>NC_135498.1:154464059-154764059 GCF_052857255.1 Amblyomma americanum
ATTTTCTTTAAGCAATTTATTAATCTAATAATTATTATCCTACTGACAAGCATAACACATTAAAAAAAAAATTAACGTTCCCCTATGCACCTTGGTTTCGGCGACTGTTGGCTCCCTTCATAAATTTGTCAAACGGGCCCCTCATTTCCTTTAACTTGTCTGCTGATAGCTTAACGAGGGTCTCGGTTCTGGCAGTCTTAATGCCAAAGGTAGCATAAGAGGGCTCTCGCACAGTTTCCGCCCTCGCCGTTAGATGACGTTCTACGTCACGCTCGCGGTATTACAGGACGTGCTACGTCCGCCGCTATGGTCGAGGGTGGCGCTGGTGAACACTCTCAAGGCTCGCTTACACCCAGTAAACATAAATACCCACGAGAGCAGCAGATTGGACAGCCGTCGCCGTAGCTCAGTTGGTAAGAGCACCGGACGCGATATTCGGAGGTCGTGGGTTCGGATCCCACCGGCGGCATGGTTGTTTTTTCTGCTGCTTTATAAGTAATTTTCTTTAAGCAATTTATTAATCTAATAATTATTATCCTACTGACAAGCATAACACATTAAAAAAAAAAATTAACGTTCCCCTATGCACCTTGGTTTCGGCGACTGTTGGCTCCCTTCATAAATTTGTCAAACGGGCCCCTCATTTCCTTTAACTTGTCTGCTGATAGCTTAACGAGGGTCTCGGTTCTGGCAGTCTTAATGCCAAAGGTAGCATAAGAGGGCTCTCGCACAGTTTCCGCCCTCGCCGTTAGATGACGTTCTACGTCACGCTCGCGGTATTACAGGACGTGCTACGTCCGCCGCTATGGTCGAGGGTGGCGCTGGTGAACACTCTCAAGGCTCGCTTACACCCAGTAAACACAAATACCCACGAGAGCAGCAGATTGGACAGCCGTCGCCGTAGCTCAGTTGGTAAGAGCACCGGACGCGATATTCGGAGGTCGTGGGTTCGGATCCCACCGGCGGCATGGTTGTTTTTTCTGCTGCTTTATAAGTAATTTTCTTTAAGCAATTTATTAATCTAATAATTATTATCCTACTGACAAGCATAACACATTAAAAAAAAAAATTAACGTTCCCCTATGCACCTTGGTTTCGGCGACTGTTGGCTCCCTTCATAAATTTGTCAAACGGGCCCCTCATTTCCTTTAACTTGTCTGCTGATAGCTTAACGAGGGTCTCGGTTCTGGCAGTCTTAATGCCAAAGGTAGCATAAGAGGGCTCTCGCACAGTTTCCGCCCTCGCCGTTAGATGACGTTCTACGTCACGCTCGCGGTATTACAGGACGTGCTACGTCCGCCGCTATGGTCGAGGGTGGCGCTGGTGAACACTCTCAAGGCTCGCTTACACCCAGTAAACATAAATACCCACGAGAGCAGCAGATTGGACAGCCGTCGCCGTAGCTCAGTTGGTAAGAGCACCGGACGCGATATTCGGAGGTCGTGGGTTCGGATCCCACCGGCGGCATGGTTGTTTTTTCTGCTGCTTTATAAGTAATTTTCTTTAAGCAATTTATTAATCTAATAATTATTATCCTACTGACAAGCATAACACATTAAAAAAAAAAAAATTAACGTTCCCCTATGCACCTTGGTTTCGGCGACTGTTGGCTCCCTTCATAAATTTGTCAAACGGGCCCCTCATTTCCTTTAACTTGTCTGCTGATATATATATATATATATATATATATATATATATATATATATATATATATATATATATATATATATATATATATATATATATATAAATTGCCATGCTGGGGATTGTGGCGTCGCTGATGCCAGCTGCGGCGAGCTACAATGCTACAAAGAGAGCGGAGCTACAGAGCTGCCGGCACTAATGCGTCTGTCACGCTACCACGATTTTTCTTTATATCAGCTATCCACTGAATTATCAACTTAACCATACTCAGTAAGAATAATCTTTGCGTAAAAAGCTTTTGTACTTAAATTGATCATTTCTGCTCCAGCGTTTCTGCCGCTCGAAGGCGACGAGGACAAAAAAAAAACACTCATGGGACTGCGCTTGTGCGGGGCGTAAGAGCTACTTCTCTGTCCTATCATTTTCGCGCAGCAGAAACACTGCTACTCCTCGCTACAAACACACTTACGAGCATGCGGTTTATATTCTCGCCAGAGGTCAAAGAGAAACTCTTCTGATACTTTCTGATCGAGTTATTTTTCCTGATAATACGATATGATACATGATGCGATCCTGACTCCTTCCTCTTCAGCCATTAGGAGCGCTTGGCCGTTATGAGCAGAAATGTTTATACAAGTGCGTTAAAACCTTATGGCAAACTAAGAATAAGCTATGAAATCTGAGCATTATTCATATGACAACGAAAGGTTTTTGTAGAGTCCCCTGTCCCGTTGGGAATGCGTTATAGTAAATTGTAATTTTATTAAAGCAACATTTCCAATTTAACAAGACCCGATTAACACGTTTGCGCATTCTCTACCTACACCCAAGGGCAGGTCTCCGAAAGAGAGAGCCCAAGACAGATTTCATGCAAAATTTCTTGCGAAGACTGCAAAGCAAGATTCATTGGCGAAACAAAGAGCATAAAAAAGAATACAACAAAATAACGACAGGCGCAACTTCGTAAGAGAACGGAACGCTGTAGGCAGACAAGCGGAAGGCGCATAAGACAGAATTAACTTCCAAGAAACCATCCTTCTGGCAAGCAATACCAGGCGCCATAAAAGATTGGTACTCGAGTCGTCGCACATTCAAAACACTCTAAAAGATGTAAAATGCTCACGAGGCAACTCCCGCTCTGTGTATGCGCAGGGACTTCGCTCCGAAGCTCGCAGCAACGAAAATCAGAAGACGCATTAATCCATTCCGCATAGCCCTACGAAGCCGGTATCATGACTCACGGCAGGAGACCTCAACTCTGCACCTCACCCATTTCACATCTCTTACGATGGCGGCCTACGTCCACAATCCGCCTCTTCGCCCCGGCAAAGTACTTCAAGCTGCAAGCCAGACTCCCCTCTGCCACCCCGAAGAAGAAACCGACATATTCCTAAACGTCATGACCTTTTAAATTTAAAAATTTTGGTTCGAGATAATGTGTAACGCTTGTTCTACATTGGCCCTTTTAGTAATTGAAACCTCCGCAGGCCTTTTAAAACATTTCAGGAGAATAATTGAAAAGCACTCCATGTTTACAAAGCAGTAGACTATGTGGAACAATATTCCACTTCAGAGAAGCTTCACCTAAGCGTATCTAGAAGAAAGGTCT
Source organism: Amblyomma americanum (assembly GCF_052857255.1). Classification (NCBI taxonomy): domain Eukaryota; kingdom Metazoa; phylum Arthropoda; class Arachnida; order Ixodida; family Ixodidae; genus Amblyomma; species Amblyomma americanum. The sequence continues at coordinate 154,467,313 of NC_135498.1, forward strand.
GGCTATATTATGATTATTATGTGGAAGAGCGCTGAAGGTAGGTTTTGCTTACAGGGGTTAAGCCTCCAAGCAGGGAATTCAAAAAATGGACCGACACCACAGCAATGCGGGCACTCGCAACCGGGTTTGCAGCTTACTGTTCTCGTATAGTGTTTGCGACATTTTTGGCAGTAATTATTCAGTGCTGTTTGGTAGGGTTCAACTCAGTTGCAACACTATCCGTGAAGCGGCGCTTTCCAGCGGTTAGAATACCTCGGTGAACCGGTCGAAAAATTTACTGCACTCGCCTGGTTTTTCCTCTGGACAGCACTGACCCAGCTCTTTCTAGAACGTGTGATGAAGTGACTGTAAACAGGTTCCACATAACCGTTTGGAGGAAAAACGAAGAAATGGCTGTTACAATATGACAAACTAATTCTAGATATGTTCCATATTTGAAGGCTGAAGTGGGCTGCAATAGTTAGTGCTCCACATAAAAAATTGATACTAGCCTCGTCCAGCAACAAGTCTTTTTAACCGGTGGATCAATTGAAACAAAATTGTGAACACAAATCATTTGTGCAACCAATATTATGTGTGCAGAGATAGGTGGCTGTGCACACGTGGAACATAAGTTGCAGGGGCATCGCGCCTTCTTTTTTATATTTTTTTTAGCGCAGTGGGATTACTAAGTATACAAAACTGCGCTTACGGATCACTTCTGTGCCACCGCCAAGTCCTCGTATTTGTTCTTCCCGTCTTTATGCTACGCTTTTGTTAGATATGTCTGACCAATTGGCCCTGCACTATACTTTGTTAAATCTCACCTGTGTCCAATGTTTCAATATGTGTTCTAATTGCGGAAGTCTGGGCGCCAATCCAGTAACAGGAAAAATGTTTTGGTGAAAATCGCACGAGTATATTCGGGAGAGATTTTGCTACTTATTTTGATTGTAGGAAAAGGTTGCTACGCAGTTTCTTTTATGCGATATGTGCAGGCCCTTCTAATTTACACGTGTGCTCCGATATGATTCACACGCAAAATATTCGACTGAAAATATCTGTCTTCTGTGTAGCCTAAAAGTCGCGATCGTAAATGTTCAACGTGTCTTGTTCGAGAATAGCGATCAACGACAGTTTTTATACACCCTAGGACAGGTCACCGAAAGAGAGAGCCCAAGATAGATTCCATGCAAAATTACTTGCGCAGACTGAAAAGCAATATTCATTGGCGAAACCTAGAGCATAAAAGAAGAATACAACAAAAGAACAACAGGCGCAACTTCGTAAGAGAACGGAACACTTTAGGCAAATATGCTGAAGACTCAAAAGACAGAATCAACATCCACGAAACCATCGTCCTGGCAAGCAAAACCAGGCACCATAAAATATCGGCACTCGAGTCGTCGCACATTCAAAACACTGTAAAAAATGTAAACTGCTCATGAGGCAACTCCCGCTCGGTGTATGCGCAGGGACTTCGCTCCGAAGCTCGCAGAAACGAAAATCAAAAGAAAGTCGCATTAAGCAATTACGCATAGCCCTACGAAGCCGGTACCATGACTCACGGCAGCAGACCTCAGCTCTGCACCTCACCCATTTCACACCCTTTACGATGGCGGCCTCCGTCCACAAACCACCTCTTCATCCAGGCAAAGTACTTCAAGCTGAAAGTCAAACAACCCTCTGGGCTAAAGCGCCTCAGCGCGGGTTCATAATTTTCCCGTTTATTCGCGACACTTGCGTTTGGCTTCTTTTGCCTCACTAACCATAGTTGCGCGTCCAAAGTTGCTAATCGTATGTGCAAGTGATGTACATGGTCTCTTCTCTTATTGTTAAACGCCACGTTCACCAGAAAATCTGGTGTCGGCGTCGTCAGCGTCGGCGTTGTGAGCGAAATATCACGAGCATTGCTCTCGGAGGTGGTCCCTAGAAAGCCGTATAGGAGGCAGGTGGGCCAGCTATGTCACGTGACCTTGCGGCGTCATCACAACCTGTCCACGGGATAGTGGAGAAACTGTCCGCCGTTGCAGGTGGCAGTTAAGTTAATGATTGGTCGCTCGGGAAGATCAACTTGGGTCGCATAAGGCTCACCGCTGGGAGCACCTGCCATCGCAGAGCAGTGGCGCATGGCTTAAACGCTGCAACGCTGCGCCAGCAGAGGTAGGATGACTCCCAGATACCTATTAAGCTTAAGTAGAGAATGATCTTCAGCATATATAACAATTAAACCATTACACTATCGCATCATACTCTTAAGGAGCAGCTTAAGCATCCCCTCTCATTTTTTTAAACCCGTATTTCACGACCCCCATTCCACATATTGTCAAACATTTCACACTCCCAACCTCGAATTTTTAGTTGCTTCTCTGGACTGCCCAGGGCAAGTCGCCGTTCTTGTCAAATCGAAGAACCACTGCCGCTTTGGGGGTTGCAAAGCGTTTGTGCTCGGACACATCGTCGATGTAGACGGCATCTGTTCTGAACCCAGGAAGAATGCAGCCATTAAGTCAATTAATCATGCAAAAGTATGAAGCTAGTGCAGTATCAGAATCACAGCATCAGTGTGTGCATAGTGTTGGCTGAATCTGTCTGTGGGAATACATGTATTTCTGCTCTGCGCCCTTTCCGAAATGTCGCTCTGTACTGTGTCACTGGGTGACTTTTTATGGCTAGAATGCTGTAGGATGCTCGAAGTGATGGAAATGAGTGAAGCTAAAGATATACACTTGCATCCTGGCGAGCTTTGAAGTCTCAGTTGATTCTAGATATCCCCAAGTATGAACACTCTACACTCAAGACGGAAGAATAGTTATCGACGTTTTATTCCCGAAAAGACCATCATGCATACAATAGTGATTGCAGCTTAAAAGCCGTGGGTTGCAGCAAGAGGGCTCAGGGCTGAATATTTATATAGTTTCATTTCAAGGCTGTCCATGTCACGAAAAGCCTGTCACATGAAAATGCTGTAACGATCCACTGTACCAATTGCTTATTGCGTCGGGAGGCTTTCGCGAAAGGCAGTCCGCGCTTGGCGGTTGTCAACCACTCTTGAGAGCAACAAATATGTCTAATTTTTTTTAGACTAGTGTTGATCTTGCAGCACTCTCACAGAGTCATATAAAGTTAACTAGTGTGAAAAAAAATTCGCAGTAGGTGCCTATGGCATTAAGACGTCCGTAGTGATGTAGACGAAAACGCTGCGCGGCAAATACCGCTGATTGACACTTGTTATCTGTCAGTTCTCACTTGTGCCCCAGATTGCTTAGAAACGGCTTCTGAGCTCAGTAGCGTGCTTTTCGTCGTTGCAGCGCTTTTAACATGAAGAGCTCTTCTTTGAGCAGTACGTTTGAGTGTATAGAATGAAATTCATACTGAAGGGCAGAAGTGGCGCATAGGGTGCGAAGTCAGTGGGAGGACAGCGTTTCAAACGAATCTCGCCATTTCGATTCTGAAACACGTTTCTTCGAAATTATTCCATCAAGGCCTTAAGAATTATAATTTCACATTTTTCCGATTGAAAAAAAAAGTTTTTATTTTTCACAGAAATTTTGATATTTTTTTTGTAAAACACGTCACAACGGTCGAAAAATGCAACATTAAAATAAAACTCCAGGAGAATTAAGCCAAACAATGTACATTGAATCACTTCGTTCCACATACGGACTGGAAGCTAAGACTTGATAACTAAACGCTATGAGGTTACTGATGGCAACGTCTGTCTCGTGCAAGTGGCTGAGGACGTGCTACCATGCCAACGGTTTTAAGAAATACAATCTGCAGCGTTCCCTAGTTCGAATGAAAGAACACCATCTTTGCGATATCAGTAATTCTAAGCCCCCCTAAAACAATGAAATCACGGCTAAGCGTATCAGTTTCCCAATGAGCTGGCATTTCGGTATGCACACAAAATTGTAAATTTCATCTAAAGAGGTTCAGCCGTTTGAAGGAGTCGAGCTCAGAATACCACCCGAACGAAACTCCATTGTAGGCGAGAAGCACGATGTGGTGATTTCCGCAGAATGAAACACGCAGCCACAAAATAGAGGAAGCTTGTGAAATGGCAGAGTTCTCTGACAGACTGCGCCTTCATCTTTAACTTACTGACTTAGTAGGAGTGATACTGCCGATGTCGACAATATTTCTCAGCACAAAAGCGTGACGATCCCCTAATTTGGCAGTTCTTTCATTTCGTTAAAAGGCTTTGTTTCCCGAAGACAACCCAGGAAAAGAGCTAAGTACGGCTGAGGAATAAAATGACGTTTTAATGCTATTGGTTTTGTGTGTGTGAAACTAACTATAAGAAATCATAGAGAGGCGGGCATGTACATATAAATATTGTTATGAGAAAGGTCGTGGGACTTGTTTCCATCACTATTCTTTCCTTTCGTCATGGACAGCCGGCCTTCTTCTCGCTATAATTTTTCCTGCATGTTTCAAGTAGTTATGTAAGTACAATGGAAACTCGCGACTATGTTTAGAAACACGGATTGTAATGTAAACCTGCGGCTATGTTTAGAATCGCAAAGCCTCGTAGTAGTGTCTGTGTGCAGTTCATATATCTACCGAGGGTTCTCAGAGTTTTTTTTTTTCGCGTAGCTAGCAGCCGCCAGCACCCAACCTAACCTGCTGCAGAATTTGTCAGGTGCAAAAGGGTAGTTTTCAATTTTTTATTTTGTTTATGGCTGTAGGTTTGTGCTTTCATGCATCAATAAGCAACAATCTTAGAAGCATTTTTTATGGTCATTTGCTTTTTATGGAGGACTTAACAGCTCGATGTGAGTGATGGAAACACTGTAAAAGAAAGAGAGTGCTTCATATCGGAAGAATGGACCATCACCTTCAATATTTCTGACCAGTATCTTAAAATTTTCCAATATTGAAAATTCTTGTCCAAGAAATTTGGAAATACATTTTTTGTATCTTTAAAAGCTGTTCATCGCGACTGAGCATAATGTAATCAAATACATAGGTTCCAAGTGACGCGCACCCAGCGTGTGAAGATCGTTCTCGATAGCCCTTACTATGCCTCACCAACGAGCCGAAACTGCTCTCGTTTCCTCCACTACCCAGGTGCAGTAACTACTGTTCATTAATTCCCTGAAACCTTGCTTCGAGTACATTGTGAATAGACTGTTATGAATATAAGTTCTGCTCCAGACCTAGCTAACCCTTCCAGACACGTTTTATGTTCTACTATCCAGAAAAAAATTGAAAATATGTGTGTGCACAAGACGGAACCCCCTCGTCAGCGAAAATGTGAAGAGTTGCTCAAAAGTTTCATAAATTCACGCGTGCCTCACACATCCACGCTCAGGAAATTCCAGCCATATTCTTCGAATAAACAAGTATTCCCCCAATAAATTAATTTTTTTATCATACGAAGCTGTTTCCTCAAAGGGATATCAGTGGCAGCTTCCTTTACTAAAACATTCCACAGCGGTAGAGACGAAAAAAGTTGCAGCACGTTGTTGCTCCATTATCGTTTTGAGGGCAACAAGAAGAACACTGTCCAGACGCGTTGTATGAATTCAAATTCACGGTGACCATCTCTGTTTATTAGTTTGCATCAGCGATTGCGTTTTCTAGGCACAAAATGATCGCACCATTTTCTCCAGCAGGCGTTTTAAGCATTGTCGGCATCACTTCCTTCAACATCAAGAACGCTATGCCCTTCTAGAAAAACTGTCAAAGGTCGCCTGCGCAAATATAGACGCCGGGCCGCAAATGGCTAAAGCAACGACAGTCGACAAGCGGCGGAGAGAGGCTAATGGCTTCCACATGAGGGAAGCTTCTACTGCTAGCACAGCCCATTGGCGCGACAGCCACCCATGAAGTCATTGGTTACAGATGGCGACCGAAAACAGAAACGGCCTCGCGTGAAGGCAGAAACAGCGCCCCACGCATGCATCATTTCCGAAGGGCATTTAAGCCAGAGTGCGGATTGGCATGCAATTTATTTCTTTCCACAGTGCGTAGGAAATAAACCGCTCTTTCTCTGCCCAACCAGTTGATTTCATTTTTTTTGTTATTGATGTTAATGCATATTTAATTAACTACGCGCGGAGAAAAGCACCGAACCTATTCCGAAAGTAAATCTACTCAGCCTATTACCGCGTACATCTCAGCAGAGTACCAAAACGCTCCTTTTTGAAGTCTTTCGATGCCTTCTCAAGCCGTAGGTTCAAGTGCTCATATAACTTCATATAACAAAGAAAGGAATCTAACTGAAAACTGGCGACAAGGCACAGAGTGTGCATCGCAACACGCACAAATGACAGGCGAAATTATGGAAATTAACGGTGAGCGCATTATTGCCACCCATGCCACAAAAATGTTTCATTGATACACTCAGATGCGCATTTTCCTTAGCCCTTGTTCAGAAGGTGGTGCTATCTAAAGCTTTTATAACACACCACAGCCCTCCTGCCGCTTCAATGCGCAGAAAGGAAGGGATAAGGTATCCCAATAGCCGTAACAAGACATGCGACAGTAAAAAAGAGCAAAGAAAATAAGAACGACGATACAAGATGAGGGAAAAACTGCACATGCACACGAACTTCACCGCCAAAAAAAGCACCACTGTGGCGGTAAAAAGACACAGAAGCAGCTGGAGCAGCCGGCAAAACTCAGAAGGGCCGGCTAATTAGCATTCTGTTGGAGCGTGTCTTCATTAGCGGTTGTCCCGCAGGGTAAGTATTAGCTTGTTGTTATTCTGCACTTAGAGAATGGTGTTATCTTCAGCTGCCACTCGAAATCCAGGTTCTTTCTTTGTTTCTTTTTATCTCTGAGCGCCTCAACGCAGCAGCATCATGTTACTTTTCTTCGTTTAAATTCGGTCTATTTCAAGTTTTGTATCCTCTGCAAAGCACGGAAGCTGAGACACGGCCGTCCGCTTTAATGCCTTGCATTTAATGCCACTTCCTTGTCCTCTTCTTCCCGCTCCTCCGATCTTCCCTTCATTTTTGTTGTCCCGGCATCACACTCGGCCACGACTGTGGAGCTGACAAGAAGAGACAACACCACAGTCCTTTACACATAATACGCTTCATGACGGGGAGGATTCCACGAAAGTCTGTGAAAGCCCGAAGACAGCAGAGGTCAATCCTACATCGACGCACAGGGATCGTATAGGCACATCATCAGGAAGATCGATGGTACGTTTCAGATTTTCTTCCGCTGCCGACAACTGAACATAATAACGAGGAAAGGCGTATATCCTCGACCCCGAATCGATGACACCTTAGACTAAATTTGCCGCTGCAAGTATTTCTCTACAATGAACCTCAAGAGTAGTTACTGACAAAAGGATGTAGGTGAAAGATAAGGGGACACCGCGTTCATCACGCCAGATGGTCTCTTGAAATTCATAGTTAAAGCCATTTGGATTTCCTTTCATACTAGCAACGTTCCAGCACGTAATGTATACAGTATAGACTGGTCTGAAGGGGAAAATTTTGGCCGCTGCGGTGGCTGAGTGGTTATGGCGCTCCGCTGCTGATTCGAAAGACTCGGGTTCGATCCCGGCCGCGGCGTTCGAATTTTAATGGAGGCGAAATTATAGAGGCCCGTGTACTGTGGGACGGCAGTGCACGTAAAGGAACTCGAGGTGCTCGAAATTTCTTGAGTCCTTCACTATCGCGTTTTTAATAGCATGAGTCGCTTTGGGACGTTAAATCTCAATAAACCAAACCAAATCTTGCCTTTTCTACCCAATGGCACCGTCGTCGCTCTTTCGAAATTAGACGATTAGCTGAAAATGTATCGAAAAGTGCTTGAGGCAATGAAAGCGTCGGGGCTGGCCTTGCAAAAAAAAAGTTTTATTTCACTTATGACGAGCTGATATTTTTTTCGAGATGCTTACCATTATGCATAATAAGAAAGAGAGAGGGCATATGGAAGAAAGTTGGAAGAAGGAGTGTCGACGAGCCTTCCTTAAAAGGTGGCTAAAAGTCTCGAGGAAGCGATTATCAAGTATCCACTTGCGATAGTCGCCTTCAAAGTTCCATCGCAGGCCTACCTTTAGGAAGTGTCGTCTCACGGCGGCTGTAGCCGGGCAAGTCCACAAGTGTTTTGCATAATACAATTCAGGCGCAGCAATACGATGGGGACACTTGTCAGTCACTTGCAAACGTTTGTCACGCCACCGAAGACGCACAGAGGGAGTCAGAGCAGCTCCTGCCCGAATCCTGCACACGGATGCCTCCTCCTGCCGAGTGAGACTACGGTGAGAGGGTACGAACACGGAGGAATTACAGCGCGTGTTCGCTGGCGTAAAGCTTGTTTGTCGGAAGCGTGGGACTGAAACGGATGGGGGGAAAGGGGGAAGGTGGCGTGAAGCCTGATGGGAAAAGGTGTGTCATTGTATCCACATGAATATTATGGGGATCGTGAGCATGGCCGCGAATCCAGTGTATACGCACAGGACATAGGTATTTTGCGCAGAGTTGGTGAATGGATTGTGTGATTTCGAATGCACGCCGGACAGCCCCAAGCTGCTTAAGGCCACCAGGGGGTCAGTCTACATATGAGCATTATTGAAAATGGGTACGAGTGGAAGGGAAGCAATCGCATTGTGGTATCGCTTTAAACTCCAAGGCAAGGGAGGTGCAAATGTCCGCGCTGTATGTAGCGCGGGAGTTGTGATGAGGATAGGAGGGCTGTAAACAGTGTTAACTCCCTGCAGTGCTGTGTGTGATGCATTTGTATATATTATGCATCCTGGAGGTAGAGTCTCGGCTGATATCGATGGTGAAGCAGAGGGGCGATGCTGACAGCATGACCATGGATCATATTTATAGGCCACGTCTTAAGCAAAGTTGGAGCAGCCTGGAACATAAAGAAAACGGCTACTATCGTAGCTCCCGAAGCAGACTGGTCAAAAAGCTGTGCACAGCTGGTTTGGACTGTACGCAGATTACTGACTAAATGTTCAAAAGTTTAAGTGCATCGCCGAATCCTCGACGAACCTTGAAGCTGTTCAAAGAACTTCAGAGCTGTCGAGATTTACCATCTGTGCTTGCACATCGCAAAGAAGCTGCAGAAACTAATATTCACAATGACGAAAACGACGTGGGCCTAAGCGTCGTTCTCGTGAAGGCCGCGAGAGGATAATACTGACATGTCATTATCTTTATCGGGCGACCACGTTTCGCCGCCTAACAAGTGTTATCGCACAGCGCGGGACGCGCCTGCATCTATCCGATGTTGCTGGCAAGTCATCGATGCTTCTATTCGTTGTCTTGTGGCCGAACCTTATGTTATCTGATTTCATCGCCCGGAGCGAATGGTGTAGAATTTTGTGGAAGGCACGCGGGTCCTAACTATTAGTCTGGAGCATTCGACGACTGATATATAACAGTCGACGCGCTTGTCCCGCGGATCAAATTTTCGACGACCGCCGACCGTGTTCGCCGCTACCGTTGTGCTCTAAGTGTAGCCTCTTTTTGTGGGCACAGGTTCGCCCAATAAAAGTTAGTTTTGTCTTTCACAGTATCGCTACTGTGTTCTTCAGCGTCACCACCACGTGACAATACTGGACGCCAGCTGGTCGTTTTCGAATATAGAAGTCAACTATGCAACTGCTGTTTAGGAGCGCCTTACGAATTTCAAGGCCACATATGTGATTTAAGCCGTCCATGAAATGACCGATTGTCATGAAATTTGAGACCCGTTGGGCAGAGCAGACTCGCCAGAGAATTAAGGGGGAGTATTATCTGTTGCTGGAGAAACAATGAGCCACGCCGGTGCTCTGCTTTTATAGGATGCGCATCAGCACTGTTCTGACGATCCACACAGAAATCACAGCGGTAGTGAAGTTGCTTGTTTGTTTATAATTTGGAAATGCCTCCGTATATCCAGAGGGGCCGAGCACTCAGTGAAGCAACCACGGAAGAACGTAGCAGAATTTAATTTGATTCTTCTTAACGATTTGATCCTCTCTTTCTCAATAACTGCAACTGAAAATGCTCTTGAAGGAATGGAATTGACACAGCAACTGTCTGACGTAACGGTGAACACTTGAACCGTTCCACCAGGGAAGATATAAAGAAAAGATTAAAAGAAGAAAGACGAAAGAAAGAGAGAAAGAGGTTGTGTAGTGCACGGCTTCGGAATAATCTCCACCACCTGGGGACATCTAACCTGAACTAACATTGCACAGCGCACATCCACCGTTTGCGCTACGTCGTCATTCAAACGCGGCCGCGGCTGAAATTAGCGGTTTCTGAGAAAAGAAAACAGCGCAGTAACTGTCCCACATCTCGGTGGACATCTGAACCGCTTCGCAATAGAAAGAAGAAAGAAAGAACTATGTGCAGTAGCGAAGGGCTCCGGAATGGTTTTGACCAGCAGGGATTTTTAACGTGCTTTGACGTTGCAGAGCAAAGGGGTTGTGGTTGTGGCGAAAAGCATTTAATTGGCATATTTACAGAGCGCTGCTCGGGAAGCGGCCCCTAGTGGTTCTCGCCTTTTACAAGGCGGAATCCTTCATTCCGGGATCCCGTTGTTCTTGATCGCTGTGCAGGTCCACCTAACCAGGGCCTATTGGGCCGATAGTTCCTAGCAGCTGAGCAGGGCCGCCTCCCAGTCCTCTTGGGCAGAGGAAGGGCTGATGGGGGAGAGAGAAGTATTTTACGTGCATGCCTAAACCATGTGGAAGGTGTCGACAGAATTAGCAGCGGCCGTCAAAAAAAGATCAAAGTGCTTCAGGACCGCCTGGCCCAGCAGGGCACGTGTTTGAACGAGTCTAAGGAGAGTTCGTTCGCCATATATATCCAGTCCCTTTACAGAAACCGGGTAGCGCCGTTGTTCGGCACTGTAGTGCTCAGCAATATCTTTAAAAGAAAGACGGCTGTTATCTGAGTCAAGTTTCTTTCAAGTGAGTCCTGGTGCCCGGCAAATTATTGCGCAGTCTGCCTCATGGGCGGCTTCGTTACCTTGCATTCCTTGGTGGCCGGGATCCATACGATTGAACTTTCAGTTGCATAGCAGTCACGAGTACTGCGGCAGAGAATTTCTTGAGCGAGTGGCGAGCGACCACAAAGTTGCGAGAGCCTGTGAGGGTGAATTTAGATTCGGGATACGAGGCTCCTAGGGTGACCGCTACCTCCTCCAGTGCGTTGAGCTGGGCGTTTGAACGAGAAGCCGTCTACCTGTTTTCCCTCATCTATAACTGCAGCCAAGTGCCATCCCCCCCCCCCCCCCCCCCCCGAAGTAGTTGACGACTGCAGTGTTAGAAAACGTTTTTCTTGACCGCAGCGGTGGCCAAGTGGTTGAGCATCCGCCTCGCATGCGGGAGGTGCGGCGTTCGATCCCCAGTGCCACCGGGTACCCAACTGTGATACAATGGGTACAAGCTTTCCCCTGGTCTGGTGCTCGGCTTATTTAGGGTGAAATGCTTGGGAAATGGGTCTCCGACCCCACCTTGAGAATTTGAAAAATACCTTGTGTCATGGCGCTCTTTGGCCATAGATGCACTTGCGCCATAAAAATCAATCATCAAAACGTTTTTCTTGGAGCCATAGTGGCGGTCCGGAGCATCCGCCCACTCCTGGTGCCAGTCATTACGGTCCTCCTTGCTCATCTTAGTTGGAAGGGGTCGACCGTAGAGGGCGCATCTCCACAGCTCAGGCACTCTAACCGTTCCCATCGTATGGTGCTCATATTTGGTATGTAACCAGTCCAACAGGCGGCCATCGAACACGGTCTGGCCGAGACGCGTGTATTGGTCGACGATATGCGCCCTACCATATTCCCTATAGGAGTCCACCACCCCCAACGCCGAGTAGCGCGTTGTCAGTGGAGATCGGGAGGTCGAGGGTTCTGTTGAAAATTGTGCATAGTACGACCTCCAACAATTTTTCCTCCAACGTCATTTTTCCATAAGTGGAGGTACGGACTCGAGTACAGAACTCGACTAGTTATGCAGGCATGTGCAAGACGCCCAGCATCGTTAGTTCGCAACACTCCTAGCTAGTTTTGAAATGCGGCGAACCTTCCGGTCCACCTGGTCGCCGAATTTGAGGTCGTTGGCAAGAATTGCCTCTGCCGTGCGATATTGATTAATGAAGATACCGAGTATTCGAAGCTCCTGCACTTCGCGGATGGCCCCGCTGTCGACAGAAAGCTGAGCAGGAACTGCATTTCGGGGAAGGTAGAATATGAAGAAATTCAGACTTGGGCGGGGAGCCGTGGAGGCCGCAGTACGTGGCATAGTGGTCTATTATGCTCTCCGCTGCTTCCATGAATTCCTCCATCTCTCCAATGTTCCCTGTAGTGGCCTAGATGGTGATGTCCTCAGCATACAGTGCATGCTGAACACCGTTGACACCCGCCAGCTGTGCCGGGAAATGCATCATGGCAATGTTAAATAGAAGCGGGCAACACAGCGACTTGTGGAGTGCCCTTCATTCCCATCGCAGTTGATCCGGTATTCGGTCTCTTGTATGCGAATATAGGTCAAGCGGTCCGTTAAGAAATGTTTGACGTAGTTGATATACGAGGACCGCAGTACAATTCGCTAAGATGCTTTCGTATGACGCCGCGCTTAACATTGTCAAACGCACCTTTGAGGTTGAGTGCCAGGATTATTTTGCCGTTGTGTGCATGTTATATGGGTTCGAGAACCTCTTGATGAAGCTTAAAAAGATGCCTTGCGCCGACTTATCAGGTCGGCAGCTGAATATGGTGTCGGCGAAGGTGCTCTTTTTCTCGATATATTCAGAGGCGGACACGGACCATCGTTTCCATCAGTTTCCCTACGTACGAAGTAAAGGAGATGGGCCGGAAGTTGCCTGTGTTCGCAGGTTTTCCCTCCTTCGGGAGAATGGTTACCAATTATGTCTTCTAACTGGGTGGCAAAAAAGTGTCCCCGGTCCAACTGCCGTTCATATATTTGAGTAGGGTTTCGTATGTCCGATTGGGAAGGTTTGACAATACTGTCCCCCTACGCATTTTGGCAAGAGCCGCGCGAAGGTCGTGAAGCTGGAACACCTGATCCGATTCCGGATTATACCAGCCTCCATACGAAAAATGTTGCCCGTGCGGGTGTCGATCTTGACTGAAGTACTGTGAGCACAAGGCGTTCGCTAGTTTCTCTGCTTACTTGAAAGTTGGGTATAGCGTGAGTTAGGTGTTCCTGGGTTTCCGAGCCTCTTTGTGTAAGGTATATAAGAATCCTAGGGAGCCGCCAAGTGTTGCGGCTCGCCGTTAATCCTCCTGCAGTGTTGCATCTATCTATTCTGTTTGTATCGGCCAGCAAAGCTTCATACTCGGTTGCATTCTGGATGAGGTGAGAGAGGAGAGCACGGAGTTTACGTGTGTGTTCCTGCCACCACCATCGTATAGTTAGGCTGCAGCGAGCTTCCCAGAAGTGCATAAGGTGGTAATCCACGTCCGATGCACGCTCCGAAAGTTGTATCTGTTTTTCGTAAGAACGGAGTGTTTGCATGAGTCCCTGTGCCCAGGTGGCGTAGGCTTGTTCAAAGAGTGAATTTACAGGCAGGGCCTGCCGGAAACTATTCCTGTCGGTAGAGTTAGTTCTTGGGCTAGTTGGTATTGTTGATTGAAGTTCATAGTTCTTCAGCGCACCGGCACGTTCAGCGCAACGGCCGTTGCGCTGAAGAACTATGAACTTCAATATTCCTGTCGGGATGTTTGGCTCGTGCAAGGGTGCGATGTAAGGGTCGAATGTAAATGACAGTGTTCAGTATGCAGTGGTCGCTACCTAGTATGTCCTCGGCGTTGATCCATTCTGCGTGTCCGACGTGTTAGTGAGGGTAAGGCCAGGGCAGGTGTCCCCACTGACGGCATTCTCTACACTTGTTGTGTGGACCGGGTCAATTAGAAGAGTGATACCAAACGTAGATTTAAGTTCCACCATCTTGCGACCACGCTGCTCTTCCTCGCGATATCCAGAGATGGGACAGGGGGCGTTAAAATCGCCCACTATCACGAGGAAGACATGATCATCCTTGGCGGTGCGCTATAGATGTTAGAAAAAGTGACGTTTCTGAGTTTCGGGGGCACCATATATTAAGAATGTGTGTGGGTCTATCTTTTCGCTGCAGGAGAAGGATAGCGATCAATATTCCAGATTTAGCTCGAGATGAATCAGCTGCGCTGTGTAGCCCTTATGTGCTAAGAGACTGGTGAACGGGTCTCGCTGAAAAGTGTTATAGCCCGAGAGCTTAACCGCATCGCCGTTTTCTTGCAACGCAAGAAGTGTTACTGGGTGTTCGAGGTTGTGAGTGTACGCTCTTAAGTGGACGTGCTTGGTCCTGACTTTGAAACCCCGACATTTCCAGTGTACAATGAGATTACTTCCTGTTTGTGCGGGGGGCGGCGCACTGTAGGAAGATGGTTGGGAGAGGACGCAGCCATGCTGATTTAAAGAGAGATTGCTTTGGAGAGCCGGCACAGGTTCCGTCACCTGCAGCGGGAGCGGTTCTGGCTCCTCCGAGAGTTCGGTTAGATCTATGACTCGTTTGAATTTTGATGGGCGGTTATCTTCGTTGAGTGGTCCCATTCGGTAGTGAAGCCAGGGGTTTGACTCTAGCTACGCTTTAATGTTCGCTGTTCGTTTTAATGTTCGCGGCAGGGGAGTGCAAAGGAGGCGAGTCTCCACTGCCTACCTTGGGCTGCGACGCCTTCTTTGGCGCGCCACTAGGAAGTCACTCGAGAGCCAGGAAATACCTGTTTTGGAATACGGGGCGCCTCGATCACGAGAGCTCTTCGGGTTACTTGACCGAGGAGGCCTAGGGTACGTCCGGGTAAGGCGCTCGCCGGTGGCTCTGGTCCGGTTGTGCCTTGCACCGTCCTGTTGCAAGGCGGGGGAACCTTTGTAGCTGTGCCAGGACCCGAAGGCACTGCACTTCGAGGTTGGTTTCGTTTACCGATCGTGTCGCTCGAGTGCTGCAGCTCTCGGAATTTGGCTTTGCAGTCTTGCGAGCTCTTAAGATGGTTCCCATCGCAGACGATGCAGGAAGGAGTGCACTAGTGGGGCGCCATGTTTCCGTCTTCAAGTGCTGCGGCCGTTTGGCCGCAGTGTCCGCAGCGATTATCTTGAGGACTCAGGCTGAACACCGCATGGTGACCGATGGTGCCGCATCAGAAGCAGGGGGGTATAGCCCGCTCATATGCTGCACAACATTCAGACACCCATTTCGTGCACATAAAACGGTACTCTGAGCCCCACGAAGGCGAGAAGGCCAATCGTCGACTTCTCCAGCTTGCGGATGAGGGCTATCTCTCCTTCGCGCCACTGGTCTTTAGATTTCAGGGTGGCAGAAGTTTCCTGCCCATGGACAGTAATAATCCACCTGCAGACTTCACCGTTGACTTTGGCTTGAGCGCCTATCAGGATGGGGCCTTTAGAAGTATTAAGTGTATTATTGCATTTTGTTACATCACAATGCAATTGGAAGTTGTGTTGGCAAAACAATGGAACGCATGATGCTAACATATTTCGAACGGTTATGGAAAAGTGCAGCGTATACCCAGACACAATGGCAGTCTTCCGCAAAGGTTGCTTTGCTCTCGACAATGTAAATGATCTGGTGCCGACGCTAGAACACAAGAAACGCCGCCACAGGCTGACCGCTGCTCTCTTCCTTGATATCAAAGGCGCATAAGACAATGTCCAGCACGATTCAATCTTAAACGCTCACGAGAAATGCGGAATTGATGGACGCTTACATCAGTGGTTTGCAACTTACCTGAGGAAACGCGCAGTCTGCATGTTGACTGATGAATTGACAAGACTGAGCGTCTTATCACCTGCGGTGTCCCACAGGGAGGAGTGCTTAGTCAAACATTATTTAATCTCGCATTAATCGACGTATTCAAAGAACTACCAAACACAACTTCGGTACATGCGTACGCCGACGGCTTCTTCATATGCACATCAAGTGTCACGCGTCCCAAAGTGCAAGCGAGAATTCAGCATTCAGTGTCCATTGTGTCTGCGTACTTGCGTCGCCAGGGGCTGGAGTTGTCGGCAACTAAAAGCATCATGTTAGCTTTTAAGCGAAAGTTGATGGCGTGGTGCCCTGTCCCAATTAACGGTCAAGCCATTCCATATACGAAAGACAATAAATTGTTGGTTTACACTATAGACAGCGACCTGTCCTGGGAGAAGCATGTCTCTTTGCTCAGAAAAAAACTGCACAGTTTTACAAGCATTATAGGGTTTATAGCTAGCAAATCCCGGGGTCCGTCTCAGCGATATTTACTTGGCCTGTACGAGAAGCTGGTGGTCGCTTATTTGAGGTATAGTGCACATGTTCTTTCGCGGAAAGGCTGACCGCCTGCGAACATTGGAAAGCGCTCAGGCCCGTGCTTGACGAGTGTGCTTGGAATTACCATGCGATGTTTTAACATGGGACCTTTACGACGTCCGCGCCTGGCCAGGCCGTATTTATTTTGAACAGGAGTCGCAACGGGTGCAAATGCGACACCTGACCGGGCATCATTGTCACCCCCTTGCAAATATTATTAGTGCGCGTCCAGAAGCAGCCTATTCGAAGAGATGAGGACGCAGCGCAAATTGATGCCTACAAATTCCATGCAGCGCCAGATTGCGGAGATGCCATTAAGCATAATTCCAAATCCCACCGTGTGTGTCAATATCCCAGGAATATCAAGAAAGTGGCATATCTCAACAGTAGGACTGAAACCATTGGCGTTATCATATATCTTCTACACGTATGGTAACTCAGAACTCGTTTTTGTCGACGAACACCTCTTTAGCAACAGCGCTTATTGTGCCTGGCAGCGCCTTCAGCCACCGCTTCAGGACCATGCATAGCCGAATTGGCTGGCATGTGAGAGGCAATCCGGTACATTGCTCAGCAGACCGGAAAACACTACTATATTCTACGACTCAAGACTCGCATTGCAGATAAAAAATGACTGTAGTGACGTGATAGCTACAGCTGGCCGAGTGCAACTCGGTCAGTAGAATTGCAAAGTCAGTCTCTCGCCTCAGCGTTTCGCTGGGCGTTCCTTCGTCATCTTCATCCCTGGATGTGGATTCACTATCCCCTCTCCCCTCTCCACTCCTCCCCCACTGGTTGTCACAGGCGCGCCGCGCCGCTGGCAGCTGCCACAATAGCCGCGGAGCCGCCAAGCTGAAGGCTCGAAGTGCAAGCGTAATGTAGGCGCGTGGCGTGCAGATCAGCTTGCGTGCTCTCACGTCACTCCGCGCACGTGCACAACTGACGAGGCGGGCGGCGTCTGCTCCGCCGTCGGCGCAGTGGCGAGGCTCGCGGCGCGCACACCAGCTGCAGGCTATGACGTCGCTCCGCGCACGCGCACAGCTGGCGGAGTGGTGGTGCCACGTCTGAGCGCGCAGCCACGCTGACCTCGCGAAGTGGCTGGCGTAGTGTAGCTATCGCTACGAAAACATACATGAAAAAACGCACAGGCTAGCAGCTATTTGGACAATTGTATTTTTGCTAGCTGAGACGATCCAGCGCGCCCGCACCATTGGATTCCCAGCCAGTGCGGTATCCAATGGTGCGGTATCCAGAAGGTAGGCTGGCTTATACTGATTGGGCTTCCATCCAAGTTTCGTCCTCAAAAAGTGACGCAGCAGCCTTAATGACTCATTCAATGCAAGCTGCCCTGAAATAGCAATGGTACGATGTGAACCACCAGCAGGACCCCCTCTCTCGGCTTGATGATGCATAATGGCGACTTCACCTACCACAAAATATTTTACGACGTCAATGAACTTTGTACATCGGTCGCGACATAGTGTAGCGTACACTAAAAGCTACCTACGCAAGACTGGAGTTGAATCTAGCCTGAATGGCTTCAACTGCTGCCATCCAGAGACAATCCATCAAATTGTTTGCGAGTGCCTTCAGTACACTGATGCGTGGAAAATGGAAAATACTCTCAGAAGATTCGACGGGCGCCCTCTCTCTGAGGAACGCACTCTAGGCGCGAGGATGAACCTGACTGTAGACAGGTGCGCAATGAAGGCTGTTCTGAGGTTTTTCTCTGCAATAGGCCTAGATTCTTGTCTTTGACATTGTTGTGTACTGCGCTGCGCGCCTTCGCACGGTGTACTGTACAGTGCGCGCTGTGAGTGCACACCCGTTTGTTCCGGGAAGTGAGAGTGCGCAGAGCACTTCCCTGCAACCGTTCGCGGTGTGCGTGTGGGTGTGAGTGGATGAGTGAGTGAGTGTGCGTGTGTGTGTATATGCAAGACATATGCTGCATGAGGAAAACGCGCTCAATGTGCTACATGTCGTCACGCGAGATGTGTGCCATTAATTGTGTGAGTAGTCTCCTCGAACTCAAACCAATCCTAGCAATTCATTCTATTATGACATCGTGACCCTTCCATTTGATCCCTCACTCTCCTCTTACTTGCCTTTTCCCCATTCCCCAGTTCAGTTCAGTTCAGTTTATTACCTTAAGGACCCCCGTGGGGGTATTACATAAGGGGTGGATTATACACAAAAAAAAATAAGTACAATGGTTGCCATGTGGGTTCAACATACAATATGATCTGTTAGTGCTTTGGAAAAGTTGGATGGGCAGGTGATAGCGGCGATGCTGTGGGAAAGGCCGTTCCAATCTAATGCTGCTCGGGGGAAGAAGGAGGCAGCGAACGTGGTCGTATGGGTCCGAGGCCGGGCAACTTGAAGAATGTGACCAGTGCGATGCGATATGCGAGCTGGTGATGTGATATAGCCTGCGTAACCGTGGGTGCTGTAAAAGAACTTATGAAACAGGTTTAGGCTGGCAATGTCGAATAGCAGGCTAGATCCACCTTACCCGGTAGTAGGCCGACCTCTGCACCTTTCTTTTCATTAAATTACTTTCTCTCTTTCTTGCTTTCTCACTGGGATCGCAGTGTTTCCAATTATTTACTGACATTTGTTGTGCACAAAATTCACCTCCGCAGGTCAAGCTGCTCTGCGGTTGCGCAAAAATTTCTAAGGTGGAGAGATGTAAATGGCGCCACATTTTCTCGGTGTAAAAAAGTAAAACATGTTTGCCCGTTCTGCTCAGCGTCTGCGGACCGCAACTACTCGAAGGTGGCCCTGAGTTTATCGGCCACTTTTTCTGTGTAGCTTGGCGCGCAGATATTGAAGTAAAAATCCGAATGCAACATGCTTTCTTTCCGAGTTTTGTACAGCGTAACCGCGATGCACCTGGATAAAGTATGCATTTGAAACTGTAAACTGCAATGACTGGATCCTAACACGTCGGCGCGTGGTGTTCAGCGATGCGGTTTTTACGCGGTAGGGTATTCGCGCATGCTGTAAACTGTACTTTGTGTCACATGTTATGCCGGAGACCATAGGTCACAAAAAATTGGAGCGCAGGGCAGTCTCCTGCAATGGAGAAATAGCTGAGGCATTTGTGTTTGAACGTCTGCATCTTTCTTTTGCAAGTCACTGTCACCTAACATCAGTACTCATCCCCAACATGCTTTCCGACCGTCGTACACACCAAAACGCATTCACTTCGTGCCGCTCGAATAAGCTTTAACCAACGACCCTTCGTAGCGTACGCGTTGCGTGTCCACCTGGCACGCAGAAAGCCTACCTTAGAACCGCAATTGCGGCGCATTTCTTAATTTGAACGGTCATTTTCGTGCGGAAACGCTTTGCCGACACGGTGTGCCGACGTGTCCTGTATAAGCCACTCATAGAACAAGAAGTACTTTTGCGTTAGTATCGTAGTATGGCCCATGTACGTGTGCGAGAAGCGATTGTTTGCCGTGGTCGCGGTTTGTTTCGAAACCACACCAGTATCAGCGTACCTAACAAGGGGACCTAGCCGGAGGCTTGAAAACGCTACAGAGGCATTGAACGATTAATTCGCTTCACAGAGAGCGCTAGCCTCGACTCTGGGCTCTCATGAGAGAAGCCGCTGATGTGTTTGTATAAACTTGGACTTCTTGTTTGTTCATATTGTTGCCAATTAGACTCCTCCTTATTTCCTTCTCCGCCGTCCACGACACTCAGTAGCAGGAAAGGGAATAACCATCTTCCTGCCTCGCTTTGACAATACACATGTCTTCTTTGCAATGGGCGAAAAATTTCATCATTTTCAGCGTTTTCATGCACCCTTTGCTCTCATTGCTAAAGCTTATAATGCCCACTTTAGAGATAATTGAAACATGTAAACACTGCCACGTTATGGACGCTTCACACCAAGACGGGCCAACATGTTACTACGAAGCAATTTACTCAATGGCACGCTGTCTACCTACGTATAGATGGCCGCTAATGCACCAAGAACTTCTTGGAATCCAGAGGTTACAACATATAATTACTCAACGACGCAATACCCTTCTGCGCAGTTCTGTTTGCTGCTAAACGACAAATATATAATCTCACCTCGCATGGCATGGTGGCTTCGTGTTCCAGACTGTTAGTTCATTCCGCGAGCCATCTGGAAAATGTTCCTTTTACATTCAGCGAGTAGCACGAACGTTTTCTGCTATCGATGCACTGTAGCAAATATCCTCGTATTCTTCCATCGGCCGCGGAGACAACAGGGAGGCTCCAGTGAACAGGAGTGTCTTCATGCATTGTTAAAGAACCTCCTGCCGGACATGCAACGCGACCGTGCTCTGGAATCCTCTTTATCTGGCCGGAAGCTTATCTTTTATTCTTAAGGAAGCTTGTGCACCCGAAACATCCGTTGTCGCGCTTCCTTACTTCGAGCGGGTAGTTCGATGAGGTCTTTTTCATTTCCGTACTACAACTGGGTTTCGTAGTCTCCATACTTCTCTTTGGCCAGTTCGGTCTCTCCAATGCTCACTCTTCCTCAAAGGCGAACGCTTTGAGCACGAACGACTTGCCTCCTTAAATACTATGAAGAAGAATGTGATAGCAGCCAAATGAAATGTGATCGTGCTCGCACTTCTATAAATGCGAGACACAAAGAAAAGTACCTGAATGTAACTTAAATTTCTTTCCGGCGAGCCACCAAAGCATATTCTTTAAAGTGGTCTTAAATAATGCTTATTCTCTTGATTTCAATGCTCGTAACTTTCTTTTGTGGCGATTCCTCATGTAAGTCGAACTCGTTGCCCCAAACGAAAAAAAAAATATCAGAGATTAGGCATCATGACGGAGCTCCGGTGGTTGAAACACTCTTTGCTGTGCTACTCAGGAAAGAATATATGTACAGAAGCTCTCTCAAGTTCTCAAGTCATGAACTCTTCTATGATTAATGAAAATAAGAAAGGCATCAATGTTCGTATTAATTTCGTCTGTTCTTGTACCTTTTTACAATATATAGGGAGGTGAACAACTTACAGATGCGTAGTAGTAGCCAATTTTACGTAAAATGTAAAATTTACTGTTGATTTGTCAAGGCAAGTATTTTCATAATTAACTCATTACAATTATACTTTAAAATCTATATTTTTGATGGATTCAACGAGTTTGTTTCCATAATTTTAATCAATTTACGAAATTACAGCGATTCTCTGTTTTTATAATTACTGGCAATTTAAGCGGTTTACTCGAGCCGTACATTACTCATCAAGTGCAAGAGTGGTAGAAAGCTCCACTAGTCTCGCTGATTTCCTTGTACGGCTAAAATAAAAAAATCGCTTAGTTCTACATTGTTCAGAGAACTTCGATTTGGGCAAGATGGTGGTCACTACTTGAGACAGGAAACATTATTACCGCACAGGAGTCGAATACACATACGCATTCTTTTGCCTGCCGGGAGCCGGCTAAGTGAATATCTATAACCCTAAGAATTTTTCCAGAAGCCTAATCCTTCTCAATTTTATGATTATATCCTTTTTTTAAAACACGGTTTCATGTCTATTTTTTTTCTCCGCCGTTGATTTGCCAAACGTCATTATCTCTTATCTCCCTCTCACAATAAATATCTCCGTTTGGCAAGTAATGATCGCATGATATAGCGTATCGACCAGAATAGTGCAGCTGCTTGTCGCGTGATGAGTTCCGTAAGGTCAGCGGCTAACAACTTTTTAAGTCTTGAAAAGCTAATGTCTTTAAAAAGAGATGAGAGGTGCTAAAATAGCCAGTCAGGGCGCACCACAAGATTTTCTTCCGCACGTGTCGCTTATGACCCCGAAATACCTGCATTGTTTGCAGGAATAGAAACCAGACGGTGCTACGCAATCTAAATGAACCCAATTTTCCAGAACATGATATCTAACGGCATTCTCTAACTAAACGCAGCCAGTGGGATTTGCGAGGAACAAACGATTCACGGTGTAAAACGAAGTAAAACAATCATGTGCGTATCGCCTACCCTTGCTAACGCAATGCATGGATAAAACCCGCGATAGGGCAGGCAGCGCGCATGAAATTGAAACGGCATTCTACTTTGAAATGTCAAGCTAAGAGCGTTCTTTATCATTTTTCTCTTCCCTGATTAATAGGGATTAATATTAAGCCCTCAATACCTTTATTACACTCGAACATCACCAACAATGTACACAGCATGCTGTACGCTGTGACAGAGTTCAGCTTAAATGAATTTTGAAACAAGGTAAAAATTTTGAGGGGTTTTCCAATATCTGAAGTATTCGTAACATCTCTCACGGGTATATAATTTGGCCGCTTTCGCTATAGATTTATCGATGAGGCTGCGAAACCCTGTATCTGTCGGCGTCAGTTAAAGGCACTGGGCCCTGAGCAACAACAGAGATTCAATATGCGGGCTCTGTCGCTAAATGTTTGGAATTTTAAGAGCATTCTTGCGAATACTACAGTAATTTTGGAGGTAATGATTTTCTGCGTATATTATTACCTAGTTTTCGGTTCTCCTAAATCTCCGCACATTTATGAACTCTTATCCTCGCAAGCTTCCACCGACTAGACTGTATTAAGGTGATTTCAGCCAACTTACTGTATTATCAGAATTCCTTTAGACCGTTTCATACATGCACGTTTTACAACTTTTTTCGACTTTTTTTAAACTGTGAGCTATGATGTCCTGAAAATTTTGCGTGGATGGGCACTTCCATCAGTGAAGACTCGTTTATACACCCTCGTTGAACGTCCTCAGTTAAACTGTACTGCTAAACAGCTAAACATGCACAAAAGCACAAGTCGTCCCGTATTTGTTCTGCTCCGCTGAGTGAAGAGACGAGCGATTACCGTGCCCCCAAACATGGGAAGCCCCAACAAGAGCCTTTATTCATGCCCGCAGGCAGATTATACACACACTGAGGGGCACCGCCCCCTTGCTCCTAGCGACATCACGAAGCGAGCAAAGCAACTCTTCACAGGAGCAATACTTGCCGTAGCAGTAGTCCACAGTGTGACCACTTCAGGGAATCCAGAGTAGTAATCGACAACCAAAACTTAGTCACGTCCTTTAAACTGGAACAGGTCGATACCGAGGTGTTGCCATGGCCTCTCCAGTGTGGGAATTGGTATCAGTGGCTCTGATCGTACGACTAGAGTATCGGCACACTTGGGACACTGTGCCACAAGGTGTTCGACATGCAGGTTGCAATTTGGCCACCAAACGCGCTCTTGGGGACGTTCTTGACAGCGGCGTACCCCTTGATGTCCTTCGTACAACAGTGCGAGAATGTCCTGGCGTAGAGCAGACGGAATCACGATACGGCGATCAAACAGAAGCAAACCCTCGTACACACTCAGTCTGTCTCTCTGCTTCCAGTGCGGTGCTATGTGGGTTGGTACACTGTTCTTGGAAGGCCAGCCTATCTCACAGTAAGTCATGACTGAAGAACACTCACCATCTTGAGCTTGCTGTCGGCGAACATCATCTAGCCGACTTGCCACCCGAGGAGGTAGATCCTTCAGGACCTCACCGACGATTATTTCCAAGCTGTTAACGGCTTTCGAGGCTGGCGAGTTACAGGGTGCTCGTGATAGAGTGTCCACCGTAGCAATGAGTTTCCCCGGTGCATACTTGATAGTGTACTGATAGCGCATCAGCTTGATCCGCATTTGCTGTACTCGAGGTGGCAAAATTTCAAGATCCTTGCTCGCGAGGAGGGAAACAAGAGGAAGATGATCCGTCTCGACCTTAAAGCTTAGACCACAAAGATGCTGGTCAAACCTAGCCACGGTCCACGTGACTACCAGAGATTCCTTTTCCATCTGACTGTAGCGTCCTTCTGTAGGATTGACGAATTTAGAAGCATAGGCCACAGCACGTCAAAGTCCCGAAGGCTGATCTTGGAATAAGACGGCCCCCAGACCGTGAGAGCTTGCATCAGCTTATACTACAGTCTGGTAATGCGGGTGGTACTTTGCTATACACGTTTCCGAGCTGAGCAACGACTTTATGCGAGTGAAAGCTTCCTCTTGGCTGTGACACCAAATCAAGGTGTTATTCTTGTTCAAGAGAGAACGAATGGGTGTCATGACATCAGACAGGTTTGGAATAAAACGGGCCACATGGTTGACTATTCCAAGCAACCGGAAAACCCACACTGACATCGACTGGCGCCGGGAGATCCTTGATAGCATTGACCTTATCTGGGTCCGGCGAAATTCCTTGTGCATCCACGACGACTCCAAGAAACTTGACAGAGGACACTCGGAACTGACACTTCTTTTCATTGAGAGTTAACACAGCTTGATTTAGGCGAGCCAGAACGTCAGCTAGGCATCGGTCGTGCTCACGCTGGTTCCTACCGAAGACTACTATATCTTCGATCATATTGACGACGCCGGAAGTGCCTTCTAGGAGTCTTAACATGAAGTGCTGGAAGTGTTCAGGCGCTGTCGCGAGGCCGAAGGAAAGGCGCCTGTAACATTAGCGGCCAAAGGGAGTTATAAAAGTTGTCAGTTCTTCACTCTCACGACTTAATTTGATTTGGTGGTAGCTGGACCTTGCGTCGAGCTTGGAAAAGACTTGTGCCCCACCAAGTTGTCCTAAGATGTCTTCCACTCTGGGAAAAACGTAGCGCTCCCGCTGGATGACTTTGTTAAGCTTCGTCAGGTCGACGCAGAGCCTGCACCCCCCAGAAGGCTTCGGTACAATGACAAGGCCCGAACACCATGCGGTTGGCGTGTCCACTTTCCGGATGACTCCTTGGGTTTCTATGTTGTCCAGTTCCTTCTTCACGCTCTAAAGAAGTTGGAGGGGCATTCGTCTTGGGACGCTCAGTGAGAAGGGACGAGCATCAGGACAGAGGCGGATGTGGTATTCCTCTTGCACTTCCCCCAGTCCACGAAAGATATTGACCTAGGTTGACAGAACCCTCTTGATTGAGCCCAAAACTGAACGACGCCCAAGTCTTCGATTGCCGGTAGTGCAATAATGTGGGCAGTCTGACTCTTGAAGACATACAATGTCTGGACAGTCACTCTGTTGCGCCACTCCAAGGTAGCAGGGAAAGTTCCCAGCACGCGCAACCATTGATTTCCGGAACCAGATATCTCGGCTTCCGCTTCATCCAACACGCGAGGCAATCCCAGGAAAGAAGGCGAAACTAGCGTTACCTCTGCTCCCGAGTATATTTTGAACTTTGCAAGAGTGGCCATTCACACGTAGGTTAGTGTACCTTGCCTGATGCGTACTGAGCGCGTGAAGTTCGATAGAAGCCAACAGCTCTTCTCGGTGTTTTGCATTGCGAATTTCTGCAAAATGACCCTGCTTTCTGCAGAAATGGCACGTAGCCTTGCGTGCGGGGATTAGTTTCGCGGGTGGACACTGCGGCCGCAGTAACCGCAAGCTCACCCATTTAGCAGCGCTGGCTTGCCACTGCGTTACGATGCGCATGCCATCGTTATGATTTTGCGTCGCGCCGCGTTGACGTTCCGACTATCGAAAGCTCTGCTGTCGCGTGAGCTTGCGCGGGAGAGACGCCGCTCTTTTTCAGCGTTCTCATGCAGACGTGCTTGACACAGTGCTTCTTCCACCGTGAGTTTCGTGCAGCGGCACAACTGGCCAGATAGCTTTTTATCTGGCAATCCTGCGACAAACTTGTCCCGAACAAGGGGTCTGCCACTTACGGGGCTTTTGTATCGGCAACGTTTTACGAAATTGCGAAGCGCCGAGAAGACGTCGTCGACTGACTCACCCTGCTTCTGTGTTCGACGATGGAACCGACGCCTTTCGTAAATCTTGTGGACGGGGTGCACGAAATGCAAGGCTTGCTTACCCTTGACAACCGAAAACGAGAGGGTTTCCGGAGTTGAAACTCCCAAAGACGACAAGACGCTGCGTGCTTGAGGCCCTATACAATACAGAAGCGTGCTCATTTGCACCTCGTCGGTGGATGTATTCAGGCCGGCGGCGAAGGGGTAGTCTTCTCACGTCGTTATTCATGTTGGCCACTCTCCTGGGCTTGTCCGGGAGTACCGACACGCACGAAGTTGACCTTGGAGTGCTCGGCGTCTGTACCGACTGCCGCGTCCATAACCGCCGCGTTAGCCGCATCCCACTTCTGACACCATGTTCTGCTTAACCGAGTGAAGTGACGAGAGATTACCGTGCCCCCAACATAGGAAGCCCTAACAAGAAGCCTTTATTCATGCCCGCATGCAGAATATATACACACTGAGGGGCACCGCCCCCTTGCTCCTAGCGTCATCGCGTGACAAATCAAACAATCACAAGGCGGCGACCAGTACACTATTCAGCACTGATGCTTCAAAGTGAGCGCAGGGAAAAAGATCCCGGCCGACCCAAAACCCAAGCCGAACTTCTCCCCCGAATATGCGATTCTGCAATTTAACGGTGCCCTTTATTACATTGTACCTTTGTATCTTTATTAGCCTATTCATATCTGTAGCAGTTAACATCTGCGAGCTACCACCGCCTTCAAACCGACTAGAAGGCTGGCTAATTATAAACATAGCAGTGCATTATACTCCGCAATTTTAGCACCTGTTCTGAAAGAAAACTGGTGTTAAGGCACATGATTTAGCGTTTCTGTGCAATCATTTGGTGCAGCTTTGTCAGTTTTCTCGGCTCCAATTCAATTCCGCCACCAGATTACGCAAGTACACACGCAGAGTGCCGAAGGTGTCGACTCCGTTCGAGTGGTTTGCTAACATATTGACATTCTTCAACTAACTACGACGCCCTGCGTCATTCTTTAGGTTTTAGGCAAATATATATGAAATACATGTACAGAACGTTAGCTAAATTTTTCTGCATGCTTCTGTTAAATTAATTAGAAAGATAGTTACAACACCGTGCTTTTTGAACGAGTCAAATGCTCTAAGCTGCATGGGAAAGTTTAAGGGAATGTTGTTTCTTTTGCGG
Source organism: Amblyomma americanum (assembly GCF_052857255.1). Lineage (NCBI taxonomy): Eukaryota > Metazoa > Arthropoda > Arachnida > Ixodida > Ixodidae > Amblyomma > Amblyomma americanum. The sequence goes on from NC_135498.1 coordinate 154,494,505, forward strand.
TGTGTTACAGCTCTTCTCAACGATAAAGAAATAAAATATGGAGAATCATCAGCTAAAAATAATGGCTGCGCTATTAATGTATTCTCATTTACAAGAAGGTTGCTTTAACGTTTGCGCATATGTGAAATGATGCCCCAAGATGCATTCTCTCCAACACACATTGCCATGAAGACCATGATGTGCAAGGTACGGTTTTGACGTTAGTAGATAAACATCAGTGCTGATGATGATATTGGGCCCAAAGCGCCCGTAGTATCCATAGCCAGGCGCAGACAACGTGCCTCGTACAGCCATTGAAAAAGCCCTGGCACAGGCGATGCGGGTCGCGCTGGTTTCGATAAGGGACGGCGGCAAGCAAAGCATTCCGAGCAGCGCTTCATAAGGTGCCCGTGCAGTTTATGCGCCACTTTTAGATGCTTTCTTGAAGCATAAGCTACACTTACCGAGGTTGACCAGTTTCGCGAGAAGCAGTGACGTCACAAAGGTGAATGAAGAAAGCCTTCTGTCGAAGCTGGGAATCAAACCAAGGCTTTTGGTGTTTGATGCGGAGACGCTACCACTCCTCCATTATGGCTTGATGTTTAATCGTGAATAAAGGCGCAAAATAAACAAGCGCAAGGTATCCGACAAAAGGAAGTTTAATGTAGAGAGATTCGAGCATGCTCTAAAGAACGGAGGTACCCTAAAAGCGGGGAACAGGAAACTAGGCATACCGAAAAACCAGATGTATTCGTTAAGAGGCAAGGAGGGCAATGTTATTAGCAATATGGAGAAGTTAGTTAAAGTAGCCGAATGGGGTGTAGCGCATATGGCAGGTACTCTCAGATCATGAATAGCAGGTTACCAATAACCCTTAAGAGAAAAGTTTACAACAGCTGTATCCTACTCGTACTCACCTACGGGGCATAAACGTGGAGGCTAATGAAAAGGGTTCAGCTTAAGTTAGGGACAGCACAACGACCCATGGAAAGGAAAATGATAGGTGTAACGTTAAGAAACTGGAAGCGGGCCGAATGGGTGAGGTATGAAACGCGTGTTAATGACATCCTAGTCGAAATGAAGAGAAAGAAATGGGCTTGGGCAGGGCATGTACTGCGAACGCAAGATAACCGCTGGTCCTTAAGGGTAACGGAGTAGATTCCAAGAGAAGGCAAGCGTAGCAGGGGGCGGCAGAAAGCTAGGGGGACGGATGAGATTAGGAAGTTTGCAGGCATAGGGTGGACGCAGCTGGCAAAGGACAGGGTTTATTGGAGATACATGGGAGAGGCCTTTGACCTGCAGTTGGTGTAGTCCGGCTGATGATGATGATGATGAGTGAATGCGCGCCTTTCATACATTAACTCTTCCGAACCAGATGTCGCCGCGCTTACGCTCCGTACATTCTGGCCTAGCAGGGCTAGGGTTGCGGCTTGCTCGAAAAGCGCACATGTACAAATTCTGCAAACAGTGTGTGTTCTGGGGAAATGTTTTTAGATAGGGGCAGTCGACAAACAACGCCCGCGGCCGAAAGAGCGGACAGGATTCCCGCGATTGCCGCCTCGGCAGTGGCGCTGCGGTCACTTTACGCTGGGCGCATCGTCTGCTACTCCGGCTTCAGGAGCGCCAGTAGATGGTGGCTAGCGTGCGTACAAAAACGCATTTAAGAAATAAAAACGTAGATTTTGGCCTTGATATTTTTTTATATAAACGAAAAAGTTTAGTAGCATTTATGACAATAAATTTAGCCGGGCACTTAAATAAGCATTGGGAAACGGCTGCTCGTCTCGTTGTGACTTCGCAGCTGGGCACACTTTCAGGAAGCCGATGTTGTGAGGGAATGCTGTGTTCCTTCATGAAAGCTTAAAAACTTGTTCATTTAGCTTCTTTAACCATGACTGTTTCCATGTCGGGGCAAGTTATTTCTTAAGCCTCCTAGAAGCCAGTTTTATATGCTTCCGAACGTCAGATTTCATATTTAACGCGGTGATTTCAAGAAGTAAATTGGAGTTTGCACCCAGGCCAAGGCTGCCAAATTCAGTAGGTGTTTGAATTACTTGTGAGAATGTCAATCAGTCAATATTTCATTCCTCAACACAGGAGGAGGAGGAGGAGGAGGAGGAGGAGGAAGACGAAGAAGAAGAAGAAGAGGAAAGGCAAGGAGGGTAACGGGAAGAATAATCGGCTTGCTACCCAACACGGGGGGAAAGGGGTGAGGGGATAAAAAAAATGAAAGAGAAAGGAGGATAGCACACATATCTTATAAGAAGCCAAGGGAAGATCTAATGTGGTGCCTTTTTGCTCTAGTCGGTGCTGCAAGATAAGCACCAAGGGGCCCACAATTCGCGAAATTTAGTGCTGTTACTGCGACTTCAGGCGCAGTTTTAGAAGTGTTCTAAATGGTGTGTAAGAGTTGTACTGCTTCACATCGCCAGTAAGACAAGGAAAGTAAGCATTAACGGTGAGCAGAAATGCGGCCAGCACACGGCTGACGAAGGGACTTGTGAACTAACTTGCACAGCCGCATATTTCCCACGCAAATAATTTTATTAAGCCAAACCACGAGGGGGCAAGCGGCACGTCATGTTTCTTTGATTTTACTGTGTGGATCCACGGAAAGGGCTTTCGGATTCAGTCGATATCTAGAACACAAAGCTAAAACCCGAGTACCCTGCCCCCAGGCGAACAGCGGACGCAAACTCTGCAATACGTAGCCGAAATCCAAGCAGTGAACATCAATAGCGGCGTGTGGCAAGAAGCAGCCGCACGTGGCGCAGACAATTCGAGGGGCGAGTCGGCGTAGACCAGTTACGCAGCAAAACTACCAAGTGACGAAGCGCAGCCAATGGGCGTAGCGGCTGCGAAGAGAAAACCAAGAAAACAAACGCGGTACTGTCCTCTCCTAGAGATGGTGCTCTCGTCTCCGGGATTTAAGTAGCGACATACGGAACTGCAGCCCCGGAGCAAGTTTTCAAACTGTTCTTTACTAAAAACGTTGCTCCGGGGCTAAATAGCAGTGTCGGTAAAACAAAAGTGTTCCACAGAACCGTGTATAAAGAAAATGAGACACCGGACAACAGCACATATTTTGCTCTTGTGAAAGCATGCTAGCTAAAAGCTGTTCTGGTATGTAACAAAGCGCTGCATTGCACATAACGTCTAGCGGATCGCAGATTAGATACTAAGACCAGCTCGTTAAAAAGATGCGTTCTTTATCAAATCATTTTAACCCAGAGGAGAAAGCGTGAAAATCCTTGCTTTTTGAGGTTCACTTTACCTTTTTAGCTAAGGTCCATTCCTCAACTCAGAAAGAAAAGTGTTGGTACATTAGCTTTTATTATCTCCCAATATGAAGATACTGCCTCTTTTGTCATTGCGCTATTTGTAATTATTAGTCATTTCGTGAAAAAAAAGCCGTTAAATACTAGACCATTCGCTGCGTCATTCGTATATTCCGTCACAATTCCAGGACTTTTTTATATTGTAAGTTTAGCAACTTTTTCAGAAAATACCGGAGGTATGGCCACGCCGGTATTTCATGAATGTGACTGGCTTTGTAGGCATGTGCCTTCACTGACTTTTAGCTCTCGCTCCCCGCTTTTTCCTAACACCAGATTAATACGCCACACTCAAGCACAGTAGCTTTCATTTTTTTTTGTATGACAGTACTATAGCTATCTCAGAGTTTAGCGCCCCTTGCCGCTTTTCTTCTACGAGCCGCGTACCATGTCAGGTGGTCACATTTTGCCTCTTTTAGTTTAAAACAGAGAACACGTCACTAATAAAACGGATCGTAAATGCACCTAAAACTAGAGCGGGGCGACAATTCGCAGCCGCATACCTTTCTGTACTTGAGTGCAACTTTCCCTCTCTTCGCTGTCTTTCCCTGACAGGTACACTCCCAAGAATTGAACTGCATTTGTGGAAGGCGCTCCTTCTTGAACAGCGCTGCTAGATGTAAGAAAAGTAATTCAGAAGTTTAATGTTCTGGAAGGCAGAGTGCAAGGACATCTAATGGACTAATCTTTTTAAGAGTGACATTTTGCAACTCCTCCTGTGATATGGTTTCTCCAAAGAGAAGTTGGGGAATTTCAAGTTGCCACGCCTGCCGGCGCTTGAGAAGTGAAATTGAACGAAGAATTTTGCGCACAGATTGACATCAGCCCATCCTTGTGTGCTCTTGCTCCCTCTTAAACACTGCACGAAACTGAGCGAAATTCAGTGTTGCTTCTCACTGGTGTGTCTCTTTCAGGCTCACGAATCAAAGGTATCCTTGAACAGGAAAAGTTCTCATGACTCCTGAACCGCTGTCGAGGCCATGTAAAGATTTTGTGCAGTTGCGAAACTCTAGGCTCCGCATTGCTTTCCACTTGTTTTGCGAAAAGCTTAACCGAGCGATATAACCCAGGTCCGCTTTGGTCATTCCTTTCTCACTTTATATCTTGCCCACTAAACAAAGGCTCAGTAAAACTCCCTACGAGCAGGAAATGTGACACTGACATGGGAGATTTCTAAGAAATCTAATTTGATTTTACAGAGTTTTTTTATATATAGGAAGCTGCCGTGTGAGTGATCCTTCCAAGGGATACGGGCGAGGGCACAAAAATTTCAGGCTCTGTTGGTTGGATGAGAAGTCTTTCGCGGTTCAGAAACTAGTGCTGTAAATTTAATCCTATAAAAAACAGATGCCTTCTGAGGAATAGCAAGCTTCATTAAATGAACCAGAGTGCAGAAATATTTTGCTCAATGAGAGTAGCGGTTGCGCTGAGAACATGGCGTGTGCCATGTCGTGGCTCTCGGAAACGAGGAAATGGTGGCAATTCTTTCTCTGCGAAATATGCGGCGGCAGTGGCAGCTTGATCTAAGAGCCTGTTAATCGGCGTGGTGAAGTGTTAGGCCACTCGTTTGTGGCGCAACGTATTCTCGCATGTGGTCGCATCGCGTTTTGGCGCAAGGCAGGGTAATGATGCTGTATTTTCCTGGTGACGGTGAACAAAGAGATGCTGCGGTAAGAAGTTCTATATAGGAAAAGCGGCATGTATATGTTAAGGTTATGATCTCAGAGCTGTATCAGGATAACATATTTGCGAACGATCGAAGAAGTTGCAGGAATTAGTGCATTGCCTTGTCACTTGAATAAACACAGCTTGGGCAGAGAACCATGAAAGACATCATTAAGAATGTCCTTGAGCGGACTGCTTTTATGATGTGCTCTCCCAACTCAGAAACCATCAATATAAGTTATATTTCAGTATATTATTCTTTGTCTGCTTCTTTATTTATGCTCCATGTCTTGTAATATTTTAGCTGAGAGGCTAGTAGTGGAGTTACGTTTATTTTGAATTTTTATGAATTTTTTGCTTTTGTTCGCTTGATTGCTCTGGTAGGCAACAGTCACTTACGTTCTGTTGATGTAGAGAAATGCATGTAGCTTTCTTACTAATATGCACATGGTAGGAATATATTATTACGAGGTTAGTTCAGCAGCAGAAACGGTACGCCGTACACAGAAGACACACTACGAAACGGGTCACACAAGCAGTTCTTCTTCTTCTTCTCCTTAGTAATCGCACAAGCACTAGCGGCAGCGTCTTCGTCTTCGTCGACTACTCAGCGACACAACAACGTCGTCTTCGCTTGCCGACTGCGTACCGTAACACTACCTCCCCTCCTCCGCCCCGCTGGAGAAGGCACAGACCCGGGGAGGCCTAGGGGGGTGGGTGAGTGTGGTAGGGTTTAAGACGGGCGACGTGCACAAGCTGTGTGGAGGGGGCAACGGAAGGAGAGTGGGGGTGCAGCGCCGTGAGTTCATAGGTCACATCATACAGTTGCCTCAACACGCGGTAATGACCGACGTAACGAGGCAGAAGCTTCTCACACAGTCCTACGCGGCGTGCAGGGAGCCAGAGGAGTACCAGGGTGCCGGAAGGGTAATGGACGTCACGATGATGAAGATGATGATTATGATTATCACCCTACCGTATCATAGCTATTTAAACTCACTTTTTCCTCCAATTGTTACAATCTCCCCGGAAAATTAGTCGCTTAACTCTTTTTCTCAAGGTATATCACAATGTCACGCTGCATGAAGATTTAATTTCACCACCCGGAGGCGTTTCCCGTGGCATTGATCATTGTCACAAAGTTGTAGTTGCAAAAATACTTTTTGCAGTTTCACTCAGCCCGGCCTTCCGTCGACTGCAAGCGCCTTGCCCCGGTATTGCAGCCATATAATATAACCTGCGTTTTCGCGATGCACTAGCTAACTTAATATAATCAGGAGAAAGTTCAATTTGTATTCTAATAAAATTGAGGTCATTGATTGGTTTTTCGCCCAATGTAACCCACATCCGTTTGTAATGCCTTTGGCTATGAGGGCACAATAGATAAACAAACATAAATGAAATAAATGTTCAGGAAAAATTGAAAGGCAACCTGTAAACAATTGTCGACAAATTTACACAGCTGCTCCAACATTGAGAATTTTAAAAAACTCGGCGCATGCCCTTCTTCGGGAAGACATTACAGGTACCTCAGCTGCACTCTGAGAATACCGAATTATTCCCGCGCACAAAAAAGACGAACACAGACAAGAGAACACGCCACAAAGCGCCGTTCTTCCTGAGCGATCTTACAATGTCCGCCACTAGACCACACCGGACTCGCGGGTGCCAATTAGTAAATTTTTCACCGGAAGCAGTAGAGCCTCAAATTTTCGCTCGTGGAGCGAGGACCACCAATGGCGAGTTCTGCGCGCCGAGCAGAAGAGCCGCCGTGTGAGGGTGAGTGAAGGGCTTCGACACCATTTTATTCTCCTGAGAACTAAGAAGTAGAGTTTCATGCAATATATCAGACAATAGAATTGCAAGCGTAGGTACAGGTTCATATAATGCTCAGCTATATTTAGAACCTGTGCTGCTTTCACGTGCGGATGCTTAAAGACAAAATGTTGCCATTCTGTTCAGGTGTTCTCAGAAATGTGGGAGCAGACGCAAGCCTGTTGAACACTGGCGTTCAAGAAAGCAAGTGGAGTCGCATGGATTTCAGAAGACCTTAAAGCATGTAAATGGTTTTTAGTGCTTGGAATAGTGCACCAATCCCACTTGAGGACTTATGTGAGCACGAATGTTATAATTTTCTGCATATTGCACGTTTACTGCACGACCACAAATCGCAAACGTACCAGAAAATATTTTATGACGTTCGGAAGGAAAATGACCACATTCTTAACGTCTGAAAACATTGACGTGTACTGTGCCATGCCAGTGCACGTTAATGAATCCCAGGTGGTCGAAATTTCCGGAGCCCTTCATTACGGCGTCCTTCATAGCCTCAGTCGCTTTGAGACGTTCAATAAAATAAAGCAAACAAAACTAATTTGCCTCTTTTCAACTCCACTGTTGTTATCTACACAGTTTTCCGCCGCTGAACGCTATCTTACTCAAGCGTCACATTCTTAGACTCCGTAGCTAGCCGTCTTGCCAAATTGCTGTTTGTTTTAAAAGATCTTAGGCTCTTACTCATCATGTTTCGAGATTTTGTGGGGTCTTCTACTACCCTTAGATCACAGCGCCATCGGTGGCAGTAACCAGAAAACCGCACTTCTCGCACTGAGACTTGTAGCGCCATCTACCGCCGAGAAGAAGAATGTGAATCAATGGATGACGACGAAAGTGTTATGGAAGACAGTTCGTCGAACCAGTCAAGTGAAGAATTTGTTGAGGGTCCCAGTGAAGATGTTAAGCAGTTATTTTTGTTATAATTCGTTGGAATATGTACAAGAGTAGAGTTTGTGAGTACGTTTATCATATATTGAAATAAACGTACAAATTTGTTTTTCCATTGGTGTACCTCCCTTTAAACTCATTCATATCAATTCTAGTAAACCAAACAGCTAACGCTTGTTACTTCAACGTCTTCTAGACGGGGGCGGACTATTTTTCTTCTTGAACCCAAACAAATGCGGTGCGCACAACGTCCTCGGGGCAACCGTGATTGTTTTTTTCTTATGGGCTCTAGTTTGAAGTTTGAAGTTTATTTCCATTTCAGTAAAAAATTGAGGGACCCGAGACAAAAAATGAACGTTATAATTCAGTTGACGGCGCTGGAGCCCCATTACGTGGCAAAACAGTGAGGTGTCGGTAATAACATTTGGTGCACTTACAATTTAGGCAGTACATACGAGTAAATTTACAGACATTGTAGCTCTTACTACGCATAGTCAGTGCTGTGGCATGTTGCAAGTTGCGCGTCCGCGCCATAAGTGTCGCCACGGTCGGAACGATTGCAGCGATCCTGGTATCTGGCAGCAAACGCGGCTGGAGTCAATGACACAACGCGTCTGCGCCGCCAGTGCCGCCGCGGGCAACGCTGCAGCGCAGTGGCAGCAGACGACAGCGACCGGCGCAAGCATAGCGAGCAAAGTTTTGAGCAATTTATGTTTTTACCGCCAACTCCCAGGCACCGCCACCGTCGCATTTCAAAATCGTCCCCATTGGCTCTACGGGAATGTCACACCCTTGGCATAGTTCAGTCGTTTTTGTTGTTAAAGGTAAAGGCACATTATGAATGATAAACTTGATCAGCGAATAACAGCCATTGTACATAGCAACTTACCCACAAAAATCGAAAAGACAAGGAGGAACACACTGCAGGCATCCAGAAAATTACATCTGCGAGAGAAAGAATGAATTTATTGTTTTGTTATTAACATCCTCAATATTGACATTATTTCGGCGAAAATAGTTTAACAGAGTGGCAGAGTATGTGCAATCATTTGCTGGCCAAACGTCGTTGTTACGAAAGGTACCGTCCAGTTATGAGTCGAACGCGAAGGATATGTTCATGTAAGTGTTGTTAAATTGCCGATGTTACATTTATCTCCAGTGATTTAAATTCCCTCCAAGCGCTTTAATTGTCATATGATTGATTTATGTTATTTACAAGCTAGCTGTGATCATTGCTTCGAAATTAATGTGTTGTGTCGTCAACGTATATTATATATTCTGCCTTTCTACTAATGTTTAATATGCCATTGACATAAAATTTAACAATATATAGGGGTCCTAGGGTACTTCCTTGAGGCATGACTGTAGTAACACGCTTAGAAGTAGAAAGATTTTCGCCTATTACAACATTGTGTGCGATGATCTAGGTACGAACGTATTAACCCTAGGGGTGTACATCGAATTCCATACTTTTCAAACTTTTTTAGTAAAGTCTGGTGATTTAAGCGGTCAAACGCTTTGTAGTATTCAATGTATACACTAGCAACCAACTCTTTGTTTCCAAAGCCTTTCAGAATAAATTTTTTCTGTGCCAGTAGGGCCAGTTAAGTGGATCGGCCTCAACGCAATCCATAGGGTGCGGAACTAATCAGATTAAATTTGGCCGCAAATTTAATGATTCTAGATTGTATTATTTTTCTAAGGCATTAGAAAAAACAGGTAATATAGATATCGGACGGTAGTTCGACAAGTTACATTTATCACACCCTTGCGCAGTACTACTTTTGATGCCTGCATTTTGTGAGGAAAATTTCCTGTGGAAAGAACCAAATTTTATATAAATAAAAGAGAAGGTAAGATAGATCTAAAACATATTTCTCCGGCTTAATTTGTATGTCATTGATATCACGAACTGTGCTATTATTCAAAGAAAGGAATGCTGTATGAAACTCACTCTCATCTGTGGGTCTCAAGTATAAACTCTCACTGTTCCCATTGATTCCATTTATAGCCTCAAGATGATATGAACTCGAAATAAATTAACAAAATTATTATTGAAAGCCTCCGCCAACTCTATGCCAGAAACCAGGGACTTGTTTATTGTTTATTCGCTGACGCTACGATCTGTAATAAAACGGTTTATGATCTTATTTATGTTTCAAAACAAAGAGACGCCGACCAGTAAAACGAAAAAATTGTATTGACGTTTCGGCGCCCAGAACGGGGGCCTTGTTCACAATGGAAACACACCAAGAGGGTTCGTCTTTTTAAAAGCTATAGTAATCGCCGTAAAGATCGCGCGTAAATCGGGTTAAGATTGCCCTCGTTACGATTAAGCGTGTGAGCCGTTGTCTGTATCACCAGGGACTCGAGATGAAGCCGTGATGTTGTCAGTTTCTCTTTTTCGATGATTCTTGCTTTTTCCCAATCTATTCTGTGATTTGCCGTCACCGCGTGCTCTGCCAAGGCGTTATTGCGGGTATCTTCTTTCTGCACATCACGAGCATGTTGCTGTAGGCGCTTCTTGTAACTTCCGGTTTCGCCGATGTAAACACCGTTGCAATCTGCACAAGGGATGGCGTAGACAACTCCTGGGAACTTCTCTTTTGGCAACTGATCTTTGACTTTCATCAGTTGTTGTCGCATTTTCTTGACAGGGACATGGGCAACTTGCGCAGTACTGTTTTGAAATGTATCCCCCCGGCCAGACGGGATTCCGTCACACTCTCGACTTCATCGATCTTATTTATGTTTTCCTAGAGAACATCCGGTTTAGAGTTGCACTCTGGTTGAAAAAGATCGTAAAGGGATTCTCGCTTCTTATTCCGTATGAAAGCATTGGGTTTGTTTCAATGTCGTTTAAATATCTTTCAGTCATTTGTGTCTAGTGTGTTTATGAAATTCTTGAACAATTTATCTCTCCTTCCTATCATTTTAGGACATTCTTTTGATATTCAAGGTTTCTGAGATCTTGTTGGTTTTTGCTTATGGTCTGAAATAAATCATACGAGATACGCGTTTATAAATAGAGACAAGAAATTATTATACGCTTCATCAGAGGTTTCTGAGCTATATACGACATCTTAGTTTGTTCCTAGGAGAATAGTGAGACATTTTTGTAATGTGTTATTGCTTATGTTCTGTATTTTTGGGCTAACGACTGGCTTCCTTGGTCTGTCTTTAGGTGTCGTTCCACTAAATAGTAAAATTGGCATGTGGTCACTGATATGTGAGGAAACAACACCGGAGGTAGTATTTTGTATAGCTTCATTGGTTATAAAGAGATTTATAAATGTGTTGCTGTTTGGTGTCACGCGTGTAGCTGTTTCAATTAGGTTGTTAAATCCATGCGAGTCAAGGAGTGCTTCAAAGTTATCCTGTAATGTAGATGGAGTTAGCATGTCTATATTAAGATCACCCGGAGGATAAGCACGAGCTTAGTTTCATTTACATAATTAAGTATCGTATCAATCAGACAGAGAAAACAAGAGACGTTACCTTCAGGTGGACTGTACATTACTACAAGCAGATATTATTGACATGTTACAGCAAGACACTCTGTACTCAACGTGGTAAAATAAAATTATTCAAGTAATTCACAGCGAAGTGATCGTTTTATATGCATCAGTACACCACCACCACATTTGATAAGCGCAATTGTCTTACCTGTGAATATGTGCTTGTCTAATATAAATGCGCGTGGTTTATAAAAAGACAGGCAACTGACGTGTTCTTGGCCCAGTCTAGTTTTTTTTTGTTACACGCTGCGAAATACTTGTTACATAACGTGGCGGTGCGCATAAAGCTGTGTGGTCGAATAGCTGTACATGGCGCTTCGTAAAATGACGAAACGGTGAATTTAAGCTTCCGCAAATGCTTTCACACCTATGTATAGAAACCGCCTTTCGTGAAATGTCTTAGTGGAATGCGCCTCTTTGTAAAGTGCAAGAACAGCATGTATGGAGCGCCTAGGTGTCGCCGTTCCGAAAACAGCATTTTATGCGTTTGCTTTAGCTCCGGCCGAACACATTCGAAGCAGGCATCGCTGGCTCACTCGCAGAGGGAGGATATTCGACATGCCGTGCTCGCAGCGTCCTTAGACCCGATCTTCTCCCTCGTCCGTGTTCGATGCCCATGCCGTGTTGGAGCGCGTAAAAAAGTCGAGCTTTTTGAGCTCTGCCCGCATGACCCTGTTGTAGGCGCAAACGACTTACGATAATGCGCTCCAGACGGCAGCAGGGAGACTCGTAAGAATACTACGCCCAGTGGACGCTTTGTTCTTTGCAAAACGCGGCACTTTGGAACCCGGGCTGCCCTCCCAGAAGTCTCTGCACTTCTAGGCCCTACGCTCCGCAGTTCTTGTCCGCTCTTGCTGCTCCTTGTTCTCTTATGCATGCAGGCCCATTTGGCACATCTTGTGCCACGTGCACCGCCCGGCAAGACCTACTTTCTGCCTTTTTCTCTCTTTTCCCGGGGCATCGCATTGTTTCTAGATGAAGCTGTTCGGGTATCGGTCTCGTTTTTTCCTCTGCGTGCGGGCTGTTCGCCACCGGTCACCAGAAAAGGATCCAGAATGCTTGAATACACCACTGATGTGCCGCGATGCCCAGACGACTTTTTTTTAGAGGCTCAAGATGGACCGAATACAAGTTGCGTGAGGACAAATTCTGGACTCTTAATTCGACCTCATTTTCATCATGATGATGAAACATATCTTAGAATGGGCAACGAAAATGAAGAAATATAAAACTGCCCAGCCCGCACCACCGGATGGCAGAACGGGCTTCGACGATATGATAATATGAAGAAGAATGCCAGAATGCTACAGGCAGAATCTGTCCTCTGTTTCTTAATGTGCTGCTTGAGACTTGCGGGCTGGCGCATAATCCTGGGTGCCGAATCGAAGGCGTTTCGACTTTGTTCTTCCATAGATCGCAAGGTACTTCACTTGCCGGAGTTCGTGAACTATGACATTTGGGTTCTGTTTGCAAATAGATATTTGAAATACTTTTTCTTTTGCGGAGACTTTTTAAACACCTAATTTCAGATATACAGTCCACGGGTAACACATGTTTAAAAGTTTGTAATTTTGATCTCTACTGACTATCTATAGGCGTAGATTATGCAGTGATTTTTTGTATCAGTATCGTTGAATTTAGAATGAAATTCTGAACGCTTTTCTATCAGGTGGTTTTGTGACACTTGCGCTATGCATGCATATTTTTTTTTCTCAGGTAATATAGAATCCTGTGGAGTGTGAACCGGGTGCGAACTTTATACCAGAAATTTCGGCGCATATTTTAAATAACTACCGACAAGGTTATGCAGACAAAAATTTCTAGCTGTTTCTTTGTGACAAGGTTTGTCATGTTAATGTCCATGAAAATGGAAGAGAACTATCTGTTCGGGACGCAGTCGTGGAGATGTTATGAGGCGTGCACGTATGGGACAAAAAACAAAAAGAGTAAAAGACGTAAAGTCCGGATAAGTCGTTATATAAGATCATCCACTCTTCAAAGAGTAGTAATCATGGCGAATGACATTACATGGGTAAGTAAGAAAAGTAAGTCATACCAATTTCACCTTTTGCGGTGAACCTTGTGCCCTGCAAGCAGAACATACTGGAGGCTGACAATATAAGTATTTTCAGAGCTGGGTACATTTGAGCGAGCTAACAAGGCAAGAACGGAGTCTACTTGGTTTTTAAAGTGCTTGTAATTGAGCTACACTGCGGACAAGGCGAAAAACGACTGACGGTGCATTAAGCACATCAAGAGCGTCTATCTGCGCTCTCTTGTGCAGTACAGTTATTTTATGATAGTTAATAAGACAAGTGTTTCCTAATGATCCGCAGCCTACGTCACATTTCACCGGCCGCGAACCAAGCAAACAGGATATGCTATCCAGAGGCTCGCACTACTGATCGGAGGCTAGAAAAAAAGCCCGAGAATTTTGGGAAAAAGGTTTCTCTGTTTTTTTCTCCGAACGGCTAGTAAAAAGAAACAAAAACTTTTGGGTGACCTCCAAGGCTCATAAATTAGGTTTTGAACAATTGTTTTTTCAGTTAACATTGAAACACTGATGGACGGCTGCGTCAAAAAAGAAAGCTGGGAAAGTGCGTTGTATTTGGATTAGAATAATCCAATTGCAAAAAAAATGGGGTTTAGGCGCCTAAGTTATTCGTATCTCACAGTTGGCAACAAATTGGCCTAAACGACAATTGTTGCGACGTTTTGTTCTACACAAGAATTTTGCTGCATGTGGTGACAATTATATATGTGGATTTTGTTAGCTCCTACTGCCTTGTTACCACATATTTGTGCCTACAATCGTTGCTTCCTAAGAGAAAAAAAAACGAATGTGGATTAGCTCAGGTAACCAAAGATATAGGAAGCGAAAGCGGTCGGCGTTCGTTCTGTTCATTGACGTTGGCGTTGACAAGGCTCTACACGGCGATGATTTTGAGGAAAGGAAGGGCGAATAACTGGATCCCTCGGACGCATCATTCGCGCTTAGATATACGTGGCGGTGGTGAGCGTGATGCGGGCTGCATACATTAGCGCTGACAACGTTGCGTCTGACACGCGGCACTGCAGCAGTAGGCCGCAGCGTTCTTTCGGTGACCAACCTTTCGCGATCAATCATTAACTGGAGGCTCGGTGGGGGCCGAGTTCGGCTACTGATTTCATGTTCGCTGAATGGAATCCCGGCCACGGTTGCCGCGTTATGATGGAGACGAAATAGAAACATGTCCGCACGTTATGCCATATCACTGCAGGGTGAAAGGTTAGTTGGTTAAAGATATAATTAGTACATAAAACAAAATGTGAATTACTTGCCTGACACGGCACAGCTTTCGCTAAATGTACAAGACCCGTAAATAAAAGCGCGACAGACGGGACAATAAGGAAGAGACAAAAACACGAGCGCTCGTGTTTTTGTCTGACTTATTGTCCTGTCTTTTTCGCTGTTATTTATGTGTAATGAACCATTTTGCCCGGCTAATTCCACTCTTGTAAATGTACAAGTTTACCCTAGCAGACATACCGAGCTGTGGCATATTCCAAAATGCCGTGCAACATATGGGTCTTATAACCTAGCAAACGCGTTGCCCCGTCTTATAAATAACTTTCATGTTGCAGACGTTGTTGTATCACGAGCATGAAGCAAAGGTATACAGGATGGATGTGCCAGTTTTTAGATTTCACCATGCTTTCACTGCTCCTTTGTCTCTATCGTTCCATAAAGTGTTGACCTGAATTGAAGAAGTCAAGGACCTGTTTTTCTATGAAGTATATTTTTTGTTGCTTTTTTGTTATAATTTTGTTGCGTGCGCTTCATTCCTTATTTTTTTTCTAATGATGTGCCAACCGTTCTCGACAACCATTGTTTGCATTTTGCGACGTTACTTGGGTACGTATTTTGTATGTTGCCTGCTGCCCTGCAATATAGGGGCCGAGGGGCATGTCAAGTCACAATTTATAGCTTTCTTTTCCCTGGACCTTCACTATGTGTACATGGAAAATAAATTGCATTGAGTTGCATTCACTTGAATTGGATACGGAGCCTTCCACTACCGCATCCCTCTTAGCCCATGCGTCGCTTCGTGATGTTGAATCCCATTTTACGCACCATACGAAATCAATATGAAGATAACTAGACGTGCGCCTTAAGTGCCGCAAACAGGGCTATATTAACGCAAGAGCGTTAAAGGCTCCGTTACGCAGAAGATCCGGGGTTGGCGACGTTGTGAGCAATACATAGGGCGTCCTCCCCCGGAAAAGCAACCTAGTTGTGCAACATAGGTCGCGTGATCTGGTGGGGCCACCCTAACCTGCCCACCGAATTTTGAGAAATCTAACAACGTTGCCCTCTCCCTGCAGTGGGTGTAATCAGGCTGATGATGATGATGATGATGAACCACCTTGACAGGTGGCACTTATATTAATGGTCATCGCACGATGTTGCTCGGGGAGAGCATCTTGGGTCGCACATCGTCCACCGGGGTCGGCACCAGCTGCCATTCCAAGGCAGTGGCGCATCCCTTAACAGCTTCCCCATGCCCAAGGAGTTGCGTGAGGACTTCCAGGGAGACATCCGTTAGCGAAAAAAGGCTGTGCAAAACTGCATTTCGAATACATTGTAGTAATGTAGTATTAGTCTAGCATTTTTTGTCGCTATGCTTAAATTGTCATACGAATGCTTTCTAGGTATGCTTGGAGTACAATTTATAGGTATGCTTGGAATAATTTTAGTACATTGCCAACATGCAAAGGCCGTTTTCCTGAACATGATATCGAGCGCTAGATTTTTCTACGGCAGCTAAAGCTGTGTTTCAAATGTGTTTAAAAGGACTGCCCGTTTGTTAAAATTGAAGTATTCTTGAGACGAATTATTTTCATATTTACGAAAGTACACTTTTAATACATTGACAAGATGCTAAAACAGCATACATATTCTTTCACGTGTTTGAAATGTGCTCGAAACATGCGTTAAGTGACGTATACTTGGAATTAATCAAATTCATATTTACTAAAGTACACATTTAATACATTGAAAAGATGATAAAGCCGTATACATATTTTTGACGTGTTTGAAACGTGCTCGAAGCACGCTTTAATTGACGTATGCTTCGAATGCATTAATTTCATACTCACGAGAGTACACTTTTAATATATTGACAAGATGCTAAAACCTCGTTCATATTGCTTTCACATATTTTGAAACGTGCTCGAAGCATGCTTTATTTAAGTGACGTATTTTTGGCAAATTTTAAAACCATATTTCGAATACCAACCATAAAATTTCAGGAACCTATTTCCGACATATTCTTAGTGCATTCATGAATACAAAGTATCTTCAAAATACATTATAAATGTCCTGAAGTATACTCCAAACGTGTTAGTTTTCGCTAAGGGATGAATGCATAGTTGACAAGTACGTATTCTGGATATATGGGTATTAAGTCATTAATGCTGTCGCGAAAAATACTTAAGGTGGAGCTTATGTGCCCCGTCTAATTTTTTAAACATTAAGCATTGACACCTGTTATCTCTCGCTTTTCCGCCGTTTTTTTTTTTTGCTTGAGGAAAACGGAGGAAGCTAGGCTTCAAGTTATTTACACAAAGATCACGTTTGTTTCTTTTCACTGTATATTTATTTCATTCCACTGCGCTCGTGCATCTTCTTCCCTAGCGTGTAACGCTGAATTCATAGACAATAGGAGGCAACTTATCTTGTACATCGATATCTGTTGCCGCCACTCTACAGCTGTGAACCAGGAGCATGCTTGCAATTCTTGTTTCACGCACCGCATGCTCTAAACCAATTAGTGCATCCTCCAAACATGGAAGAGGAGGAGAGACTTTAATAGAACAGGAGACCTCCAAATATGAATGCTTTCATAACACACTCGGGAGAAGAGTATGGACCCATTTTTAATAACCCAAGACTCTTAACGTGATAATGTTAAAGGCTAGTTGTGCTGAACTCTGGTATCGTGTTGTCGGCGTCAGCATTGTGAGCGAAAATTCACGAGCAGGACTTTGGCAGGTGGTGTCCAGACAGCAGCCTGGGAGGCAGGTGAGCCACATAGGCCACGTGAGCTTGAAGGGTCCTCCCAACCTGCCCACCGTGGCTCGGCAACATCGACATGGGCCGCACAAGGCCCACAGTAGGGAGCACATGTCATCGCAGGGCAGTTGGCCATCGCTTAACCATGGCGCACCGGCGCCAGGAGGGGTATGTGAACCGCCAGGAATCTATGAATGTAAAGTAGAGAATGACCCTCTGCATATATGGGAATTAACCCTATAAATAATCACGTGATACCCTTCAGGCGGAGCTTAAGTGTAATTTAAGTAATAATGTGTATATATTACTTCTCCCCCTATCCTCTGTTTCTGTTCCCACACCTCTTTCATTTAATTTCTCCCTTCTTCCTGCTATCCTTTATTTCCGCTCTCCCAGCTCAGGTGCTTCAGTATCGATGGCAGATGCCGGGGCTAGCGAAAATCTTTTCCTTCCTTTTTACTATTATTTTAATAAAAAAACCACTACCACCACCACTACTACCAGATGGAGCTTGTTGGAGCGGAAGCTGCTTCGTCATCTACTCCGTCATCCACAGTTACACCGAATCCGACACCTCCCAAGCATATGTCTCCTGCTTAGAAAATTGCGTTCTTTTGATCAACCTTTCAAGCTGCCAGTGAAGGTAAGCGCTAGCTAGCGCACCGTACTGCGGGATAACAGGGAAGCGTGTTGTGTAGTTAGACAGTGTTATGACATATAACACATTCGCACAGGATTACATCATATTACGTGGATCATTTGTCGTTTTGCTCTATTTCATTGATGTATTTTTATGAATGTGCGCAAAAATGACTGGCTCCTTCCTGCAGGTTGGTTTCAAGAAATTCATGCTAGAATGCCATACTGAATACATAATGGTCGTCATGTAAACACAGATGAGTGCGTTTAGACGATTGCCAAGTGCACCGGTCCATGCCCGTCACGCAGACTCGCAGGAATTCTATTCAAAAGTGACAGACATGAGGACAAAAAGCTGACTCACACTGCCTGAATCGTGAGAGTAGAGATGACATGAGTTTTATACAATTTATGCAACACGAAGAAGTAGCACGCAAACTGGATCCACCACTGCGTAGAAAAAAATGCTATTGAAAAAAATGTAGCGTGCGTAAGAACGCGACAAAAACGGCATTTCTGTGCGTGTTAAAACTCTTTCTCTGCCTGTGGGTCGTTCCGTAGGATGCGGCGGTTGTTCCGGACTGGGAGGTTGACGATTCGGTGGCATAGCAATGCCACCGATTTAGCGTTAGGCAGCGTAAATGCTACAAGCGCGGTTAAGATGTCCAGTGACCCAGGAAGCCAATTATGTGCCTTCCCTTTCCTTTCTTTACTACCTCAGAGGCCTCACATCCACCTGCGAATTTCGCAAGATGGAATTGAATAATTAATAATAATAATTGGTTTTTTGGGGAAAGGAAATGGCGCAGTATCTGTCTCATATATCGTTGGACACCTGAACCGCGCCGTAAGGAAAGGGATAAAGGAGGGAGTGAAAGAAGAAAGGAAGTAATAGGCGCCGTAGTGGAGGGCTCCGGAATAATTTCGACCACCTGGGGATCTTTAAAGTGCACTGACATCGCACAGCACACGGGCGCCTTAGCGTTTTTCCTCCATAAAAACGCAGCCGCCGCGGTCGGGTTCGAACCCGGGAACTTTTTGAAAATTGGTTTTTGGGGAAAGGATATGGCGCAGTGTCTGTCTCACATCTCGGCGGACACCTGAACTGTGCCGTAAGGAAAGAGATAAAGAAGGGAGTGAAAGAATAAAGGAAGAAAGAGGTTCTGTAGTGGAGGGCTCCGGAATTAATTCGACCATCTGGGGATCTTTAACGTGCACTGATATCGCAGAGCACACGGGCGCCTGAGCGTTTCGCGTACATAATAATAATGAATAATAATTGGTTTTTGGAGAAACGAAATGGCGCAGTATCTGTCTCATATATCGTTGGACGCCTGAACCACGCCGTAAGGGAAGGGATAAGGGAGGGAGTGAAAGACGAAAGGAAGAAAGGAGTGCCGTAGTGGAGGGCTCCGGAATAATTTCGACCACCTGGGGATCTTTAACGTGCACTGACATCGAACAGAACACGGGCGCCTTAGCGTTTTTCCTTCATAAAAAGGCAGCCGCCGCGGTCGGGTTCGAACCCGGGAACTCCGGATCAGTAGTCGAGCGCCCTAACCACTGAGCCACCGCGGCGGGTTCGCCTACATCGAAACGCTGCCACCTCGGTCGGGTTCGAACTCGGGAACTCCGGATCATTAGCCGAGCGCCCTAATCATTCAGCCACCGCGTCTGGTCAAGGTGGAAGGCCAATAGTGAATGTCAAACTCCGGCGTACGCGAAACGAGCCGCAGGCAGCCCAGTGAAGTGAAGCTTTCGCTTGAAATTGGGAAAGCAATAACGCTTTTTTTGAAGCGAAAGCATAACGGGGCTAGCTGCGGCACGTTTAGCGTACGCCGAAGTTTGACCTTCAGGCGACCTTCAACCGAGGCACATGTGTTCCGCCGTGCTCCGTCGCCGCTGCCGGGCGCGGTTCGGGTGAGTCAGTTACTGCGCCATTTTCTTTCCTCAAAGCGAATTTTCAAAACTAGTCTTCAATTTTCTTCTATAGAAAAGGAAAGGCACATAACTTGCCCCCTGGGACAGTGGACGCCTCAGTAGCGGTTTAACCTACGTGGCGGTAGTGAGAGATGTGCGCTGCATGCGTTGGCGTTCACACCTTCGTAGCAGAAACGCGGCATTGAAGCTATAGACTGTCGGCGTCCATTGTATTCATTGCCGTTGGCGTTGACAACGTTCTGGGCTGCTATTCTTTTGAGGAAAGGAAGGATCATAACTGCCTCCCCGGTACAGTGGACGCCTCAATCGCGTTTTGAGGTACGTGGTGGTGGCGAGAGATGTATGGGTTGCATGCGTTAGCGCTGACAACGTTGTACACACACGCTGCACTGCAGCACTAGACCGCTGCATTCATTGTGTGACAAACCTCTCGTGATCAACCATTAATTTAACTGCCACCTGCCAGGGTGATAAGGTGGACGCACTGCCAACCAGTGTGTGGAACGCACTCTACGTTACAGACGCCAAGCCGCTTCTAGTTACCCGATGCACAGCAGCTTTTGTACACAACGAGGATTGCTCAAGGTGACGGGAAAGGAGTAGGAAATTAAACAGCAACAATGCAGGTAACCAGAACAACAAATAAAGAGTGTGGCCCGTCAAAAAACGGCGCGGCTTAACCAAGCATGTCGTCTTTCCACAAAAACTGCAAAAGCCGCCATCTGTGATTGTGTGCGTCGCGTAGAAGCTCACTCCTCCTTTAAAACACACTTTATTGCTGCTGTTTTCGAAAACTTTAATACAAATGTTGTTCATGTTTTAAAGACGATTTCTATAACAATGACTTTTGAATTCCTAATATTAGTGTGATTGTAAGTGCGGTTTCAGACGACCTGAAAGGTTTCTCATCTCTCGTCACTCCACCGTCACCATCGCCTTTCGGGCTCTAGGTGATCTTACTTCCGAGCGGTGTAGGTCTTGCATCTTGACTGAAATGTGGTTAAATAGCAAAATATACGATAGCGAAGTCGCTTTATCTGGCGATAGTATGTATAGAATAGACCATGGTAGAAAATGCGGAGATGTGGCTGTCTTTAAATATAATAAGCAGGCCTAATTAACCTAAACAGAGCGCGTTTTTTTGCAGGACACACCTAGAAGGCTTTAGTATAGTATAGAAGTTATCTGCAGGCCACCGTGTTCTTCCGTATCCGACTTTAACCAACTAAAAACTGCATAAGATAGCTGGTTATTCCTGACGACATAATTCCTCCCCACATGATTTCAATCCTCAGAATGCTGTTTGTACTAGCCTCTCGCTTAATAATCGAAAGAACCGACGGGTTTTTTTGTCGATAGGAATTGACAAAATCATGTCCTCACTGCTTTTCAAGTGCCGAAGGCGTATATATCACTTATGCATAGTCTTTTATTTATTCTCGATGCCTTCGTGAGCAGCACTGAAAACATACAAAGCCCCTGAGAAGTGTTTAATGTAACAATGCTGCACGGGTACGTTCGAATACCATCTGAGTGGAATGGACTTCGAAACTTGGAATGATATTCGGAGTTGACGGACTCCCACGTTGGCACACGATAATTTCGAAATGCATTCGAAAGCTTTAGCATTCGCTCGCCGTACTGCAATGGCCCTGCTGCCAACGAGTTTCACTTTTGTCCGTTCGCTCGTTTTCAATCTGTACAACAACGAGATGACGACATCGGTGGTGGCAACGGTAAAACTACACAGACAACAACACCAGCACAACGGAATGCCGTATAACAGTGTAGTTGGACATGTTTTTCCGGCGAATGGCAACCTCAAAGCAGGTCGGTGGACGGTCGCTCTTCTTGTCCTGGGTAGATTGGCGGCTGTGCGAAAACTTTACGCTGATGAAGTGACGGCGTGAATATACCTGGGCTTGCCTGTACCTTACCCGCATTATGAATGGGCAAAACTAGCGGCTACATTTCACATGCGCATAAGTCAACAGTCACCAGCGATAGACGCCTGTCAAAGTCTTAATTTTTAAACGACGGCAACCCCCATCCGCAACAAGTAGGCTTAGCGAGTCCGCAGGGTCCTTTTCTGCAGTTTCGTTCATTGTGAAGAGCGAATTCGAAGGTTTATGGAATGCAAATGGCCACCGAGTGTGATTTTGGAAATGCCGACCTGAACGCGACTATTGATTATATCGCAGGACGCGCATACAATGAACAGAAAGCTCCTGTGTGCCAGGCTACCAAGCAAGGCTTGATGCGGCAAACGGGAGTCGTCGCCGCCGTCTGGGGGTAAAAAATAGGGCCGTTACTATTTATGGCGACCGGTCACCCAGCATATCTCTGGGCTTAGTGATGTGAAGTTAAGTATTCGTTACGTATGAGGAAAAACACAATTAGCGAGAAGCGCCGGTCCTGTGCGATGTAAGCGGACCGACTATCAAGTGTTTGCCAGGCGGGAGAATTCGTCGGCCCTTCCTACGGAATTGTCGCACTGCGTAAGGAAGTGTGGGTACAACCGACACAAAAGAAATTATTTAATACAAATAAAGCGCAGCTGGCGTTTTATGCCACGCAAACGAGCACTAGCTGTTCGTGCACAGCAATGTAAACAACAGTAGTGGAGTGCAGTTTTCATCGGTGCATTCCCGGGGAAATTCTGCTCTTACCCGGTAAATGCTCAGTGGTGTACCATTATATTGAAGCACTCATTTAGCGAGTATACGAGGGTTTACATATACAAGCGATCAGCAGATATTGAAATCAACAGTCACAGTGCCGAAGCAGTCGCGCTGAGCGGCAGTGGGCGGGGCGGAACGACGACGACGGCTATTGGTCGGTGCGGCCGTGTTCACGTTTCGAAGGCATTCAAAATCTAGGATATCTCCGTGGAGCTCTGTGAACTTGAATGCCTTCTTAACCGCATTTGTAGACAGCGTTTTGTCGTTGGTATCTGAAGGTACATCGTCCTCTAAACGCTTGCCTTTAAGAAGAGAAATGCAGGAGGTGCACATTTGGCAAATGCTCTTTAAACGAGCACTCACATGAGGGCGCTTTCAGAAACAGCCTTGACTGAAGCAATGAGTCAGGCAATGTTCTTGAAATGTCTCTTGAATTTTTGAGAAACACGGTGAAGCCCATGCGCTTAGCGGCGGACATGGACCACCTGCCTGTAGCACGCTGTCAGCAGAAGTACAGACTTGTGCCTTTAGGTTGCTGCATCTTTTTAAGGCAGCAAAACCTTGTTGTCTTCCATACTATATAGATAAAATACTTTCAACGATTCGTTAACAAAGTAAGCTATAGGTTCCCCAGTGGGTCTCTCAAGGGCTTCGAAAATAAAGGAAGTTCCTTGTATTGTTATCTGTTTCGAGCTTTCTTGCTAGGAAGTGATCAATGAAGCGTCCTTTCACACCCGTTGTTTCTACTACAAAGATCAAAACGGAAGCCGAAATGCAGATGTCGAAGCGCTCATATCACATTTCGCCAAGGGCTGCTTCATACAGAGACCGGAGTTAGTTTTATCGCAGGATAGATTCTAAAGGCACGTCATATTAGAATACTATCATATTCAATACCAGATTTGTGATTTTTTTCTCATGGCATGTTTGTAGCTATTAAGGCAATTTATAAACCAGCACAGAAAGCACATTTCTTATTGACCTGACAGGCTTCTCTCAAGAACGATTCCCTGAATGCCAAAGGCGTCCGGCATTAAGGATTTTCTTGATGCCCAGAATGTTTTTTTTTTCTTTTCGCACAATGTTCTTCACCTTCAACGGCTAAGCAAATCAGCGGAAACACCGTTGGGGGGCAATACGTTATTATCGATTAGCACACACACACCTTCCTAAACATCGTTGGAAGTGCTGAAACGAACCGAAGTGATCAAATGAGCGTCGCGTTGCAGAGACCGTGCTGGAAATGCGCAGATGAACGCTTCTCAGTTTTCGGGTAACTATAAATATTAAAACAAACAACGCCAATTTCGTCTGTTAAGATTGACAGCTTTCCAGTTAAGGTACCTCACTTTATCTGGACAAGACCACGTTCCTCTCTACGGCAAGTAGCAAAACTGGAAGGCAGGTCATCTAAAATTTTTGTAATGCCAGAACGGGTGTCTAATGCGCTAGCTCGCAATCAATATCTCTATCGAGACAAGAACTTGAATTTTTAGAAGGTCATGCTTGGGTCTCACACCAGAACTGATACACCTGTGTCCTTTGAAGTGCTGCTGCCATTACGTTGAGCCTCTTCAGCGCTAGTGTATTTCCTGCTTTCTTCATAGCCCTTATAAGCCACATGTTTTCATATTGAAAATCAGATGGAAGTCTACGCTTTGCTTGTGTTTATCTGTGTTCCTTTCTTCCTGTTCTCGTCACACAGTTTTTCTCGTTCGCTTTATTTCTACGAAGCGCTTTAAACTTCTATGCTCCTGTCTGTGTTGCGTACGATGAAATTTTTTCTTCTAAAATACACCATGCTTCCAATATGTGGAATCCTGCACCAACACTAACATTATAGGGGAAAAAGTAAAGAGAGAAAGCTATATATGTAGAGGTTTAGGCGAACCTCAGTGACCTGCTTATTAAGAAGAGCTAACTTGGCATAAAAATAAACACCTAAAAATGGAGTAACCCGACTTTGGTTCTAATTAAAATTAGAGTACACTGTAACACCGACCTTTCTGGTGTCATCTCTTTCTAATCACCATATAACGTCGCTTAATCCTGTACCGTTCCGCCTACTTTTCATGCCATCCGCGGCGGTGTTACTGTTGTAAGTGGTATTTTGCTCCAAAAACTTCAAAGAACTCGCATAACTATAGTGAGGCTGAAGCAGTCATCTCTGACATCATTTGCTAAACTCCTTCGTTAATTCTCTTGAATACATACGTTTTTCTATGCTTACTTCTTTTCTTTAACCTGTCACTCTTGTTTGGTGCTTTGCCATTGCATCGTTTCTTTGATATTGAGTTTTTCTCCCACCGTGCTAAAATTCCAAACATAAGAAATATAGTTTCTATGAAAAAAAAACAGTAATTTTGGACCAAAGACGCACGTTTACAGAATTGTTGCTTTCAGAAAAAAGACCTGTTCGTTATAATGCGCAACCATCAGGCATGTCTTCTTTGTTCTGTGCTTTCATTTGCTTGGCGGTTGTGCGGCTGCACATGTGTGTGGCGCATGGCGCGCAGAAAACTAAGAATTCTCTTTATCTTAGGAAACGCAACGCTTGATTGGGCAACGAGCAGGCAGCTACTCGTCTCTGTCGGAAACGGCTGGTTCATTTTCCCAAATCAAAAGCACCGCAACGCTGCCGAATGCTGCGGTGCGTAATTCAGCATAAAAACGGAGGAACACAGAGTGCGCTGCGCGGCTCTAAGAACAGGAGCAGCCGAAGGCGCTTGCACTTGAGACGGACAAAGTATCAAAGCGAGGCCGCGCCGGATTGCAGCTAGCACCAATAGTTACACCCCAACTTATTTGTTACGCGCACGATAGAAAGCATTTCAGGCTGTCAGCTACTCTCCACAATGAAAGAGAATTTACCGGTTTTCTGCCACACGGACTCATTTTTGACGAAACTTGGCTAGTGTTGGGCTCCTGTTTAGACGTAAAATTGCCAGGGATTACGGGGAAATGGTCATTAAGATTGCAGGGAATGAGAGGTACAGCCTTTGTCCAAATTTTGGAGTCCGAGTAATTGGCTCCTCAGCCATGATGTGTAGTTACATAATTGACGCGAGCGTTCCCCTATCTTTTGAAGGCGTGAGGAACTTTGCTCCTTCCCCTTCCTAAGTTATTTCCCAGTAAAAATGCAACAGTGGCCTGATTGCGCGGCTTAGAAGCACGCGGCTCATGCTCTTTACTTTTGTGAAAAGCTGTCGCAGAATTTTGCGGCATAAAGATTCTCACCATAAATATATATTTATTTAGGAATTCCCAACCCAAATTTTTTTCAGCAGCGGCTACAATTGAACGCACTATCTAGCATGCTTTACAACTTTTTAAAAATAGGGCCCCGGTTCACATCTTACCGAGAACTCTCTTGAATCGTTAGTGTTTTGGCTCGAAAACCCTTGATGGTTTCGTGGCACCTGGCATTCTTCGTCACATAATTGCTTGGGTCATTGCTAATTAGGGGGCAATCCACTAAACACAAAGCGGTTAATGAGGGCCCCGGCGGTTCAGCTGCCAGCGCTGCAGCGGTGAATATTAAACCACACTTACTGTGACGTCAGTGGATACTTGCTTCCACGGCGTTAATTAAATGCGGATCGCCGTAGTGAGCTTCTAGCGATGGCAGATTTTTGATTGCCCCGCCTGACAACTGCACAGCCCATGGCAGGGCTGCTACCGGAATTCGCAAGCAAACTTTCCACTTTGTCCTGCACGGTGCGTTCTCGCTGAGTGGTCGTGACTGCGAGTGTGCGCTAAAGGCTTTCCGCTTCGAGGATATGGGACATGCGCATGAAGGCGAGAGACACGTAGTGACTCTTGAACGTGCGAAGCGCTTATGGTGGGCATTTGTCTTTCGTGGTAGTGGTACAGGAAATGATGGAGTGGTCTGTCGCTGTTATTAATGACTTCCTGGCGCAAGGCATGAACAAGCCCACTCGCTAAATAAAAAATGCAGCCTAAACTTGAGTGCACAAGGTTGGGCGATTTTTTTATATATTCATGATTGTAAACAGCACAGCAAACACGGCCAAGAGGGAGGCGAGACAAGAGTCTCCCTCTTGTCCGCGTTTGCGGCGCTGTTCGGAAGCAGGCTTAGCTCTTTTTCCAGCATGTCCTTGGGATGTCGCAACGCAAGTTAAAGATTGCACTCGTATGTGAGCGCATTTGTTGCCAGTGACAAAACACGCCTGCTGTTTGACAAACTCAGTATTCAAAGTGCACGCGATTTTTAATATTTAGGCGAGCAAGTTTGCTTTCTCAGACTGATGTCCTTAATTTTATTACTCTTTTTGCCTTGTCTCAAAACCTTTTACGGATGCTCCTCAACTACTTTACGAATCTGGCTTGTGACGGAAAGTAGAAAAAAAGTTGAGATTTAAGAAAAAAAAAGGGTTCCGGGCCTGCCATACAAATGAAGCTTCAGAAGTTCAGAATTCTTAGCCACAGTTGGAAGATATTTTTTCAGTGCCTATGTTGACGAAGTCTTCTTTCGTTTAAAAATAGCTGTTTTTTTCTTTCTTATACACAGCTCTCTAATCACCTCTAATCACACCAGATAATGCTTTCAGAATAACACAGCGAAGAGGGGTACGAAAGTGCTTGTGGAGCATATTGGCGCGCATTTTTCATCTGCCTCCTCCCATCATCATCGTCCCCCAATGTGCCCTTCTTTTATCTCCTCTTCCCGTCCCCCAGAGCAGAGTAGCAGGCCAGATATTTATTTTTCAGGCCAACCTCTCTGCCTTTTCCTATCAATAAACCCTCTCTCTCTCTCTTGGCGCGCACGCTGAAGAAAGAACACGCTGAACATTGATTGCCAAAGAAACGAGTCCACTAGTTATTGAAGACTGCTTCTCAACATTAATGTTTTTATTGTGCTTCGATACAGACAACATGGCAGTGAGAGCAGGCTGCAACCGCTGTTATCAGAACTAAAAAAAATGTAAACAACATTCTAAACGAAGATGCAACAAGTTTCATTGTTGAGGACGTCGCTGCGCTGGCGCTTTGCGACCGCATGCCATCATGCTCAACGCTTAAAAAGAGCAGTTCTGGTGCATACCTGGTAACTGTATCTAAAAGCACACTAAAGATAAACATTTAGGCGCGCTAGATTAACAAATTAGCCTCCCGATGTGCTAAATGTGTTTTTTACCGCGAAAACAGGCTTGACACGCCAGAAAATTGTGTAAACAGCGTTGCTTAAACCCGGCTCTAAGTTCGTGCGAAACAAATCACAACGGGAGGAAAGCAAAGAACCGGAACCCTACAACAGATAAAACTTATGCACATATGAATGCTCAATATCATCATGATATGGTCAAAAAAGGACTCATTGAAAACTTAGCATCTTTCTGGCTCTTGAAACACACACAGTACATTTATATACAATGCTTTCTCTTGTGCGTTCTGGCATATGTTCGCAGCTTACCTTGTCCATGCTGTCATCCTGTATCGCATGTGCTTTATTGTCCCCGTTTCTCTCTTCGAGTGCGAAAATATTTGTGTACTTGTCAGCTCGCCGTGTGCAAAAAATGTGTATAAATATGGTTGCGCCAACGCTACAGAAGAAGTTAAATAACCCCAGGTGGTCGAAATTGCCGGAGCCCTTCAGTACGACGTCCCTATGAGCCTCAGTCGCTTTGGGGCCTTAAACCCAATAAACCAAGCAAGAGCAAACCAAACCAACGCTATAGTAGGACGCAGCTCAAGAACGAAATGGGAGGTGCCCCTCACCGGATGCCCTCCAGCAAATGGCGTGGGCCGATTATAATGACGCCGTGGTTGATTAAAATCACATGGCAGGGTGTGGCAGACGAAAGGTAATTAAGCACGCCTTAATACCATACCATTAGGTACGGCGTTATACAAAACACGTTCATGGCATTGGCTGCAGGGTCTCCTTTAAGGAGCCTCTGCCATGTCGTTCTTGAGCTGTATCATACTATAGCGTCTTCGTTCCTTCAATCCGCTGGAAAGTCTTCACCTGGAGCACTACACAAACGAAACGTAAACGAAATCAAACTTTTGCCTCCGATATGCCTGCTTAAGCTAAATGAGACTCAGGTGCGCCAGCACGTGTGCCCGTAACTTTGTTTAATTTTGGTTTGCTTTTTATAGCCTTGAAAATTCAAGTTGTGACCAAACGTTGTTGCAGCCGTTGCTCGGCTTTCCTCTTTCCATAAGCCACCCGAGCAACTCGTTGAGATTCGAGTCGTCACCCTCTCTGTTCGACGGTCCCTCAAGGCACCTGTACACCCCCCTCGACTCCACATTCCTGCGGCGACCTCATCATTCCCATCTACTTATTAGCTGGCCCGTGGTTTCTCGTTTGTCTTTTTTTCCGTATTCCAATTGGCACGGTTATACTATCTTCGCTGCTTTGCTTCGGCTTTCCACAATGCTATATCCCCGGGATCGCATGACTCACATTGGCGCATTCTTCATTGTAGTTGTTGTTCAGTTCACCGCGCGTGTCGTTCGATTCGAGAATCTGTCAAAAGGAGCAGGCTCCTTCATGATTTACCTTTTTCTTCACTGCACAGCCGTCCGGCGACATCATATTTCACCTCTTCTCACTGTCATTTGCATGTGCACGCTGCCGCTTTTTCACTCTTCATCTGCTTCCTCCATCGTCTTCGTCGTCTCTCTACCGATCGACTCCCGCTGGCGCGACGCTCCTCCCAGCTTTCCAGCTTTCCCGAGCTCCCTCCCAATGGCTACAGCTGGCGCGAGGCTCCTCAGAGTTTACCCGAGCCATTCAGAGGCTTTCATACGAAGCTCCTCTGAACTTACCGAGTTGCTGCGACGCTTCAGGCTCAGATAGGACGTGGTTTTTGCTAGCTCGGCATCGAGTGCTAGCACACTAACAACTAATGTTGCGCCAAGACCCCAATAGCAGCGATTATTCGAAACCAACATGTCGTACACGACACGTCATAGCTGCATGCTTACAAGTGGCGTAGCGAAACGAATGTACTTAGGTTTCTATAGCGAAAAAAATCTTTGCATTCTTCCTTGTCTACAGATGAAATGAAAATATTGAACAATACCAATGCCTTCCTGCAGTGGTGTAATCTTGACACAGCACTGATTAAGTCATTAATTGTTTTTTCACCGTGCATAGGGTTCTGAAAACTGAAGTTTTTGCAGCTGAGAACATCAAGTTCTTTAGGCATAGTACACAAATATTAGGTGGAGTGAGAAGCAACTGGTGCCCGTTTCCTTAACATGCACAGCGAATCGTTCTTTTGATGCGGTCGCGACAACGCTCGCTGTATTTGTACAGTTAATTGATCGCTGTACTGTTACAGCAGCACTGTTAGAGGTAAAAGCGGATAATAAATGGGATATCATAGAGTTTATTGAAATTAGGAGGGCAGAGGAAGCGTTTAGAGTGTTATCGGGTGGGCACGTATTATACTATCGTAGATTGGCGTGCAAACAAGAACTAGATGTGAGATTCCTCATCAATCATGATAGACTGCAGCATAGAGGAATTTTATAGCATTAACAAGAGGGTTGCAGCCGTGTTAATTAAGCTTACTAAGAGGTACAAGCTGCAGGTGTTGCAGGTCTACGCGCCTACATCTAACCATGATGACTATATTGCTGAAAACTTCTATGAAGACGTGGAATCGGCAATGAAAAAAGTAAAATCACGGTAAACAGTACTAATGGGCGACTTCAATGCGAAGGTAGGTAAGAAGCAGGCCGGAGACCAAGCGGCATAGACTATGCAATAGGCTCTAGGAATAACAGGGGCAACAGGGGCAGTTGCTATTTGTGTTGAAGGAGAGAATAATCTACGGATCATTAATGCCTTCCTCCGCAAACGATAACAGGAAATGGACGTGGAAGAGCCCCAATGCTGAGGCTAAAAATGAAATAGACTCTATACTATACGCTCACCATGGTATCGTACACAATGGGAGGGGTTGGAAGATGCTCTGTAGCGACTACAGGAAGGTTAGGTCGAGAAATAGCCTAGGATTGAAGAGGGAACGGAATAAACCAGTTAAGTTTAAGCGCAATAAGAATTTAGCGGTTAGAAGGAAAGTATAGGAATTCAGGATATCGTTTCAGAACAGATATTCGGTTTTAACTCAGGGTGACGACCTTAGTATTCAGGCAATGAACGATAATCTCACTGCTATCATTGAAGGATGCGCAGTAAAAGTAAGCGGTAGGTTGGTTCAAAAGGCCATACCGGCAAGTTATCTCAGTAGAAGAAATATCTGAATGAGATAAGTCAAAGCATGTAGGCGTCAAACCCGAACGAGAGAATAAAACTGGCAGGCCTAATAAAGTTAATAAGTGCAATGTATCCGACCGAAGAAAGTTTAATATGGATTGAATCGAGCGTGCTCTAAACAAAAGAACAGCCTAAAATTAGTGAAGACAAAATTAGGAATAGGAAAAAGCCATATTTATTTGTTCAGAGACAAAGAGGGCAATGTCATCAGCCATATCGATAAGACATTGAAAGTAGCCATCCAATCCTACACAAATCAACATCGTAGCCAATGTAATCAGGACGTTAATAAGAGAGGAGGTAGCGGAGAGCACTGCAACATCCCATCAGTAACGAAGGAGGAAGTAGAGAAAGCTTTCGGACCAATGAAAAGGGGGAAAGCAGCTGGTTAGCATCAGGTAACAGCAGACCTGCAGAAGGATGCAGGGTAGATTACGGTAGAAAAAGTAGCCACCCTGTGTAAGCAAAGCGCTGTGAACTCAAGTGTACAGGAAGCTTGAAAGTAGAGTCGCCTAAACTTAATTCATAATAAATTAAACGTCAATGACTTGAAAAATTACGGACGGATCGCCTTACCAGTTGCGTGCAAGGTATTTGCTACTGTAATCGCTAATAGGGTCAGGACCAAATTTGACTTCAATCAACCAAATGATCAGGCAGGCGTTAGTAAAAGATACTTGCCAAAACACCATAATCACACTATCAATCTGGTGATAGAGAAACACACAAAATGTTACAAACTCCTTCATATAGCCTTCAGAGATTACGCAAAAGATTTGAGTCAATCTAAACTTCAGCGGACATGCAGGTATTGTGGAATCAGGGTGTACAAGAGCCTTGCATGAAAATTTCTATTGCGGGTGCACAGCTACAATCGTCTTTCATAAAGGCGGCTATGAAGTCCTATTAAGAAAAAGTGCCACGTAGGAATACAGCATATCGCCAATGCTATTTACCGCCTGTTTACAGGAAGTATTCAGAGGCCTGGATTGGGAACAGTTGGGCATAAGAATTAAAATAATGCCATAGCAGTCTCCGATTGCCTGATGGCATTAATTTGCTGATTCGCTGAGGAGGTGAAATGCAAAGCTTGATCAATGAGTGAGATAGAGCAGTACTGTGGGTCTAAAAATCATTATTCAGAAAACCAAAGCAATGTCCAACAGTGTCAGAATTGAACAGCTGTTTACAATTGGTAGTGAGGTGCTGGAAGTGGTAAAAGAATACGTTTACTTTAGACAGGTAGTAATCGCAGATCCGGACTACGGGAGTGAAATAACGAGAAGAATAAGTGTAGTGCGGAGCGCATTTGGCAGGTTCTCTCCGAACATGAATGGCAGTTAAGGAATAACCCCTAAGAAAAAAAGTATATAACAGCTGTATCTTACCGATACTCACCTGTGGTCAGAATCGCGAATGCTTATGAACACGGTTAAACTTCAGTTAAGGACAGCGCAACGGCCTGTGGAAAGAAAAATAAGAGGAGTAAAGTTAAGAGACAGGAAGGGGGAAGAGTGGGTCAGGGGTTAAACAAAGGTTTATGACATCCTAGTTGAAATCATGAGAAGGAAATGCAGGGCGTGTAATGCGAAGGCATTATAACCGATGGTCGTAAGGGTACGGTTTGTATTCCGAGGGAAGGGAAGTGTAGTAGGGGACGACAGAAAGATACGTGGGCGGATGAGACTGAGAAGTTTGCGGGGTTATGGTGACCGCAGCTGACACAGTACAGGGTTAATTAGATAGATATGGGAGAGTTCTTCGTCTTTCAGTAGGAATTTTAAGTCTGCTGCTGCTGCTGATAAATTTTTTTGCATGCCAGGCTGCTGGGACGAATATTTAGTATACAAGTGTGCAACCGCTTCCAAAAATACATGAGCCACGGCATCGATGACAATGGTGATGAAACATTTTATTTGGAAATAAAAGTGCTACTCGGTCCCCCTATTCCGCGAGTCCATTGGATCTTGTAGCCGCTGTAGCCCTTTCTGTCAGCTCCTTGGGTATTTTCGGGTCTCAGATGTACAGCATTTTTACGCGCAGCTTAATGGGCGGCTGTTTTGTGCTTTCTATTCCGTTCTGTTTTCGCAGCCCCATATTTTGCGGTACAGGTCCGCGTCTATAACACAACGTGCCTGTTGAGGCTCATTGTCCTGTAAGTAGATTGCTAGAAGTCATGTCGGGCTTCAGTATGTGTTTGTTTTTATTCTTCTCAGTGTCATTTCGTGTTTGTCTATTTCTACCTTATGTACCGTTTATTCCCTTTTGCCTAGCCTTGGATTTCTACTCAGAAAGCCTATGGCGCAGGTGACCGAAGCGTCTGCAGGTCCGCTATGTGGCGCTGTTATTTCCGGAGCTGACAGATGACAGTTGATAGTTGACTGCCGTGCGGTGCGGACGTTGTTTCGGTGCTCTTCGGATTACGCGTCGTGACCGGGACCTGACGGACGGGCGACTGCGAGAGCGCCGTGACTGCGGCGAATCGATGAGTTCTTTCCTTTAATATTTTGAGAGCTTAGATTTAGGCTAGCTTTAGATCTAGGCTAGTTAGGTGAAGGGCTCGCGAAAGAGCAGGTGAGTGACCTAACCACCGGGCCTTTTCCGGCCGGCAGCTATAAATTTGCAGGGCTCATTTTTGAGTTAACTGGTCTAGACAGGTGGTTATTTATTTTTTTAGGTGATTGGCTTTTGCGGTAGGCAGAAGTTTATTGGAGCACGTGCTTGCGGGTGTTGTTTTTTTGCCTGTAGGTATTCTAGCAACTTGCGGTAGAAATAATTGAGTGCTGCTAAAACAGACAAGCAGCTGCTGGTTAAATGCAAAGAGTGTGAGGCATCGGTGAATTTGAAGGAAACGCAATTCGAATCTGTAGAGGAGGCCGAAGACGCAAATTTTATGTGCGAATGCTGCGTATTCGGTGCGCGCCTGGACAGGGCCTACCAGGCGACAATCAGTCTAGCGTTACGCATGGATGTTCCAGAAAAAGAGCTACAGGTAGAGTGGGCACAGAAGCGCAAACTTCAGGAACAGCTTAGTCAATTGTTGAATGAAAAAATGGCTGACACAGCCATGCGAAGCCGCAATGTCGGACGTTCCAGCGCCAGCCACGTGGATGGGGCCTGCATTGGCATAGACAGCGATTAAGAATGTAGGTCAGGCAAGTTCACACAGGAAGAGCTATGCGCACATTGCAGCTAGGAAGTCAGGAGGCGATGGAGAGAAGAGAAACAAGCAAACCCCGAGGAATGAGGTCACAGTAACTGATCAGAGGCAGCATAATCTGCAAGTTAGGAGGGAGGAAGAGAATAACCTAGTTCTTATCGGTGCTGATTCAAATATGACGCGGTGCAAAAGAACTATAATGGAGCCTGTAAATGGTGCTAAGCGGGTAGCAGTGGGGGCACTCGCAGGCAGGACAATGGACGCAGTACTGAGAAAGACAAAAAGCGAACTTTCTTAGAATGTTGCAGAGCGCAATTTGGTAGTGGTAGCGCCATGGCTAAATGATGTCCTGAATGGTGAAGCCGCAAAACTAGTGGCAATATTAGCGGAGGGAGTTTACAATTTAAGGGCGACAGCACAGCAAGTCGAGATCGTGGTGTGCACAGTGCCAGAGGTGCAAGAACGGAACGGAGAAGTTCGCAGGGACGTTGTGGCTGTTAATGGAGAGTGAATGAAGTTAAGCCAGGAGAAAGGCTATGAAGTGGCTGACATAAAGAGAGAAGTGCATGAAGCAGGCTATGGCGGAGGATTTACATGACATGGCATCCATTTTAATGGAAGGCTAGGAGCCGAGATCGGCCGGCGCCTGGCAAGCCGAGCAGTAGCTTTTTATGGTGTTCACTGCGGCTCACGGTGTTGGGGTAGGTAGAAGCAAAGTAGAAAGTGTAACAATGGCGGCTGACCCGAACAAAACGGCCTCTAGGAGGTCCATGAAGGAAACTACAAAATATAAATTTAACACAGCGATCAGATACATAAACATGCAAGGCGGTAGAAAGAGAGCGAAGTAGTTAGAAATAGAACACCATTTAAAGGACGAAGAAGTATGTGTATACGCACTATGAGAGACACATCTCAGGGAACTGGAAGATCCACCGTTTATTGATGGATAAGTCTGGGAAAGGAGCAACAGAACAACAACGGAGAGGAAGGGAGGAGGAATAGGTATGCTGATACATCAAAGAACAAATTGGAAAAGAATAAAGTGATCTTGCAACGAACACGTCTAGGTATCAGGTACAACTGCCGTTAAAAAAAAACAAACATGGCTAGAGTAGTGTATTTAGGGATAGGGGACAAATGCAGGCAAGAAAACAAGAATCTAGTTAAGTGTCTAAATGACGATATATAAAGCAATTTTCAGAAGGTGTCGATATTATTCTGCTCGGTAACATCAATGAGCACATCGAGGATCTGGGTGGATACACAGATTGTAACGGGAAGTTGATGCTAGACTTCTGTGAGCGACACAACCTAGTTATTGTTAATAAACTTAGTGTGAGGGACAAATCACGTGGGAATCCCGTAACAGGCAAGCAAGCATTCACTACTGATTCATGTCGCAGGAGATGTATAGCAAGCTCGCAATAATGCAAATAGACGAAGAGGGGAATTACAGCCTCGGAAGTGACTATTAGTCTACAGTTCGGAGCCCTGCTGAAAAGAGAAAAGCAGGGACGTCAAAAAGAGTGCGCAAAATTAAATGACGAGCAAATAGCGGAAATACCGGCCGGCATAGAGGAAGCAATAGAGAAACGCCCCATAGAAAAGTGGGATTGTAATCAGAACTACTCATTAGTACAAAAATAAAACAAGTAAAAAGAGGAAACCAAAGGAGTGGAAAGAGAGAGCCACGAAGTTGGTGGAATAAAGAATTTAGGAAGGCCGTCGAACAACGACGGTTGGCTTCACGGGAACACACAGAAGCAAAGAGGCCGCAGTTATCTGAAGAGGAAATAGGCCAAAAATGGGAATGTTATGGACAAAAAAAAGAACAAGTGCAGGTCCTCGTCCAAGATAAAATAAATCAAATAAATCAGTCCTCTGATCGCTGCCTGGCTGAAATTCACGATGCAATTAAAGGAGGGGTCAAGAAAATTCTGGAACCATATAAGCTGGCTTGGTGAAGCTAATCACAGAAAGCAGGAACAGATTCACGATGCGGTGGGAAAATGCTTAGAGGCAGATGACGCTGGGAACTACATTGCATCAGATATAGCTGAGTCATTTAGGAAAGACGATAGGATAATCGCCCAAATGAGGGAGCAAGACAGGACAGCACAATAGAAAACAGCTTAGAACTGACCAATCTTAACTGGCAAAAGGCGAGAGCAAATATTCCAAAATGCACGTCCCCAAGGATAGAGGAAATTCCAATCAAGTTAATTAATGAACTTAGCCCAAGAGTTAAGGAAACGCTGATAAAAGCATTGGAGGCAGTCATAACAGGCAAATTCCCCACAAGAGGAAACAAAGTAAAAAGAATTTGATTTATAAAGAGAAAGGGGATAAGACGAACATAAAATCGTTCCGACCGATTACGATAACATTAGTTACCGTAATAAGTTATATGCAGGCGGTGAAATTAAAAATGCAGTCGCGGTTAGAGAGTAATAGAATACTCGGAGAACTTCAGGACAGGTTCAGAATTGGTAAGCACTTAGATGATAGACTGCTCGCGCTTGCCTAGTGCATATAAATAGCTAAGACGGAAAACAGACCCCTGTATTTAGCCTTCCTGGACATAAACTGTGCATACGACAACGTGAACAGGGAACTTCTGCAGAAGATATCAAATGATGAAGGTATCGGTCATGAGGTAATTGATTTTCTACTGGAAATATATCGAGAAAATAAAGTTGCAATAACACGGGAAGGAATTAAGAGTGCGACAACTCTCAAGGTACACAAAGGATTAAGGCAAGGTTTTCCTCTTTCACCCCTGCTGTTCATGTTTTATATGATAAGTATGGAAAGAAGGCTACAAGGAAGCAATCTCGGTTATGATCTGTCATACACATTAGGCGGAAATGTTGTTGAGCAACGACTACCGGGTTTAAGTCGTCAGTTGTGGTGATTTTCAACGAAACAACTGATCAAGAGCTTACAATACAAGGCATGAAATACACCGAGTGGCCGAATACAAATATCTCCGGGTATGAATAAACGAAGGGCAGATGTGTAGAGAAAAGCTCGAACAGTCTCTGATTGAAAAAGGGCGAAGATATGCCGGGATAATGAAATATAGGGCAATGGTGGGGGGGGGGGGGGGGGTACAACTGGTATGAAATATAGAGAGGTAGTTGGAAAGGAATAAAGGTGCCGGGGCTTAGTTTCGTGAACGCGGTTCTGTATTTAAGGGCAGGAGCTCCGTCGAATTAGAAGTAAATCAGAGAGCTGCTAGCTGTTGAAAGGGTAGCACTAGGTGCCCACGGGAAATCCACAAACGAGGCAGTACAGTGGAATATGGGCTAGGCATCGTTTGAAGCACGCGAAGCTCAGAGTAAAATACTATATGAAGAACGCCTGAGGAAATTGGATGATAACAGGTGGGCAGCTAAGGTATTTAAATACCTATATAGAAAGAGCGTTGACTCACACTGGCGGAAAAAGACTAGGAAGCAGTAAATATGCCAGATACGAGGAAGGAGAAAAAAAAGAGCATTAAACGAGACGTTAAAACCCGGAAGGTAAAAATGAATAAATTCAATAGAAACGAAGCATAGTGCAGAACTATATCGATACTGGAAAAGGCAGATCAGGAAGGAAGAGTTTTATGATAACTCAAGAGGCAGTGCCCTACTCTTTGAAGCCTGGTCAGGATGTCTTAGAACACGCAGCTACAAATGAAATTTAACGAAGAAGATAGCACATAGCACATGAGCTGTGTGGGGTAAATCTGTAGAAACAAAAGAACACCTCATACTAAAATCTGATGGTGTCCATTCCGATGCTTATGCTGGCACAGTCACTCTTCCTGAGGCCTAGAGTTTAGAAATAACAAAAGTCATGTAAATAAATCTGCGGTGCAAATTAACAAAAAGCGAATGGATGATTGGTGGCTCAAAAAGCAGAGCGCTGAGTTAAAATTGTGAGAATACGTAATTAACGATAATTGCGAATTTAAACACTTACTATGTAAAACACAAATAAAAGAAAAAAAGCTGAGCATGGTGGCAACTGCCATCACCCCGTTTCAAAGGCGGCGTCCTACCTGCCATCCATCCAACCATCCTTGCTCGCATCCAAGATAATACGAGCGACAGCAAAATTCACTTTCACATTCGCGCGGCACAAAACATGCTTGATAATTTCTATATTCTGTGTTCGGTTCCTTCACCGACGGCGCTCCCCGATATATAAACGAGGGCGCCGTGATGCTCACGCTGCTGTGTCTTAGAAGGCGAAGCTAAAAAAATTCAATCAAGAAGATGAAAGTTGTAGTGTGTGGCAAATCTGTAGAAACAATTGAACATCTTAGCAGAATGTGGCTCTATCCATCTGGGTGTCGATGCAGGCACGGTTACTCTCCGGAGGTCCTAGGGTTTAGACACAAAATCATCATATGAATGAATCTGTGGTAGAAAGCAAGGAAGAGAGGTAAACTTATAAGTGCTTGATTAAAAACTGTATTTAAAAACATGGCGAATATATTGTCCAGTCACTTCAGCAATAGCACCCTTACCTGAATATAAAAAACCCGAACATGGCTGCAGCTGCCTCAATCCTGTTTCAAATGGGACACTCCTATCTTTTCTCCACTCATCCAGCTTGTAGGCTCAACCCGCACTCGTGCATCGAGGACCTCACACCGCAGGCTTGCATCCAGTCGATCAAAAAATTCACTTGGGAAATGCACTGCTGTCTTGCAGCAGCATGCGGACACTCGCACAATGTCAGCCAGTCGCCGTGTGAAGTTCCTAAGCTCTATTATGTTTTTGATCGTAGCTTTTTTTCTTGCTGCTAAATATAGTGTTTTATGCTTGTTAATTTAAGTCATGACTTAGCGTATAATTATTCATTCCATTTTGACAATTTCATGCCCAATACAGCAGCTGATCGACCAGAATTTCGTTATAAAAGATGAAGCGACTGCATCTTAAGCATCGCCAATTTTCAAAGCTGCTGCAATGAACCACCAAATTAATTTTCACTAGGGTAAGGGTGGGGACTAGTTGGCAATCCATGATATAAAAAATTGGCTGTGGTTTAGCTCTGGTTAAACCTGGAGTGACGCAATAGCTACAGCTGGCCGAGTGGAACTCGCTCAGTCGAATTACCAAGTCAGTCTTTCACCGCTCCGTTTCACTGGGCGTTCCTTCTTCATCTTGGTTCATGGACGTGGATTCACTCTTTCCCCCTCTCCCTACTATGGAGGCGAACTGCTATAAAGGCTTGTATGTGCACTGTCCGATGTCAGCGTACGTTAAAAAAACCTCGCATATCACATATCGCGGATCCGCGATAAGTGAAGTGTATGCTAACGCACTTTCAAGACTATGCAGAGAGCGGCGCAGCCACTTCGAGATGGTGAGCGCGCGCTTCGTTCATCAGAGTGCGCTAGAGCAGTGCTACAATAGGGCAGCTTTAGTGCGCAATCATGCGTCTATTTTTCATATGTCGTGGGATTTCTTTAAATGTTGGAGAAATGGGTCACGTCGAAGATACCTTGCTACGAAAAACCGTATCGTTTCTTTCGTGACCCCTCTACAACTTAAGCAAACGCACGTGTCTCGTAAGTGAAAATTAAGTTTTTAATAAATAATATCAGCTAATTAATTAAATGGAATTAAAAAAGTTCTCTGACGAGTGCCACACGACAGAAAAAATATGTCGTTGGCTTCACCCAGATACGCCACAACACATTTTATAACCTGCTACTGTAATTTAAAACACCCATTTTGATAGTGCCGCCAACATTTGCAGCGTTTCTTCATTCTCCAAATCTGCCGCCACACAATTTTATCGTTTTGTTTGCGGCGCAAGACGCGACAAGATTTATCTACATTGATCGCGGCCAGGCAGAGCTGATTCTACGTTGTTCCGGAGTGTTCTAGGAACTTTACACGCTTTATCTCCAAAGCGCGCTATCAGCTTTAAATTAAGCACGGCCGACAGCGGCGACATTCTGTTCGACGACCGCCGAGCACGCTTGTCGCTTCGCCGCTGCCGAGTGATTCAGTCCATTGCGGGCTCAAGTTAGCCCAATAAACAGTTTTCTTTTAGACCTTTTGTCCGTTTTCATCGCTCCTTCGACTGCCGTCACCATTACGTAACATCTGGTGGAGGTGCGGGGCGGCCTCCCATGTTCTGGATGCCCCCTTCAAGTCGTGAAGCCAGCCCTCAGCGCTTCGCACCCGAAGAAGAGCCAGCAGCTCAGCGAGCCAGCCGACGTATCCAGGGAGAGGAGCCTGAGTTCGGGACCCTGCCGGGCCGCACCAGACAACGAAAAGACGCTGCTATGAACACCGCAACCTCGCCGAAGATGTCGAAACCGATCATACTGCAGCAGCCGCGGGTGCCGCCAACTTTCAAAGGATCCCTAGGCGAAGACCCTGAAGAATGGTTGGACCAATTTGAGCGCGTGGCGTCATTCAACAAGTGGGATGATGCGGCGAAAATTGTACACGTGTTTTCCTCATTGGAAGGCTCCGCACGCACGTGGTACGAAAACTACGAGTCGTCCCTTACGACATGAGAGCTATTCAAGAAAGAACTATTGAAGGTATTCACCATTGTCGTGAGGAAAGAAAGAGCCGAGCGACTCCTCGAGTCGAGGATCCAGCTTCCGGATGAGCCCGTCCGCGGTTACGTTGAGGAGATGAAGCGCCTATTTCGCCGCGCCGACCCCGAGATGACCAAGGAAAAGAAAGTTAAGTTTTTAATGCGCGGCGCAAAAGAACAACTCTTTGGCAGCCTCGTCCGCCAGCCGCCAAAAACAGTAGAGGAATTCATGCAAGAAGCCTGCACGATTGAGAGGACACTCGACGTTCGAGCTCGGCAGTACAATCGCCCTTCCTCTGCCTGTGCAATCCGTTCGGACACGCCGGCCATCACCAGCGACAGCTTGCGGGAAGTTATCCGCGAAATCGTCCGACAGGAGCTACGTCGATTACTGCCATCCTCCCCACAGCCACAAGCAGCGACTGATGGATGTGGTACGGGAAGAATGCAACAGGCACTTGGCACCCCGACGGCCACAGAACCCCAGGTCATGACCTACGCCGCTGCACTAAGGACCCCTCAGCCCCAACGACAACCCCACGTCCTCCCCGAGATGAGCCACTTGTTCCACATTGTTCCGCAACGCCGCCTTCCACCCCCCCCCCCCCCCCCCTGCCCGCCAAGCCTGACCGACGCTCAAGCCCCAGGAAATGCGACGCCTGGAGGACTTCCGACAACCGGCCGTTGTGCTTCCATTGCGGTGAGGCCGGCCATATTCTTCGTCACTGCCCGTACCGACGTATTGGTCTTCGAGGATTTGCCGTTAACGCCCCACGACCACGCTTCGGACAACGTCCGCAGAAAATCTACGAGTACTTGCGTTGAGAGGAGCACACGCCGAACCGCTTTTCGCGCTCACCATCGCCGTCAACTTCGCGCTTTGCGTTGCCACGCCGCAGCTACGCAGCCGCGGTACGAGGAAGGTCTCCCAGCCCCCGTAGGGGAAACTAAAGACATCAACCTCTGGAGGTGAGGTTGCTCACGAGCGAAACGCCGAAGATCCTCCACCGACCACGACCCATGAAGACGCTGCACCCGCGACGCCGCATGAAGAACCTACACTCGCTGCACCGACGCCGCACAAAATGACAACCCCGACCACGACGCAAACTGCCTTCACAACAACGCCGCCACCCAGAAAAGCTTCGATCACACGCCCCAACCGCGACTCGCATACGCGACGAAGCCGTGACTCGACGCCGAGAGCGACATGCAATGCAAGTCGACACAGGAGCCAATTACTCGGTGATGAATGGAACATTCGCTGCGCAGCTGAGAAACGTCACAAGTGCTTGGGACTTCCCACAAATTCGCACCGCAGGGTGCCACCTCATTACGCCATTAGAACGATGCACAGCGCGAGTGACTGTCAAAGGACATACCTATCCTGCGAACTTTGTTGTGCTACCACAATGCTCCCGCGAGTGATCTTGTGTATGCATCTCCTTAATGAGCATCAGGCGATCATCTACCTGCGATCCAAGCTGATCACGCTTTCGACGGACGAAGCCATCGCTTCGATGAAAACTCGGGAAAATCACGTTTCCCTTGAGTGTCCTGGAGGAAGAAGTGAGTGTCCCACCCCGCTCAAGCGTTATCGTGAACGTAGGCGCCCCGTAAGCAGCCAGATGAATGAATAAAATTTTCTCGAAAATTTAGCAAAGGTACATACAGTCATACCACTCCGCTAGTCAGTTGAGTATACTGCTCAGGAGCAGCAGTATCCAAATGGGGCGAATGCCTGCACCAAAAATTAGTTACAAAGCAATACAAATTTGCACTCAAGAGGAAAAGTAAACGGCATGATATGGAACCATTACAATTATGGAAGCAAAAAAAATTGCATTCTACCTACACTAAAATATTATTCGAGCTACAAAAATATCATAAATGCACCTTCAAACCAGCCCACAGTTGGCATTTAAATGTCATTGGGTGATTCCACGCCAACTGATCTAGACGTAGTACTCAACCATCTCCGATTTCTTTAATACATAATGCCTTATTGCATTGCTATGATAAACATTAGCCCAGCTTCTTTTGGGAGAATAATTTTTTTTTGTATCGTGGCCGCTATCTCACGTTTCGAAGTAATAGCCAAACCAAGCCTTGCAAAAACTTTGTAAAAAAAAAACATTCTTACGCACGACTAAAAACTTATTTTATAAATAAAATGTATTGCGCTTCCATATGCAGCAAATATAACTTATTTTGTTTTAAGCAAAACATGGAAGAAGGAGAAAAATATGAACATTTAAAATCGTATATCAAATTTTATGTTCTCACAGCAGTTATTCCAGCTATTTTATAAACTGCCCAGAAGGCAAAAAATGCGACAAAAATGTTTGAGGGAGCAAAATGCATAAGGCATATCAGAAAATAATTCTAAAGTTGAGAAAGTGTGCTTTCGAGACATTCAGCAGTGTCACGACGCAGCTGGCGTACGTCGTGGTAAGGCGTGAGGAGAGCCGCCGAAGGGGAGCAGGGGAACGCGCCGACAAAAGGGAGAGGCTCTCAGGGCGGCGTCGCGCGCGAGTGTCGGGAGCCTCGGCCTAAGCGAGGGGGAATAGTCCGATCAGACGCATGTGTCGTAAAGGTTTTCTCTCCGCTCGTTGTGGCATGTTTCTAGTTAGCTACGGCCGCTTGCTCGATGGGCCAGCGCCGGAGGCGGGCGGGCACCCTAGGCCAGAGCGGCTAACAGGACGCATGTGTCGTAAATGGTTTTTCTTCCGCTCGTTGTGGCATGTTTCTAGTTAGCCAGGGCAGCTTGCAGCGAGCCGTGTGTTCGATATTTTGTGCTTTTCTTTTGCGTTGCAAGGCGTGTGTTTTATATTGTGTGCTTTTCTTTTGTGTTGTGGTATGTTGCTTCCGAAATGTGGCGGGAAAGTCACCTATTGGCTGAGGGTGTAGTTTTGGCGGCAGGACAAGGAGATGGGTGCGTGCTAAGGAGAGCACGGGAGGATGGTTGGTGGCAGCCGGACAGATCAGTCGTGTGCGGCCGGTGGTGGTCCCGGGGTCGCAGAGTTGGAGAAGCGAGTTGCTTGAGCGGCGGCCGGGCGGGTTGGCCGTGTGGTGGCCGACGGTGGTCCGGAGTCGCGAGAGTGTTGGAGTTTTGTCTTTTTTTTAGTTAAAGTGGAGAGGCCGAAATCTGTCGGCATATGTAAATAAGTTGTAAATATTGTAATAAATAAGTAATTTTGAGGAAAGCCTTTCCAAGTGCCAACGCCGGAAGTCCCTGCACGCCTGTCTCAAACTCACCAGTCGCGAAGTACGTCCCCCGGGTCACTCACGAGACCCGCCTGCTACCACTCCACGTTAACATCTGGATGCAACAACATCGCACAAGAGAGTGAGGGAAAATCAATAT
Organism: Amblyomma americanum; assembly: GCF_052857255.1. Classification (NCBI taxonomy): domain Eukaryota; kingdom Metazoa; phylum Arthropoda; class Arachnida; order Ixodida; family Ixodidae; genus Amblyomma; species Amblyomma americanum. Next base: position 154,538,390 of record NC_135498.1, read on the forward strand.
CGTGACTGGCGCAGAAAAAAAAATGGGGGGAAAGAATGGAGAAGAAGAGGGGAGGTGTCACGACGCAGCTGGCGTACGTCGTGGTAAGGCGTGAGGAGGGCCGCCGAAGGGGAGCAGGGGAACGCGCCGACAAAAGGGAGAGGCTCTCAGGGCGGCGTCGCGCGCGAGTGTCGGGAGCCTCGGCCTAAGCGAGGGGGAATGGTCCGATCAGACGCATGTGTCGTAATGGGTTTCTCTCCGCTCGTTGTGGCAGGTTTCTAGTTAGCCACGGCCGCTTGCTCGATGGGCCAGCGCCGGAGGCGAGCAGGCACCCTAGGCCAGAGCGGCTAACAGGACACATGTGTCGTAAATGGTTTTTCTTCCGCTTGTTGTGGCATGTTTCTAGTTAGCCACGGCCGCTTGCTCGATGGGCCAGCGCCGGAGGCGATCGGGCACCCTAGGCCAGAGCGGCTAACAGGACGCATGTGTCGTAAATGGTTTTTCTTCCGCTCGTTGTGGCATGTTTCTAGTTAGCCACGGCCGCTTGCTCGATGGGCAGGCGCCGGAGGCGAGCGGGCACCCTAGGCCAGAGCGGCTAACAGGACGCATGTGTCGTAAATGGTTTCTCTCCGCTCGTTGTGGCATGTTTCTAGTTAGCCACAGCAGCTTGCTCGATGGGCCAGCGCCGGAGGCGAGCGGGCACCCTAGGCCAGAGCGGCTAACAGGACGCATGTGTCGTAAATGGTTTTTCTTCCGCTCGTTGTGGCATGTTTCTAGTTAGCCACGGCCGCTTGCTCCATGGGCCAGCGCCGGAGGCGAGCGGGCACCCTAGGCCAGAGCGGCTAACAGGACGCATGTGTCGTAAATGGTTTTTCTTCCGCTCGTTGTGGCATGTTTCTAGTTAGCCACGGCCGCTTGCTCGATGGGCCACCGCCGGAGGCGAGCGGGCACCCTAGGCCAGAGCGGCTAACAGGACGCATGTGTCGTAAATGGTTTTTCTTCCTCTCGTTGTGGCATGTTTCTAGTTAGCCACGGCCGCTTGCTCGATGGGCCACCGCCGGAGGCGAGCGGGCACCCTAGGCCAGAGCGGCTAACAGGACGCATGTGTCGTAAATGGTTTTTCTTCCGCTCGTTGTGGCATGTTTCTAGTTAGCCACGGCCGCTTGCTCGATGGGCCACCGCCGGAGGCGAGCGGGCACCCTAGGCCAGAGCGGCTAACAGGACGCATGTGTCGTAAATGGTTTTTCTTCCGCTCGTTGTGGCATGTTTCTAGTTAGCCACGGCCGCTTGCTCGATGGGCCACCGCCGGAGGCGAGCGGGCACCCTAGGCCAGAGCGGCTAACAGGACGCATGTGTCGTAAATGGTTTTTCTTCCTCTCGTTGTGGCATGTTTCTAGTTAGCCACGGCCGCTTGCTCGATGGGCCACCGCCGGAGGCGAGCGGGCACCCTAGGCCAGAGCGGCTAACAGGACGCATGTGTCGTAAATGGTTTTTCTTCCGCTCGTTGTGGCATGTTTCTAGTTAGCCACGGCCGCTTGCTCCATGGGCCAGCGCCGGAGGCGAGCGGGCTCCCTAGGCCAGAGCGGCTAACAGGACGCATGTGTCGTAAATGGTTTTTCTTCCGCTCGTTGTGGCATGTTTCTAGTTAGCCACGGCCGCTTGCTCGATGGGCCACCGCCGGAGGCGAGCGGGCACCCTAGGCCAGAGCGGCTAACAGGACGCATGTGTCGTAAATGGTTTTTCTTCCTCTCGTTGTGGCATGTTTCTAGTTAGCCACGGCCGCTTGCTCGATGGGCCACCGCCGGAGGCGAGCGGGCACCCTAGGCCAGAGCGGCTAACAGGACGCATGTGTCGTAAATGGTTTTTCTTCCGCTCGTTGTGGCATGTTTCTAGTTAGCCACGGCCGCTTGCTCCATGGGCCAGCGCCGGAGGCGAGCGGGCACCCTAGGCCAGAGCGGCTAACAGGACGCATGTGTCGTAAATGGTTTTTCTTCCGCTCGTTGTGGCATGTTTCTAGTTAGCCACGGCCGCTTGCTCGATGGGCCACCACCGGAGGCGAGCGCGCACCCTAGGCCAGAGCGGCTAACAGGACGCATGTGTCGTAAATAGTTTTTCTTCCTCTCGTTGTGGCATGTTTCTAGTTAGCCACAGCAGCTTGCTCGATGGGCAGCGCCGTAGGCGAGCTGGCACCCGGGCACCCTAGACCAGAGCGGCTAACAGGACGCATTTGTCGTAAATGGTTCCTCTCCGTTCGTTGTGCCATGTTTCTTGTTAGCCAGGGCAGCTTGCAGCGAGCCGTGTGTTCGATATTTTGTGCTTTTCTTTTGCGTTGCAAGGCGTGTGTTTTATATTGTGTGCTTTTCTTTTGTGTTGTGGTATGTTGTTTCTGAAATGTGGCGGGAAAGTCACCTATTGGCTGAGGGTGTAGTTTTGGCGGGAGGCCAAGGAGATGGGTGCGCGCTAAGGAGAGCGCGGGAGGTTGGTTGGTGGCAGCCGGACAGATCGGTCGTGTGCGGCCGGTGGTGGTCCCGGGGTCGCAGAGTTGCAGAAGCGAGTTGCTTGAGCGGCAGCCGGGCGGGTTGGCCGTGTGGTGGCCGACGGTGGTCCGGAGTCGCGAGAGTGTTGGAGTTTTGTCTTTTTTTAAGTTAAAGTGGAGGGGCCGAAATCTGTCGGCATATGTAAATAAGTTGTAAATATTGTAATAAATAAGTAATTTTGAGGAAAGCCTTTCCAAGTGCCAACGCCGGAAGACCTGCACGCCTGTCTCAAACTCACCAGTCGCGAAGTACGTCCCCCGGGTCACTCACGAGACCCGCCCGCTACCACTCCACGTTAACATCTGGATGCAACAACATCGCACAAGAGAGTGAGGGAAAATCAATATCGGGACAACAGTCTTTTCCATAATGAGGTGATCTTAATTAAGTTATGAAAGATAGGAAGTTGCACAATGCCATATAATGGCATTTATTTCAAGAAGTATAATCAGAGCCTTTTTGTTTTAAGTGAGAAAACAGTTTTGCAATTTGAGTCCCTGCGTTCAACATCTGATATTTCTCCGTGCCTTCTCCTCGCTGCAACACATTTTGCCGCCGGCGGCAAATTATACAAAAAACCAGAACTCCACTGCTCGAATACAATGGTGTGCTTGGCTTCAATGCAGCCAGGTTCGTCAATACAGAATCCTGCTGAAAGCTACATTTACAGAATGTAAAAATGCAGTGGCCGGTTGTCAGAACTGCTATTCTTCCTCAACACAAATAGTACAGCGCCAGGAAGAATGAACTTTTTCACCACGTCACATGCGAAGAGTGCTTGTGACTGCACTAGAGGAACTGTGAGGCCCTTGGTAGCAACAGAAAATGTTCACAGGCCATAAAAAGGTCATATACTGATCTATGAGCTGTTTAGATGAGTGAACAAAAATATCACCTGTGTTGTAGACCTCTGGGTGCTCCAACAAATGATTGAAGAAAACGAAGTTGAACTCGCTAGGCGGTTTACAAGAGCACTACCATTAAGAGGAATACGCAAGTTTCACCATATCGAGCATTTATCTCTCTCTGAATGGTGCTGGCTGGACTTACATCATGCTTGAGTTGAAAGTGACAAAATGTGAATGAACATGCCAGCGGACCTTTAAAAACCAAAATATGAGGAGCATCTACCTGGAGCACCGTGCAGCGAGCAATTCTGGGATTGAACGCAGGGACACAAATTTCAAATTTATTTCTCGCTTAAGACAAAAATTGTTCCAATTAAACTTTTATAAGTAAATCCCGCTGCCATTAGAAAACAAATTAGGACCACGTCACCGTGCAAAAGAAGGCTGAATATGTCTCAAAAATCCAATTTTCTTGCTGAAATGCCTGATTTTTGTTCACCTCTGAAAAATTTTAACAGCTACTTTGCATTTGTTGTTGTGATGGGTTTCATGGCACATACGCAACTGAGGTCATCATACGGCAAGCGCAAGGTAATGGAAAAGTTTTTTGTTGGATAATATACAAATGTAACAAAATCATCCACATATTTGGCACTTATTCGTTTAATGTAGGGTTTAATAAAACTATGTTAAACAACACAGAAATTGTTTTGCCACATTCCTGTGCTGACAACGAACTAGCAAGGATGTGCAAAAAAATGAGTGCACGGTTAGGCTATTTACCCTGTTTCATGAAGCCGCTTGATGAAGAAAAGAAGAGAAAGTGGTCCAAAAAAGAACCTAATATACAACATAAAAAGAAGCTTGATGAAAAACTTAAACGCACTTTTGCTTCCATACTACTCATGAATATTTTCTAGTGGCTACAAGGTGAAAGCAGTGGGCTCCCATGTAGATGTGGATGTTCCCCTGCAGACATCCATTTAATATCATCATGATTACAGACCGCCATAATTTATTAATTATGTCACTCTGGCCAAACAATAAACTTTTAAGAACTTGAAATAGCAAGCTAAATATACCTAGCTTGAACACACAGGGTCCTAAAAACCAAACTAAAAACTAAAATAGATGGCGGCGTCAACAAAATGCAGAGCGGCCTGATGCACAACGACCGGCCGTCAGCGCCTGTGCAGCAGACAAAATTAAAAGTTTGTCTCAGACGTCAAGCTTACGCAATGCATTTTAAGCAGAGATACGGTACAATCCCTACGCACAGCTGGAAAAATTACCACGCACGAATAAACCGTAGGGCAAGAAATGGCGTTAAACCGCTTTAAATTTGACAGAACAAACATATTGGAGCTCTTAGCAGCATGCGGCAGACCTCTGCAACATTCGTCTCGTCAAAATAAAAACAGCTGTGTGCACAATGATTCTCGGCGAACTCTGTTCAGCGCTGCTTCTCTTCCTAGGATACAAGGAAAAAGCGTCCTGTCGCACTGCAGATCTTGGCACGTAAATACTTAGAAACGGCAAGCCCTGAGACCGCTCGTCCATAACATATCTTTTGCAAAAAGGGAGCCAGCATGCATGAAGAAATAGGATTGCTTACCATTCGAGGCAGGTGCGTGATAGTGCTGAGCTGCTCTACGTCTCCACATCACGACAACACTCGTCTTTTTCACTAACGCCGACTTCAGGACAACGATTGCTACACTGCAAATACATTCTGGCGCATGAACACGCGCACATTATCACTTCGTCCGTGCTTTCTGACTTCAAATGTGTACAGTGGGAGCGAGCGCCGCCCTTTCTGCCAATCTAGAACAAAGAAACGCATTCGGAAGAGTGGCTGTGTTCGGCTGCTGATCCTGAGTTCCCGGGTTCGAACCCGACCACGGCGGCTGCGTTTTTATGGAGGGAAAACGCTGAGGTGCCCGTGTGGTGTGCAAAGTCAGTGCACGTTAAAGATTCCCAGGTGGTCGAAATTATTCCGGAGCCCTCCACTACGGTCCCTCTTTCTTCCTTTCTTCTTTCACTCCCTCTTTAATCCTTCCCTTACGGTGCGGTTCAGGTGTCCAACGATATATGAGACAAATACTGCGCCATTTCCTTTCCCACTAACCCAATTATTATTATCAGAGCGGGTGCTTCTGTCCTGATACGTCATATACGCTACTTGGACAGCAGTGAAAGAACCTACGCACTTTTCCACTTATATATGCACACTAAAAACACTTCAGTTCACTCCGGTACCTCGAAAAACGCGGTTGAAGACACGTTCTCGTGATCCGCTGAAATGCACGCACCACGACGCCACGACGAGCAGGCTGGTAAAAAATAAGTCAACAAAGGCCCTACTGTACCGGTGGCCGCCTAGCGGCAGAAATTCAGTTTCGCTTTCAGTTTTCACTTACAGTGTGTACGGGAGATGGAATGCATCTGCAGCATCGGAGCAGTATACACAGCGATTGCTAACAGCTGCCAGTTATGGAAAATAAGAAGCGATTAAACATGCTATATTTCTTCGTATTGAATGGTTACCATGAATTGGCCCACTTTCCGTTTTTCTTACTTTCACTCCAGCAGCTGCATTTCGATGGTGGCAAAATATATAACAAAAATTTTAGCCTATGTCGTCGTCGAAAGCGGAGGGAAGCATGAAATGTATGGCAGGCAAAGCATAGTACATTCTCCCTCCTGAACGGATATCCCGGAATGGTCTGGAAGAAGTTGGGAAGTTGCCTTCGGGAGGGGTTCCTTCACTAGTTCGACGTATTCGTTGGCAGTGTTGTTAACACGGGGCAGGTGTAGTGTTGTCGTACGGCAGCGTTCGTGCGAACACGCCTAACATGGGCCTGTGGCATCGACTCATTGGCGGTGTTAGGTGCTCTTTCGTGGATGCGTCATGTTTGTTTGCTGCTTACCGCAAGCCGGGGCGCACGCGCCTCCTCAGCCTCCCGTCTGCACGCGCGTCGTAGTGGCGCCGCTGCTTTCGAGCGGAGAGACCGCTCGGCTTACGCGCTGCGCTTGTAATCCCAACAATCTTCGAAGGCCCGCACAGGGACGGTGGCAGCGCATTCGTGGTGAGGTGGTTCAGAGAGGCGGGAGAGGTGCTAAAGGGTGCCGTGTTATATGTTGGATAGGCATAATGCCCCTCCCAACAAACACAAAACCTCCTCAAAATCTCCCAGAAATATCCCATCAGGACATTTGGGATGTCCCCAGGAGGTTCTCATTTTTTCCTATGACGTCCAAAAAACGTCCCCACAGCTAGCCGTGTCCAAAACGTTGTGCGTCCCAGGGACAGCCCCAAAAGTTTAAATGCTTGATTTCTCGGCGCTGGCTCAATAAAATTATTCTTTTTCATGCAGACTTCAGGCATCTAAGCGCATATATGTGCTAAATTTCAGGTACATGCTTACGTTGCAGGTGGTGTAATAAATGTGTCAACTCGCGTGAATGCTTGCTGGCTAGGCCATTCAGACTTACCTGTATACATGAAATGTCCTTTAACAAGGTGAAAATTTGGGCTGGTTGGTGCATGATCTTGTGACGGGAGCAGCGCAGCACGAGACAAAGAGGCGGGACACGACACTGGATAACAACCAGATTTTTAATGCACGTTCGTCGAATATATACATCTTGCTCGTGCAATAAGGAAATAACAGAAGCATGACCAACGCATAAGATGTACACGTGGTGAAATATTAAGACATCGCGCGCAGATAATCAATTTCTCTGTCACGAAGCGCTATTGAAGGTATGCAGACGCGTATGTCGCTCTTTGGTCGGATGTTGAAGACTTCTTCAATTTCCCTGGTCCATTGATAAAAATCAGACGGTATGACCATTGTGTTGATAAGCTGCGGAGCGCATTCATGCTTTCTGCAATATTTTTCTAATTCACTGCTGATGGCGCCCTTTAGGGATATTTTGTGCTCTCTAAGCTATTCATTCAAACAGCGCCCTGTTTGACCAATGTAGGTGCGTCTGCATGACAGAGGTATTCCCTAAAACCCGCTTTTCACACATTTCACATGCTTTTTTCTGGTGGTTTTTCTTGCAATGATTTTTTTTCTTTGCTCGCTGTTGACTTGAGCGCACAGGCTCCTTAACTTGTTGGGTGCTAACATGAGTACTTTTACACAGGCTCTTACCCTTTGAGACTGTGGGAAATGCCATTAATGCAAGGAATGACCGCGTACGGCTTCCTTTATTCTGATGTGATTGTGACATATTTTCTGCCTCTTGGTGCTTATAGAATCCCTTCTGCGGCACTGGATAGCAGTCTCGTCGGGCAACCTGCTGCTTTCAGCTGACGGTTCTGGGTGTCAAAACTGCCTTGAACCTCAGGATGACGGGATCTCGTCAATGCGGCTCTCATTGTTTTTTTTTCTACCTTCGCTTGATGATCTTGGAGTGCGCAGATGTGTAGGGGAGCCGTCCCTTCTAGCTTCGTGGTCCGTACCGCCAGCATATGTGACCGCCTAGAAAGGCTTAGCGTCAAGTCAAGAAATCGCATAACGTTGTTTTCTGGGAGTTCACTTGTTATTTCTAGTCCTAGTTCTTCTAGTCCTTAGCAAAAGTAACAATGAGAGCCGCATTGACGAGATCCTGTCATCATGAAATTCGAGGAAGTTTTGACGCCCAGAACAGTCGGCTGAAAGCAGCAGTTTACCCGACGAGACTGCTATCCAGTGTCGCAGAAGGGATTCTGCAAGCACTTAGAGGCAGAAAATATGTCACAACCACATCAGAAGAAAGGAACCCGTACGCGGTCGTTCCTTACAGTAATGACATTTCCCACAGTCTCAAAAAGGTAGGCGCAAGAGCTGGTGTAAAAGTGCTCCTGTCAGCACCAACAAATTAAGAAGCCTGTGCGCCAAAGTCAACAGCGAGCAAAGAAAAATCAATGCAAGAAAAACCACCGGAAAAAAGCATGTGAAATGTGTGAAAAGCGGGTTTTAGGAAATAAATCTGTCATGCAGACGCGCCTAGATTTGTCAAACAGGGTGCTGTTTGAATGAATAGCTTTGAGAGCACAAAATATCCCTAAAGGGCGCCATCAGCAGTAAATTAGCAAAACATTGCAGAGAGCATGAATGCGCTCCGCAGCTTATCAACACAATGGTCATCCCGTCGAATTTTAATCAACGGACCAGGGAGATTGAAGAGGCCTAGGCTTCAACATCGGACAAAAGAGCGACGTATATGCGTCAGCATACTTTCGATAACGTTTCGTGACATCGAAATTGATTATCTGCGTGTACTGTCCTAATCTTTCACCATGTGTACATCTTATGCATTTGTCATGCATGCTTCTGTCCTTTCCTTGTTGCACGAGCGAGATGTATATATTCGATCGAACATGGATTAAAAATCTGCTTGTTAGTCAGCGTTGTTTCCCGCCCGTCTCTTCTTTGTTTCGTGCTGCGCTGCTCCCGCCACAAGAACATGAAATGTGCTAGAATTTTACACACAAAGGAAATATTAATTCAAAACGTCGCCCGATCCCGCCCATATCACAGGAAATAGCAGCGCAAGACATGTAATTTCAGTTTATTAGATGTGCTCTTTGCATTTAAATGAATACAAACAGGAGACGCATATGTATGCACCATTTAACACACAATGTACGGAGCACTATGACGCCGGCAAATAATAATGGTCAAAATTTTCTCTAGGTCTGAGAAACCTGAAAAAATGGAGCAATAAAAACATAATACAGGCTGAAAGTTGATGCACCTTAAGCACAGTCTAAAGGGCACAAAAGCATATATGCACATGCAAAAGCAAACGCATGTAAAGAGCAACGTGGGTGCCAAAAGAAAACACGTAATGGGTGTACAATACAGATACGCGGTTTCAGGTTACGGATATTCTGCAGGTTGAAACCTCCCTCCCGCTTTGCCTCTCGCACGAACCTCTGAGTAACCTTGAGGGTGTTATCAAAACAGGAAAAAAATTAATTTTACGACGCGAAATAAAAAACGAACATAAGCCACATACCTTGACTACGTTGCCAACAGAAACCCGGGGATGAAATAAATTGCTGCAACTGTATAAATGAATTCAACGCAGCCTTCTGTCCTGTGCAATCTCACGGCACAGCGAACGCTCAAACGTACGCCTTACATCCTTGTTACACCCCCGCTTTATTTTCTTGTGACTAAGTGTGGAGATAAGACTGCTTGAAGCCGGATGGAAAGAGGGACGTCTTGAGGTAGGAGCCCTGGCTCGCCGCACCCATGGTACAGCTGACCACGCGTGCGGCACAATACGGCGTGGGAGGCGAGATGAAGGTGATCAAGGCACAAGTAATCCTGTGGGGGTGGGTTGGGAGTAAGCGACGCAAACACAACACAAACTATACCGCTGCGACAGTACGGCAATGTAGGTAGAGCAGGTTAATCCATGGGCACTCGCAGCAAGAGTCTGGTGGGCTTGCGAAGATCTCTCCCGCCTATGACCGCAGTGGGCGGCCACGCTCCCACCGACCACACGCCACAGTCGTCGAAGGCGCTGAGGGATGCAGAGTGCGCGCTATGAGTCGTCCATTGCCTTGAAATCCGCTGCCGCGATCGACGCCTGTAAGAGCGCTATTATGGTGTATTGCCGTGAAGCTGCGCAAAAGACTTGCGACGCGCCGCGCGCCGCTGCGCCAGTTCCAAAAGGAATTGTGTGGGCACGCCGAGGTGCGCGGGAAAGCTGCCATGAATCCACAGCTACGAAGTTCACGACAGCCCAGTGATGAGAGCAAAAGCTGCTGCGCGCTGGGGCTTGCGCGCGAGTGGCTAGGGGCTGCGCGAATACGTGTGCGCAAGATGGCTTCCGTCCGGCCAGGAAGCCGGGCGAGCGACGGGAGACCCATTACTGCGCCTCTGCTAGACAGCGGCGCAACGAGGAATGCTGGTAGTTGTAGATGCCTGCCGGGACCGCCGCACCATCCTGAAGTTGGAAACACTATTGAAGACGGGCACGTTGGTGACCGCCGCTCCCGGCGATGCGATGAAAAGGCAGACCGCCATCGCCTGCCTGACTGCAGCATGGAGCCGACGGCCGGCGAGAGAGATGCGGGGTGAACTGCGCTTCCTTCGGCTGTTCGAACAAAACTGTCTGATCTCTCAAAACGGCGAGTGCAAGCGCAAAACCTTCTCTCCCCGTAGCTTTTGGCGCGAGGGAGAGAGAAAAGGGGGCGAGTAGTCAATTTGTATTTTTTGTTGAAAAGCATTGGTCCCAAAAACGTTCTCCCAGTTACCTTTCTGGGACCAAAATGCTATGATTTGTTTTTGTTTCATCTTAACACCCTCGAAGAAACGTTTCTAGGACATTAGTGGGCACACTTCCCTTTTGCTTGTGTTTCTATGTCCTGCCTCTACGGCCTGGAAATCACAGATGTGTTCAAAGTTCACGAAAAGAGCTCACAGAAGCAATAAAAGATGGTGATGACAGTAAAGAAGCCAGTTTAATGGTTTGATGTTTTTTTCCAGTGTACCAGCTCTTGTGGTTTGGAGCCGCTGACTGCCTTGGTTTTGGTGGTGGGAATTAGCGGCGGTACCTGCACACAGCGCTTGTTAGTCTTCTCGACTGCACGAAACCTCTTTCACTCGGGATCAGGCATGGCCCGACTCCAGGCGTTGTTACCACCGTCTTCGCCTCTCCAGCTGTCGTGGGAACATTCTTACGTGCCACGATGCGCCATCACCGCAATGGGCCGCGAGGCATGGCGCAGGCGGTTTGGTTTTCTTTCCTTCGGCGTGGGTCGCGGACGCCAATGTGAGTTTGGTGGAGTCCTATCTGCGTGTGCGGGACACGTAGTATAGTAGCAAGCGTAGGTTGCCTCGCAGCCCGCTTTTGCGGAACTTGGGAGTGCACGGTGGCTCACATTGTGTTCTGGGCGCCACTGGCCCGGGTGAGTGGCGGTTCGTCTCAGAGTTTTCCCGCGTATTGGCCACTGCGAGCAAACTCTTGCACGTCTACGCGACCGGTGCGCTGTAACATCAGGTGTCGTTAAACGAAGAGTGCTAAACGCCGCGAGCGTAAGGCAGCGCTTTTCGTTTTGCAACACACCCTTCAGCAGAATATATGAATGTGTTTTAAGGTGTTTATTAGCATAGAGTAACAGTGCAGGGGTGCGGCAGTATCAGTGCAAACCAGTGAGCTCGGTGTCCAATTTTGCAGTGGGTCTCTCTCTCTCTTTCCCTCGACGTCAGAGCTGCGAGCGCTGAAACCCACAATTTGATACCCAGGGACACCGTGCGGCTAGAAAGCGCAATAGACACCCAAATAATTAATTGCCTGTTTCCACAGATTGCTGTTCTTTATTGGGAAAATTAAAGTTCCTGAACGCAAAACAGCTTTGCGCTAGGAACGCATTCACTGAGCGCCGTCGCGGCTACTCGAAAATACTATCCTGAGGTGTGTCGCCCGCTCCTGTTTACTGCAGCCGTAAATCATGGCACCTTACCGCAGGCCTGGACTACACAGCTACAAGAGATATACTAATTCCAAATGTAGATGGCCGAGGAAACTGTAGAAAGGCGTTTCGGGAGCTAATGATACTGCAAAGGGGTGGTAGCAGTAAGTTCTCGGGAATGCCTGCCACTGCATGGAACCAGGCGGTGCGGCTCAGTGGCGAGAGTGTGCGAAATGAGTGCTCACACGGCAGTTTTCCAAGCTGCATACGCTCTGTCTGCAACATGAGTCCATGGAGGAGGAATTTGGCCTGGCGTGCGACAAGTGCAACGGGCCGCGGTTTCTCAGGTACGTGACAAACCTGCAGGGGAGCGGCACCGCAAACAGCCGCGTGACGACTTCGCTGGCGAGGGCATTGGGCCGGTCAGTTCCCACCATGCCATGCGGCCTCGCATATGTCTCGCATGTTGGTTCCATTTGAGTTTCACCGCCACCCCAGGAGCCTCCACTCTCGCTAGCTAAGCGTACAAGGATAGATAGTTTGCACTGCGCAGTAGATTTCCGCAAGCAACTGCAACTAATGCCTAGCACTCAGATGGGAGAGGAACCAGGAAATACGCGGCGTACTAAACACAGCAGCATAGTCAATATTTCAGTTCTTTATATTCTTTTTCATTATCAAGTTGTCGGCAACCCAAATGCGCCCAATTCCGTACAAAGGCCTCTCCAATATCCGTCCGATTAACACTGTCCTGGGCCAGCTGCGGCCAGCTTATCTCTTTAAACATCCTAATCTCATCCCCCAACAGGACTCTCTGACGACCTCTGCTGCTTGAGTTTGTTTCGAATCGATTCTGCTACCGTAGAGAAGAATGGTTTATCTTTCTTTCGCATCACGTGCCCTCCCATCCCCTTGCCTTCGCGGATTAACCTAGAATATTGTATACTCGCGTTTGCTCTTTTACCCTCTGTGCTATCTTCCTGTCAGTAAGGTTACACTTAACAGCCTGCTTCCACAGCTCGCTGCCTTATAAGGATGATTTGTCAACTGCGCATTTTGCATATTGAGCGTGGGCATGTGCAGTATAAATTTGCCACCCTTTATACACAATGGTTCAAAAGCTCTAGCATACCGGATGTATGGGAATATTCTTTTAACCTTTTTATAAATATTTGTCGTATTTTGCTCAGCATATCATGAATTGTATACTATCACGACTTGTTTGCGACCGACGTTCACAACTCGTAGCGAGGTGCTGAACGTGGTTAAGGAGTACGTCTACTTAGGGCAGGTAATTACCGCTGATCTGGATCATGAGAGGGAAATAACTACAAGAACAAAAATTGGTGTGTAGCGCTTATGGAGGTTCGCTGAGCTCAGGAATTGTACTTTACGAATATCCGTCGAGAGAAAAGTATAGAGTAGCTGTACCTTACAGGTGCTCACCTATGCAGAAAAAATGTGGAGGCTAACAAAAAGGGTTCCGCTAAAGTTAAGGACAACGCAGCGAGCTATGGTGAGAAAAATGATAGGTGTAACGTTAAGACACCTGAAGCGGGAAGAGTAGGTGAAGGAACAAACGCTGGTTAGTGACATCCTAATCGAAATCAAGAGGAAGAAATGTGCTTAGGCAGGGCATGTGATACGAAGGCAAAAAACCGCTGGTCCTTAAGGGTAACGGAGTGGATTCCAAGAGATGGCAAGCGTAGCAGGGGCGGCAGAAGGTTAGGTGGGCGGATGAGATTAAGAAGCTTGCGAGGATACGGTTGCCGCAGCTGGCAAAGTCGACTGTTAATTGGAGAAACATGGGAGAGGCCTTTGCCCTGAAGTGGGCGTATTCAGGCTGATGAAGATGATGATGACGATGACGTGTTTGATTACGCGCTGATAATAGCAAGAGCTACCAGTATTTTATAGAAGTTTGTTTTAAGGTTATAACATGTTTTACTTATCTCTTTTTTGTTTTCCTGCCGTTAGGTTTATTACTATGTTCTTTTGTAGCAAGAGCTACACTACGACAGCTCTTCGAGCCTTCAGCGCGGCACCCCTTGAGCTCCGTGGCGGCGCCGTGGCCTTGAGCCGGTTGGTCACGTGGTGCGCAGCAGCTGCTGCAGCCGGCGGAGCGGCGCGCCGGCGAAACCCAGCTGCTACAGCTGTGCGTATGTGCCGTGTCGAGTGGGGAGAGGGAAAGAGGAGGAGAGAGTGAATCCACGCCCAGTGGCGAAAATGAAGAAGGAACGCCGAGCAAAACGGAGCGGCGAAGACTGACGTTGCAATTCGACTGAGCGAGTTCCACTTGGCTAGATGTAGCTCTCGCGTCATTCAAAGTTTAGCCTGAGCTAAACCACTGCCGATTTTTTTCATGCGTTATGTAATTTGGCTACGAAATGAATTTTTCTTTCATATTGTTCTGCCTATTTTGTTAGAAATTATAGTGTCTGAAATTTGACGCCCCCTCCTCTTACATATTGCCCTACGGGCCTGCAACGTATTTTAAGTAAATCATAATCTGTTAATTTATGGAAAATGGGATGCAAAAGATTCGAAACAATTATTAGGATTTTAGTCTAGCTATATCTAGTAGACGTGCGAAAGCGTGTTTACAGTTTGGTTGGCTCAATAATTTGCTTTTCTGGGTCGCAAGCAGGTATGGCGACGAGATCACACTAAAGTTAAGCTGATCTGTTCACGCCACAGATGGAAGTTGGTGAACACGACGACGAACAATGCACAGAGAGTGTGTTGCAGTTGTTTAACACGGTGTTCTTTTCCCGATGCTTTCCTTTTGCCTTCATTGAGTACAGGTGAAAGAAACCTCTGCCTCCCAATTCTTGGCCGATCCCGCAGTTTGGGTGTGTGTCATCGTTTAAAAGGCTAACAACAACATAACGCGACGCGTTATCGGCTGCGGTGGTTGCATAGTGCCCTCGTGAGTTGCCAGTGAAGCAGACCTGTTCGCGCCAGCGTAGGTCCAAAACCCAGTCGCGCAATATTTATTTTATTTCTGCATGGGGTGTTGATATGTAGGGTATTGCCAAGGCCACCGTCAAGACCAAGCTCCACTCAGACGCAGTGAGCCGGGTAGACCTCGGGATGCTGTGCTTTTACACTAAAATCACTAACTGCTCTGCTTGCTGCGCGCTGCATACAAACTGTCCGATAAATTGTTGACTAATAGGACCATGGTAGGTTAAACACAGCGGTAATATATAATGAGCCGGAATATATAGCTTTCGCGCAAAAATAAAAGGAGTCCGCCGGTGTTACTCAGTGGCTGCGACGCTCGGCTGCTGACCCGAGAGACGCGGGTTCGATCCCGGCCACGGCGGTCGAATTTTGATGGCGGCGAAATTCCAGTGGCCGATGTAATGTGCGGTCTCAGAGCACACTAAAGAGCCACAGGTGGTCGAAAATTCCAGAGCCCTCAACTACGGCGTCCCTCATGGGACGTTAAACCATCATAAAACTATAAGTAAAAGCACGTGGCTTTGTCAACTTCCAGCGATCAGAAGAGCATCCGGTTTCCACAGGGTGAAGAAAGCGTATGTACAGGTGTTGTAAAGGTACTTAGGGCATGGAAAACTACCATAATCCTCCTGAGGAATAATATGGAATAGAAATCAAGAAATGGGGTATCAGGCATGGTGCCGAAATCTGCCCGGTGTTATTAATCTGTGCTTACAGCAAGAATTCAAAGTACTGTACGGTGAGCAATGTAGAAGAGTCATTCTCCACAGCACAGTTCACCTAAAACGACGAGGATGAAGACGAGAAAAACACAGAAAATTAATTACAAACTAACACAAACTCACACCCTAATACGAGTCAATTAAGGGCATTTTGGTACCCTGGGGTTTACTGACGACCACTCACTGCTAAATAACTCCTCGATGGAGGAATTTCAGAAGACGATTTAGGACCCGAATACGGAAGCAAAAATATATGGGTAAAAATGACACCAAAAAAGTAAAGGTAAACAGTTGAACAAAGGAATCACTGTAAACGATAGGCAACGAAATATTTATCGGTCGTGTTCAAGGTGTAAGAAACTCTAGTCAAGTACAGGCCCCACATCCGGACGATGTGACCGAAATGACAAGGTGGATTTGAATGGCCTGGACAGCATTTCGTAAGTACCAAGGTGTTCAACATTAGCTTACCAATACCTCACTGGAGGAGGCTATTTATTCGTTCTACTAAAAACAACTCACTTACAGGGCGTACACATGCTGGTTTAGAAAACGTCAGCATTTAAACTGAGCACATCGCAAACGGCATCAAACTGTCGAAAGGAATATAGTACGAGCGGCGTCGGTGAAGGGGAAGAAACTGGAATTTTTTATGTCCAATTTGTAGTAAAGAAATGAAAATTCGCACAGGCAATCAATGTGAGGCGTGCAACAGGCCCGATATAACTTTAGGAATCGACTGCGATTTTGTTCAATCGCTCATTTTTTACTCGCAGAAATTTATGAGGCAGACACATGCCCTAATTCCATTCTTCGGTACTGGCGCAAGGCAAGTGACAGTCGATGTGTGGCCTCGCTAAAAACATTGGGGAAGAGTAGAAGAATAGGTAGCTGAATAATATCGCAATCGAATCAGTATATTACACTGGCCCAGAAAAAGCGATTTGAGGCGAATGGATTAGAAAGGAAGGTAGAAGCAGCAGATGTGCAGATCGACCACGAAGTTTGTGGGGAAGATGGGGTCGCTGCAGCAGGAGAATAAGACTAAGTGGAGATCGATGAAGAGGTAATTGCTCTGCCGTGCATGTGGTTAGGCTGGAGATACTAATTGCATTGCATAATCGCGCGCCCAAAACATCATAGAATAAGGCCACGCCCCCCCCCCCCCCCCCCCGGAAGAAATAAAAAATAAGCCGGTCTACCGTGAATATCCAAGATACATTTTCAGTCCTACAAAATCACCACGAAACCTTTACTATCACCTAAGCATCTGAACAGACGTATGAAAGGCAGTCATGCAAGGCAGCGAAAACTGAACATGCGACAGCTCGTAGGATGCATTTTGCAATGAAAACATGAAAGAGCAGAGTGAACTTTGAAATAGAAGCTTCCAGGTTGGGTCTTTTACCCCACATTGAGTAAAATAAAATACCTTATGCCATGGAGCTGCTTGGCCACATATGCCCTTGCGCCATAAAAATCTATCATCATCAAGCTTTAGGAAATTGAATTGGCCCACTTAGCATGAGAAACAACATCTTAAAAAAAGTAAAACCCCTGAAAAGTGAACTTTGAGCAAGATGATGGCTGCCAAGCTAAAATGGATTATTTTGTCAAGCATCACTCACTGGCTCATGCTCTGCAAAAGGTGATGTAAGCAAGAATAAACCAGCCATTCGGCGCATAGCGATGGCGGAACTTAGGAAAGGGGAGAAGCTGAGGCAAGGGAATGCAAGCTGTCTTTTTCGGCCGGTAGTTTGTTTCGACGGCAAAGTAAACTGAGCTTGGCGGCGGCGGTAGTGGAACTTACACTCTGAAGGCTTTGGGATCTAAATGCCGGTTGCTCCCGGCCAGGATGAATTTTAGAATTATAGCATAAGTTTGACTACATCCTTGAAACATAAACGACCCCATGGAATGCAGCTGCTGGTGACCCGTGTAGCCATAATCATCATCAGCATCATCAGCCGGATTACACTCACTGCAGGGCAAAGGCCTCTCCCATGTCTCTTCCATAACGATCTGGGCGCGTTTGGCCCAGAAAACAAAAAGTGATAATACGGTGTGCCGACGGCAATGAATATAATTGGAAAACAAGCGCAAAAAAACATTCGCAAGGGTTGAATATTAAGGGGGGGACGTCTGTTCGCAAAGTGGAGTCGCCAGGGAGCTCTGGAAAACTCTCAGGCCGCTTCTACTGGCCACCACAAACACACTTCGCATCTCTTGCGTTATCACTGGAGGGATTGATCAGGAATATTCTCTTTTCTCATTTTACTCTTCACTGCCAACGCCTCTCTACTCTTGCGACATACTTTGAATGCGTTTTGCTGCGCCTTGGTAAGGTTAGCTCATGAATTATTTTTCTGACTCCTTGCACAGCTCCGAATGCGCATTTGTTGTGAACAACTGCTGCGTTTCAATATCTTACTTTTCTTCATTTGTCTCTTGCAGACCCCGCTTGCGAAGCCAGCCAGCACGAAATTTTTGTTTTTTTTCCACTAGCTTCGAAGCTCCCCAGCTCACTGCTCGTTTTCTGCGGTCGTAGACTCGACATTTTACGACGAGAAGCCATTTTTAAAGAGTTTTAAAACAACTCCTTTCTTTTGTTGACGCTTTGGCATTTTTGAGCTTTTGTTAGTTAGGTTTTCATTGAAACAGCGCAGAGGAAGACGTTGTTCCAGAAGATTTTCAGCCGGCAGGGATGCAGCAGGGGCGTTTCTCTATTTCGAGCAATGCGTCCGGGTGGGCGTTTGCTCTAGACGCCGCCAATCGCTCAAGCCTCCAAGGCGCACACCAGTGTCGGCTTTAGATAAGAGCCCGCATTCTCGCCTCTGCTTTTTTAACACTTTCGGGCTCCTCTATAACCGACGTTGCTATTGTAACCCTCGTAATCATTTCAACTATGTGCAGCACTACTTTCGCATAAGTCTCCATATATCTTCACTATCCTCTTTCGGCGTGATTCTCCTCTTAGTGACTTCATCTTCTCTAGGTCTTTGCACTGCTTTTATGCGTTGCACCTAACTCCACTGGCGTCAACAGCTTT
This sequence comes from Amblyomma americanum, assembly GCF_052857255.1. Lineage (NCBI taxonomy): Eukaryota > Metazoa > Arthropoda > Arachnida > Ixodida > Ixodidae > Amblyomma > Amblyomma americanum. Next base: position 154,556,914 of record NC_135498.1, read on the forward strand.
ATAGCCAGTACATTTGCTGGGGAGTCTCAACACACCTACCCATTTTACAACTTTAACTTTAGAAGTGTCGCTTTCGATTGTTCACGGCGTCGACCTCAACAGTATTAGTCGAAGAGTAGTATATGTGCTATTCCTGCACGAAACGCAATGATCCTGTTGGTCCGGGGCTATGCGTGGTCACTCTCTTCGACGACAATTCAAACCCAGTTCATCAAGCTCTCCAGCAGTACCGGTATGCCGTTAGCGACTGTGGAATCATGTTATGCGGTCCATTGGCCTTGCAGATCTCTATATAGAAAGGTAACGGATGAGTTACAAAGTGTTTTGCACCTTCTTCTAAGTAGTTAGGGAAGTCTGGAGCATTTTACAGAGCTAAAATTGCACTACACGTTCCTAGGCTTTAAATGGGTCATTGAATATCGTAAACGAATACTTCTGCATCTCTCCTTGGCCAATTAAAATGCCGTCTCCGTGAAAATAGTATGCCCAAGTTCTGGAAATTATGTGTAGCGTGGTCGTCCCCATCACGCTTCACAACGCTCTGTGACCTACGCAGGGAAATAATTTTTTTGAAAATCATTATTTTGGCGAGCCATCTGAAGTAACAGTAGACACGAGCACTGCAAATTCTATCTTAGATGCTATAGCGTTTCTTTTGCAATGGGAACTTAAACATGCATGGGTTTAGGAGATAAATATTACTGGTTAATCAGTTATACCTTCAGAAGGGTAGCGGATCGGGCTAGTTGGTGCAGATTTGACATTTTCAGAAGCGCTAAAACACCGAGGACGCAGAGGACGCTCGTCCCTGTCTGCTCCCTCTGCGTCCTCGGTGTTTTAGCGCTTCTGAAAATGTCAGTTATACCTGTCAGGCACAACATATTTAGGTGCAGGCCGCAAAGGGCTCGCAGCTGTGTACAAGGCTCGAAGCCACAAAGTTGTTTCATGTGAAATACGAAAAAGCGCTAGCCCGTCGCGCTCATATTCAACGGCCACATGTGTTGCCTGCAAGTTTTGAGTTGACTGCCACCTCGTGCTTTATAGCAAAATGACTAAAGATGCATTTAAACGCTGGGATGTGACCTGTGTTTTCTCCAGCTTTACACACTGCACAACGGCAAGGTGCTCAGGTAGACATGAGGTAGGCATTCTACACTATCTTCTCTAATGATTACCTACTTACATGACATATGAAGCTCCTCATTGCACTTAGCGCAATCACGCTTTTCCTGAGCAGAGACTTAGTTCGGCGTAGTTTTCACAGTGCGGTGCCTTCATCTGATCAGTCGTCATTTGCCGGAAACAGTGTTTCATGCCGCAACCTTGGGAGCGACAATCACGTACAGTCTTTGCCAAAAATATGCAGCCCAGGGGGTTGTTCCTCCAAGCCTTGTAGTGAGGCTCTTAAGCACATTGAACGTCCTAAGCTTGGGAACGTGGAGTGCTTAAGTTCCTCCCGCATTCGTGAGATTGGGGCCCTGAGTACTATTTGTCGTTTATTTAGAAGGATTCTGCCAGCCTGAGTGGCAGGCTATAAGCAGGAGTAGGCGTACACGACATATATAGCATCAAGAGCATTTCATGCAGTGGATCGTTACAGATGCCAAAGACAAATCAGCAGACACTAGCAAGCTGTAAGCTTATTCTAAATCAAAAACATAATGCAGGGCAAAGAAAAACATATGATAAATTAGAATAATGAGAATGCAACATGACTCCACTGTCTGAACAAGAAAAATAAAGGAACGTAACAATAAGAATAACACACTTTGATATTCAGGTCTGCGCGCGAGAGAATAATCATATATTTGCACATTGCACAACATCAGCAGATACGGCATTTCATTGGCGAGCCGTTCTTCAAAAGAATGACTCTTTACAAATATTTTGCAGGTATATTCTTTAACATTTTTAGAGTGATAGGAACGTGTTGCACGCAGATTATTTGCACGGATGTGAATAGTTTTATTAATTCCTTACAGGACGTGATAAAGAAATTTAAAAAGTTTTATCCGTTCATGGCAACGCCTTGAAGCCAGGCTTTCCAAGTTTGCGTCAAGTAAGAGCAGGGATGGGGATGTGCGCCAGTTATATATATGGGTTATAGATGAATGTTACCGGTTTGCGTTGTGCCTTTTCAAGTTTAGTGATATTCGTTTTTTGTAGAGGTCCCAAACAGCTGCAGCGCATTCTAGTATCGGTCTGATGTACGTTTTATATTATACTACTTTTATATGGCGTGTTGATTTTGCCAATGTTTTTCTCAACTACCTGAGCTTTTTCAGGAGCTCGGGTACCTGAGCCGCGCTGTAGGGCGCTGTAGGAGCCGCGTTGTATGGCTTAGAAGCAGACCCTTTGGTCTGAATACTTTTGCAAAGACTCAACCGCCGTTTCTCCCCCGTGTGGGCGTTTAAAGCGTGAATTCTGGCCGCTTCTGTGGCATGCTATTACACAGGACTGTTATCAGCAGGCAATATTTTTTACTGATTACTTTTGTTCTCCAGACTCGTGTTTTTGCTCGCTTAACGATACATGCACCCAGGCCCAGTAATTCGCCTAACCTAAAGCATATTGGCCCACGCGGTGGCTCAGTGCTCGTTATGGTGCTCTGCTGCTGACGAAAAGCGCGGGTTTGATCCCGGCCGCTGCGGTCGCATTTTGATGGAGGCGAAATGTTAGTGGTCCGTGTACCGGGTGAAATCAGTGCATTGTAAAGCTCCCCAGGTGGTTTAAATTATCCGCAGCACTCCGCTACGGCGCCACTCATAGCCTGAGTCGCTCTGGGATGTTAAATTCCATAAAACCTAACATCAAACCTGACTGCAGCCGGAATCTCTACATATGTGAGATGCCGAATGGAAACTGATGGCGGGGCGTCCCTTTTTACTTTCCCGCCTACTTTCTTTTTGACATCGCTAACTCATATCTGCGCTCCTCTTTGGTCTCTCGCCGAGAAGGTTTTCTTGCGAGAGATCGGTAGCTCCAGAGAAAAGTAGACCTTCAGCAAAAACGCACCATGTAAGATAAGTCTCACCCACGCATCTTCCCGAATCATGGTCCCCCTGCTGAAACCTTCTCGGGAAGTACTCCTTCTCAACGCAGGTGCATTCTCAAACCAGCTGCTTGACATCTTTTTTTCTCTCCTTTCAATATGCTTTACAAATGCAAATTGAAGGCGTTATTCATATAAGTATTTTTCTAAAAGCATGAAATGCTCATAGTTTCGATCTTCAACTAAACTAAGGAGAAACTAGTCCGAGCCGTGAAAGGAGCACTAAGTCGAACCTGAAGTGAATATGAACTGGAACCTAGAGACGACGTTATCCGAAACATTCCAAACTTTTGCTTTCTGGACAGAGGGCGCCGGAAGAAACTTGTCACTGTTATAGCTCAAAGCGAGATTTGAACCATCGACTGCGCAAAAAAAATTAATTTACTTTTGCAATGCTTTTTAGCGCTCCACCAATGACGTATTTTAATTTTTTTGTGATGATAGTTATTACAGACGATTATAATAGGAAAGGGCAATCGCTGCAGCCTCAGCTTTCATACCTTGCGCTTCTAAATGCTCACTTCCAGCCTACCGCCTTGAACGCATAATTGAGCTGGTTGAGTGAAGAGGAGGAAAGGGTCTTCTCAGTCCTCGGCGGCGCCTTTACGTAGCTCCAAGGAAAGCAAGAAGGCGGCCAAACGCGTCCCTAAGGCCGAAGAAGTAGGGCAGAGCGCAATGGCCCGTTAAACAAGCGGACGCAGCGAAAGGCGTTGAGTGGCCTTCCGAACAGGAGAAAGAAAAGCGGCTGAATGCGGCGGGACGCAAAGCCGCAACAGTGGCAAGGTAAGGCAACCAGGACTTTCATTTGAGCTAGTTGGTTGTAGCTTGACATGGTTTACGCAAAAAGCGTACACCTGTCCTGTCTTGAGTGTGCTTGTCTTCGTCTTTTAGCGCCTGTACGCTTTTTGCGTAAACCATGTTAAGGAAACCACGATCGCCAGCTGGGAGAAGCGGTTGATCTCGGTGGCTTCCGCTACCGCCAAAGCTGCCAGGGAGATCATGCGCGCTCTCTGGGTGAAGGGACAAAAATTAGCGTAGCTGGGGCCCATTCAGCAACCGTTAAGCCTGGCCGATGCCCGAATTAGGCTTCCCTCCTGCATGAGCCGATTTTAGAATGCTCTGCGATTTCTCCTAGCAATGAGTTTGATGCTTACGCCGATTTGTGATGGCGAGACAGACTGCCGATTTTTGCATAAAACGTGTCATGCCTTTGCCAGCACAATCACCTTCTGACTCTTTTTCAATAGCAAATAACTCAAAAAATAGACGTAACCTCTAAAGAAAGCACCTTTTGCGTCTTTGCTGTCTGCGCGCCTCGCTTCATCAGGCATTTTTGCTTTTAAATGGGTTGACAAAACACTCGCATGCTACAGCAATGAGCTAGCATGCCCTTTTCACTGTCTTAGGAGCAGCATACAATGTATATTGTGTTTTCCCGCTGTTTTTCTTTAAACAAGTAACTACTTGGGCACTTTGATTTTTAAGCTAGCTTCTTTAGTTTAATAATGAAATTCATTTTTTAACTCCACACGTGTATAGGAGCTGTCAGTAAAGTTTGGGCAAAGAAACTGACCACAGAGAGGGAGCAATTACTTTACACATTTTTATTATCGTTCATTTTTATTTGATTTGCCTGCTTAGGTCAAGTTTTTTTTTAGAAAATACTGCAACAAAAAGGATGGGCGGCTTCTGCAGCGTTTGAAACAAAATTTAATCTCAGCATCGGCTGACAGGTGGTAGGTTTCAGTGGATAGTTATTGGGAAACGGCGGTCTAAAAATGTCAAAATTGACAAAAATAACACGAAGTAGACACTGAATAGCTTCCTAACGCAGGCATTTCTGACAAATTTGCGGAATGTGCAGATGTCAATAAGTGTGCAAAATATATTTGAGCTCCAATTAGTAGTTTTATACTTTTCATCGTTAAAAGTGACCTGTAATCGCCAAGACGCGTCCCACCGCTGTCTTGTGACACAGGAGGTTAAAGTTGCAGTGAGCCGCAGCTATTGTAGCTCTACAGGGAAGTCTAAAGAGATGTATGCGAAGTGGCTCATTAGTATTACGTTCTACTGCTGCAGTTTTTCTAGTGTTACAGAGTTCACAGATAGAAATCTCAGCGAGCCGCCGTGGTGGATCAGTGGTTATGGCGCTCGGATGCTGACCCGAGAGACGCGGGTTCGATCCCGGCCGCGGCGGTCGAATTTCGATGGAGGCGAAATTCTAGAGGCCCGTGTGCTGTGCGATGTCAGTGAACGTTAAAGAACCCCAGGTGGTCTAAATTTCCGGAGCACTTCATTACGGCGCCCCTCATAGCCTGAGTCGCTTTGGGACGTTAAAACCCCATAAACTGAACCTAAAATCTCAGCGATTTTTAACTACGTTCTTTAATGATTGCACTTTGGAAATGCAACAATCCTAATAGGTTCGTTTAGCATGCGAATAATTGGATCTCGGTAAGTCTTATAATTGATTTCCCAAGAATCTATAAAGTGGCTAAACTGACTGTGCACGAAATCGAAATAAGCAATACGTAAGCCATTAAAATCAAGCACTCATGAGCTAGCGGCAATAAGTAGTAGACATCGGCAAGTTTGGACCATACAGTTCGTGCTTGGTTATTCCTGTGTATGTCTTCTTCAAACATAACGCCTAGGCAATTAAACACTTCACCTGCTTCAGTCTTGCATCATCTATAGGTTTATGTAACTGGTCATAATTTCAAAATACTTCCTACTGAAATGACGCATCGTATGCATTGTTTTCTAAAGTTTAGGGTGGCCTGACTCATGGTAAACTGTGTTACTGCATTTAGAAATTCTTCCCGCATTTTAAGTTGTATTTCATCTATTAAGGCGAAAGCTGTCAATGAAATGACATCAGCAAAGCTAAAATAAATGCAACAAAAATGGAATAAAAATGAAAACAAATATGTGTAGAATTGAAAGAAAAATAAAAATTAAATCGAATTTAAAATGCAAACTTAGAAATAACAATAATTGATTTGCAAAATAAAAAATAATATATATATATATATATATATATATATATATATATATATATATATATATATATATATATATATATATATATATATATATATATATATATATATATATATATATTAAGGAAGCCAACAGTCACCGAAACAAAGGTGCATAGGGGAATGTTTTCTTCTTTTTTTTTAATGCCAATCAATTCGTTTTTAAAGAAGATTACTATAAACCAGCAGAAAAAACAACCATGCCGCCGGTGGGATCCGAACCCACGACCTCCGAATATCGCGTCCGGTGCTCTTACCAACTGAGCTACGGCGACGGCTGTCCAATCTGCTGCTTTCGTGGGTATTTATGTTTTGCGAGTAAGCGAACCTTGAGAGTGTTCACCAGAGCCACCCTCAAGGTTCGCTTACTCGCAAAACATAAATACCCACGAAAGCAGCAGATTGGACAGCCGTCGCCGTAGCTCAGTTGGTAAGAGCACCGGACGCGATATTCGGAGGTCATGGGTTCGGATCCCACCGGCGGCATAGTTGTTTTTTCTGCTGGTTTATAGTAATCTTCTTTAAAAACGGATTGATTGGCATTAAAAAAAAGAAGAAAACATTCCCCTATGCACCTTTGTTTCGGTGACTGTTGGCTTCCTTAATATGTTTGTCAAACGAGCCCCTAATTTCATTTTCCTTGTCTACTAATATATATATATATATATATATATATATATATATATATATATATATATATATATATATATATATATATATATATATATATATATATATATATATATATATATATATATATATATATATATATATATATATATATATATATATATATATACTATCCGTACTGCCGGCGTGGAAAAAACACGCGTTCTAGAAAGTTCCATGCTTTCGCATTCCTGCACATAAGCAGGCATAGGTGCCTTCAGATATTTTTGTTCGACCGATTAATATGAGAGTGGGATCATCCGTATACATTACAGGCTCCGAATGGCTTGGGATTTCAAGAAAGTCGTTTACATACATAGAAAAATGGTCGATCCGTGGACAGCACAAAACTAAGATAAACTTCATTTTTTATTCCTCACACAACGTAAATTTTCTGCGGTTTGGAAATACCAGCCTAGAAAGAAAATCTGTTCATACTCTGTACAAACGTTAAAGGTTGTCTTGGCAACTATTCCCATGATGCAGAGTGCAACGATAGTCTATGTTATGGTTGATGGGCGTGTGCGACGCACTATCAGTGGCAAATGAATTGCGAACAGGAGGACTGAAATGCCGGGTGAAAAGAAAATACAGCCCATTTAGCTTACTTGGCTAAACGTGAAGTATGCGCGCAAGAACGTCGCGTTTCATTTCAGTCTCGGTTTGAGGCTAGGGTTTCAAGATCACGCGTCAGATAAAGATCGGCGAAACCGGTGACTGGGGACCATAGTAACAGGGTGCTATCAGATTATGGGGCCACTGAGCCCACATTTAGAGCGCACTGCTTAGTGGTGCATTCTGGATCCATAGTACGCGGGTGGAAGTTGATGAAGACGAAGGCATGTAATGTACAGCGAAAAAGAATGGCAGTTAAACATGAGAGGTGATCGGCTGCGGCGATAGCATAGCATCTTGGGCACTGGCCAGCGAAGGTGATCCGTTCGGGCCGTCTCGGGCTTGAAATTCCCCACGAGCGCTAATATTTATTTTATTTCTGCAGGTCTTGCTAGCTTCAAACAAACTGACAACGTTTTTTTTCGAGATTGGCAGCCTTAATGCTTCCGCACAAAAACACAACTATATTAGCTCCTCGAAATAAAATACGAGCGTTTCTACTAAAAACCAGCCTAATGAAGACTGATCTTGATGATTTTCCCTGGGAGGAATTTTTACCTTTGCGCGTTCGTTCGCCACACTTACATGCACTGCAACAAGGCCAGGAGAGGGTCCTATGGTTGTTTATGAAGAGTAAGGGATCACATTAAGCAGTGCCGAAAGTTAGGCGAGTTTGTATAAGTTCATGATAGAAAAGTAGTTCAAAATGAACGCTTTGTTCTTTTTGTTCTTCGTGCTCATTTCGCTCTATTTTTTCGTCATGAGAGTAACGGATGGCCTTGTCAAGCACATGGTGAGGGCGCATTTTTTCCCTCTAAGTTCATCTTTTTCTCAACTGTTCGTCCATGCCTGACACCCCTCAAAAAATCAATAAGAGAAAATTTGCATCTAGTGTTAGTGTTCTTTTCCTTGACTCTTTTGGAGATACGTCCGCAATGCTGGAACTGGGAGGAACCGTCCATATCGCTACGGGCCTACTGTCCCAATATCTTGAGCCAGTTGTCAGCTGGCTACATCAGGAAATCGAGCTGCCACGAAGAACGCAGCGGCAGTCTATTCTCGGCCAGGTGATGACGGCGGGCGATAAATGAGGCACCGAATTGTTCTAGCGCGTAATATTGTCTTTGAGCTTTGACTGTGCGGCCTGCTTGTGCACCCCCCCCCCCCCCCCCCGCGCGCTACCGGATACGGGCCGTTGTGGTTTCGGCTACTAGGCTTTGTTCTGGTGCAACGCCAGTGGTGGGCATGGGTATGGCCGGGACCCATCCTCTGGGGATGCGAACCCCATGGGAGTGGCAGCGACTCCCACGCAGCTGTGAGGGCGAGTTGCGCCCGTGATGTCTGATGCCTGAACGGAGGTAGGCCTGGTTATATCACCAGGCTGCACCCACGGAATACAGCACGGAAGGCGTGTGGAAATTGCAAAAGGTTTTCAAATACATGCTACCTCCTTCCTTACGCGGGGGACTGCACGTCAGGCTACCGATGCGCCGGTTTATGGTTCCGGAGAAACCAGTTCTGCGCGGGGGTTCATAGTAGCTGGGCTCTAGCCGGCGCCTCTCGGAAGCGGTCTTAGGCCGGCGAAGGGGCCGTAAAGACCGTCGCGGAACGCAGAGGAAGGGGGTTTTAGTACGACCTTTGCAAAATATTTGCAGTGGCTTAGCTCAGTTATGCCAGCATATACGTAGCCATAGGTACGTTTCCCTGGCTGAGCTTGCTGTGGTCACTGCATGTTTAGAAATGAGAGACATTGGGTATACACATCTTTTATTCATTTTGCTTGACAGAGACGAAGACTGTCCGACGATCTGTGAAGTAGCATGCAGCGGTCTCTATTCTGTCGATACATAATTTCGATTTGGTAGAGCCTCTTTATTATACAAGCTCTAATGTAGTTCCCCATTGTGTAGTCTGGATGTGAGGGTCCAAAGCTAAATCAACGTGAAAATTTTCTTTCATACATTTACTAAGCGAGTACTGTTTCCTGTTTAAATCACCCAAACTCACACGCAACTGTGAAAACGTGCCGTGGGCTGGTATACACGTGGCAACCACTTCAATCGTCTGCTTGACAGATGTTCCCGGTACCACGTAGAGTCCTTGGATGATAATGGCGCTTTCCAGAAGCCTAACACAGCAGGCTTCATCATTAGTCATCGCAATCGAAGGGCGATGTCTGACAGCGGTGAAACCTGTTTCACGTACACACAGGCTCCAGCGTTCTTATTTAGTTCAAGCCAACTGCCAGGCGACAACCTCAGAATCGGAAGAGTTAATCTTCTCTTGTCTATACCACAGTTTAGCAGCGGATGGTCTCTGCTTCTCTGCATTCATGTCAAACTTTGTGATACAGACGCCCACTACATCTCCACCTTTTATACGCAATCCTGCGCATGCGACGCGGGGTTCGGGTGATAGAGCGGCGTGCGGCGAGGGGGCGACGAAGAACGCGGCGCAGCTGTGGGGTCTCTGGTTACCATGGTATCGGCGCATGCACACAAGTGCTCATCTGCGTGACGTCACGCTCGGCTTTGACGGTGGAGCGGGCGCGCGGCCGCGGCGATGGCGAAGCGCACGCCACAATTTGCTCCTCTTCAGTTGCCATGGTAACGGCGCATGCGCACTCCTGGCCTTTCCCATGTACTGCAAAATGCTCGACTGGTAGCCTACTGTAGCTCCCGCTACAAAACCGTCGATGTTGTGTAGTAACGGTGGAGTAGGCCCGGGTCATCTCACCCTAAGCCACGTTCTTGGTATGTGGCTCCGGTCAGCCCTGCCTTGAACACAACTTCCTCAGGAAGCGTGGAGCAAGCTAGGGGAGAAAATAAGTGCATGGCTGGTTAGATGGAAGCACAGGTGGGTCCCCGAAGATGTCTTTGGTCATAGCGCCGATGGCCGGAGGGTCGAAAGGCTGACGACCTAAGCCTCTTCTGCTCGGATCACACCACACATACTTCCGGTGTCTGAAAAACCGTGAAAAACACTCGACGGCTAGTAGCTGTGCGGTCCGAAACAACCCCTGTGAGTCGGAATAACCGAAAACCTGGTGTGCGGTCGGTACGGACTGTGGAACCAGGTGTCGTGGAGGGGCCCGAGGTAGCTAACCCCGTCGTAGGTTCTCCTGTCACCGGCGATCGGAGCCCGTTGTTTTTGGTGGGTGATCGGGCAACCCGTGAGTGGGGGCCGCCCCATTGGGCAATATCGATGCCCTCCCTCTCCTGGCCAGACAGGCCAGTAATGGAGCCGAGACATTCGAAGGATCTGAACGAAAAACTCGCTGTCCCCATTCCCATCTCAAGTCCCATAACCCCTTTATCCATCCCATTCCGCTACTTCCCAGGGGAGATCAGGGGAGCCTCCCCGGGCCCGCTGCACCGGCTATGGGTCGTTATAGTAGCATTCTTCTATTGATTTATTTCCACCCTCGGGTGGAAAAGTTCAATTGCCCCAGGCCCACATGTTTTATGTTATTATTGGGATTATACCCGCGGTACAGTAGTGGTGCGGGAGAGGCCATTATTCTTTTTCATTTTGTTGCCTCAACATACTATACGTTGATAAGTGGTAAAGGAGAGCCGATCAGGCGCAAAATGGCGCGGTAGACAGAGATATAGTGGTAGATGTTGGGAAAGGCTTTTTTTGCTAAATCCATATACATTATACAAAGACGCTGTCATTCTTGCCGTCAAAGATCACCACTTTTGGCGCTTCTGGAGAATAAGCGCGGAACGCAAAGGGAAACATACTACCTTTATTTTCGGCCTCACGTGCAACCGTTGCTCGCAGGTATGGCTGTAGACGAGGCGTATTTCGTTACCTGCTGTCAGATTTGCTCAGACTACAACAATTCAAGAAGTGCTATCGATTGGTATGAAGAGAGGAAACCTGATGGTGGCTGTGCTTTGTGGTCGCACGTGTTCTATCTTGTCACGTGAAGCTGACGTGGCATCTACATATGTTGGCTTTGGCCACTATGAGTACTCCACCGCCGAGTTGGCCCTGCTGTGGGGCAAAACTTCATTCCGGCAGTTATTTTTCCTTGTTAGGAACATAGAAGGCGCTACAGCCTACCATCTTCGTCTCCACTTCTCAGTTCGAGCCGGACTAAGATTGTGCTAACCTGGTACGGAATTTCCTGGACAAAAGCGCACTGCGTTGCTTTATTCCTTCTAGTAAAAATACATGTAAACTTCGTTGGAAAAATTTTTGTCGAATCCCTGCGATGCAGAGACGCAAAGTACGTTGAACAAAGGCGATCAACATCCTAGATTTCATCACGAATATTCTTTTAGACTGAAATGTAATAAACTATTGGAATAATAATGCAAATGATTATTTCAGAATAAATAAATTTAATTAATTGTGGTGACTTCTGATTTTATAAGCATAGTAAAATCGGGTGCTAATATGGAGCATGAGCAAAAATTTAAAACCTATTACCACCTGACAGTGCTGATGTAAGACTCGGTAATTCTTGCTCTTTTACCAATTTGCTTTTTTAGCTGAATTTATCCCTACGCTATCCTTCATAAATCGGCAGCTGACAATGTCGCCTTGCTTTTGATATATATTTTGCAAAAGACTTTATATAGGTATGTAAACAATGCACAGCCTTGTGGAAGAAGAAATAGAAATTATTGGTATTTAGGAAACCGAAATTCTAAGTGATACTCCCGGTATTACATTGCTTGCACAGCCCACATTCTGCGCTATATGGCCAATTGACACTAAAAAGTTTTGGCCGGCTTTTGAAAAAGCGCGTAAAATAAAGTTTTGCTTATCGAAACAAAAGGAATGGCTCTGAGGTGCACGGAAGTGGAGATTATTATTACGTCGACCATCAGGGTCTTAGAAATTTTGCCCAGAAGGAAACAGATAGGTGTTTTCCCGTTTTGTTTGCATTGAAATGCTGCCGCGTGTCTAGAGCAGAAGCGTCGAGTTGATCTCAACAGCCTAACACGTGCGCCACTGATGTACACTCTTGGTCAAAAGTCATAAGGCCACAGCGTCCAGCTTCACCGAAAAGAATGTTCCTAGAATGCTCCCTGTAGCGGATCATTCAAAACACAAGACAAGCAGGCAACTTCTCTAGCGCAAGAAGAAACCTTCCGCTAGCATTTCAAGGTCATTCAGTCTTTAATACTGTCTTAATGGCTCTGTTATGCGGCTGAAGCGAAAAGCATTTGACCTTAAGACTTTTGACCAAGACATTACCTTCGAGTGCTTTTGGCAGAATAAGTTTATTTGCTAAAAACTCAATGCGCAGAGGACCGCCCATGACACGTATACTGAGCAATCTTTTTTTATCGATTGCCAGCAGGATTCCAGAGTCCACTGCATAATGATGCTGACAAACTTACTTTCTTTTCTCTCCGTATCTTCTCGTCGCCTCTGCGATCAACTCTATATTCGTACAAGCGTCCGATTGCCGAAAGAAGCAAAGAAATTTAATGTGAGCATACAATTCAAGGCGGTTTTCACACAGCCTTAAGTGACATGTGTTGCTGCACATTTAGTGACAATAATCAGCAGCAAATAGAAATTTTTAAAAGAATAATTGGTTGGCTTCGGTGGCATTGGATTTCGGTAATTTTGCGGCATAGCGCTACAGCATGACGAATAAGTTACATAACAGATGTAACACTGGATACTGGTCACAGGTACATACCATAAAAAATGATATATATATATATATATATATATATATATATATATATATATATATATATATATATATATATTGTCACGGTGTTGGTGACAAGAGAGGACCTGTTAGAAGGCAGGGCTCGGCAGCACGTCCTTCAGTTGGCGAGACGGCGAACTTCAACGTCTTTCAAAACGAGAGCACCACGAGCGTCGTCTTCTTTCCGAGCGCCACGAACGCCACCTGGCATTCCTCCCCTCTTAAAAAAAAAAAAACACGCGCAGAAGAGCGCGCGAACACAAGCACACACACAAGCACAATTAATCACACAAGAGAGGCACGAAGATTCTGGGTGGGTCCCCGTGCCAAATACGGCTTCAGGCGCAAAACATGGACGATCTCTGGACGGGGCTTTCGACGGGTTCTCTGCTGGGAAAGTTCAGCGTCCGGTTCTACCTCGTAATTAACGTCGCTGACGCGCCGCAAGACTTTGTAGGGACCGAAATAGCGGCAAATGAGTTTTTCGGACAAGCCGCGTCGTCGAACAGGTATCCATACCCAAACCTGGTCGCCGGGATGGTAGGAGACTTGTCTGTGCCGGAGGTTGTATCGCCGCGAGTCTTTGTCTTGTTGCTGGGTGATGTGAATACGGGCTAGCTGACGAGCCTGCTCGGCTTCGTGGGTAAACTCCTCAGCGTCAGCAGAAAGATGGTCATCGGTTGCGCAAGGGAGCATTGCGTCGAGCATCGTCTGAACCTCCCTGCCGTAGAGGAGGCGGAACGGTGTGAAACGGGTCGTCTCTTGAACTGCTATGTTGTAGGCGAATGTCACGTACGGTATGATCGTATCCCAATTCCTGTGTTGTACATCGACGTACATCGCCAGCATGTCCGTCATAGTCTTATTAAGCCGCTCTGTCAGCCCATTTGCCTGCGGGTGGTAAGCAGTAGTTTTCCGGTGGGTCGTCCCGCTTAGCTGAAAAATTTCGGCCATCATCTGGGAAGTAAATGAGGTTCCTCGGTCGGTAATGACGTAGGTCGGGGCGCCGTGCCGAAGTACGATCTGATGCACGAAGAAATCCGCAACCTCGGACGCTGTGCCACGGGGTAAGGCTTTGGCCTCGGCGTATCGAGTGAGGTAGTCTGTGGCAATGATGATGTACCGGTTGCCACCCGAGGACAAAGGGAACGGACCGAGAAGGTCAATGCCGACCTGATCGAATGGGGCGCATGGTGGTGCAATAGGTTGGAGGAGTCCCGGAGGCTTGGCGGTCGGGGCCTTACGGCGCTGACATTGCCGACAGCTCTGCACATAGCGTTTGACAACAGTGGCGAGTTTGGGCCAGTAGAACAGCTGGCGGATTCTGGAAAGCGTGCGAGAGTATCCTAAATGGCCAGAGGTTGGTTCGTCATGGCACGCAGAAAGTATTTCCTCCTGAAGTGTTGTCGGCACGACGAGGAGATACGCGCGCGAACTGGAACCAGGGTTCTTCTTATAGAGCACGCCTCGTTGCAGGGAAAACGACGACAGGTGTCGAGAAAAACATTTAGGAACGGTGGCTGGCTGGCCTTCCAAATAATCGATGAGGGGTCGTAGCACTGGATCGGCGCGTTGTTGGGTTGAGAAATCAGAAGAATTGATAGCCCCAAGGAAACTGATGTCGTCGTCCGTGTCGGGGGTTGCGAGTTCGACAGGCGCACGAGAGAGGGTGTCGGCGTCTTCATGCTTATGTCCGGACTTATAAACAATGGTGAGGTCAAACTCCTGCAGGCGAAGGCTCCAGCGCGCCAGGCGTCCAGACGGGTCACGCAGGTTGGTCAACCAACACAAGGAGGGGTGGTCAGTGACCACTTTGAAAGGGCGTCCATAAAGATAGGGGCGAAATTTCGCAGCAGCCCAAATAATGGCGAGGCATTCTTTTTCTGTCGTCGAATAGTTCATCTCTGCGCGTGACAGAGCGCGGCTTGCATAAGCGATGACTCGTTCAACGCCATCCTGGCGTTGCACGAGAACCGCGCCGAGGCCGATGTTGCTGGCGTCGGTGTGTATCTCAGTGTCACCTCGCTCATCAAAATGGGCAAGAACGGGCGGCGTTTGAAGTCGCAGGCGGAGCTCGGCGAAAGCCATTTCTTGCTCGTGGGACCAAACAAAAGGTGTGGTGTCACGGGTGAGGCGAGTCAGCGGTTCTGCGAGGTCAGCGAAATTTTCGATAAAACGCCGATAGTAACTGCAGAGCCCTAGGAAGCGCCGAACAGCTTTCTTGTCACGTGGCAGTGGAAATTCCGCAACCGCGGCCAGCTTGTCGGGGTCGGGCTTCACGCCGGCGGCGCTGACGACATGGCCGAGAAATTTCAGCTCCTGGTAACCGAAGTGGCATTTTTGGGGCTTCAATGTCAGGTTAGCTGAACGAAGGCCTTCGAGGACCGTCCGCAGGCGATCAAGGTGTTGACTAAATGAGTCGGCGAAAACCACCACGTCGTCGAGATAGACTAGGCAACACTGCCATTTAAGACCAGAAAGGACAGTGTCCATCATCCGCTGAAATGTGGCAGGCGCAGAACAAAGACCGAAAGGTAGAACTTTAAATTCATAAAGGCCGTCGGGAGTGACAAAGGCCGTCTTCTCACGATCCCGCTCATCGACCTCAATTTGCCAGTAGCCACTTTTTAGGTCGATGGACGAAAAATAACGAGCGCGCCGAAGGCGGTCGAGAGAGTCGTCAATACGTGGCAATGGGTAAACGTCCTTCTTCGTGACTGCATTCAGCTTCCGGTAATCGACGCAGAAACGGAGGGTGCCGTCTTTCTTTTTAACGAGGACGACCGGCGAGGACCATGGGCTGTTGGAAGGCTGAATAACGTCATCTTCGAGCATCTCCTTAACTTGGGACTTAATGACTTCGCGCTCTGTAGACGATACCCGATAGGGGTGTTGACGGATCGGGTGTACGTCATCGTACGTCACGATGTGGTGCTTGGCTATGGTAGTTTGACGCACTTTCGACGAGGAGGCGAAACACTGTCTGAATTCGAGCAATAGTGCACACAGCTGCTCCCGTTGGCTGGTTGACAGCGCGGAGTTGACATCGAGGCTCTCGAGGGGAAAAGGAGGCTGCACTGGTTCTGAGGAGAAGCACTCGGAAACATCGGAGATGCGTTCGATAAAGGCTACGGAAGTGCCGCGAAAAAGATGCCGATGCTCGTGCGAAAAATTGGTAGCAAGTACCTGTGACTGGCCACTGTGAAGATGGATCAGACTGCGGGCCACGCACACGCCTTGCGTCAACAGTAATGACAGGTTGGTTTCGGCGATGGCGTCACCGTCTTGAAATGATTCGCACTCAACCGTAATGAAGGCGCTGGTTCGAGGCGGCAGGGTGACTGTGTCCGTAGAAACTCGAAGTGTCTGGCTTGGTCACGGCGCGTTGGGGAGGGCGACAGCACTCTCAGTTGAAAACGTGACCTTGTTATCGCGTAGGTCAATAATCGCCCCATATTCACGCAGAAAGTCGACACCTAAGATGAGGTCGCGCGAACAGTTATTCAGAACAAGACAGCAGACGACAAATGTGGATTCCCGGATTTGAACTCGGGCGGTGCACATGCCGAGAGGTGCAATCAAATGACCGCCCGCAGTGCGAACGTGTGTGCCAGCCCATGGCGTGAGAACCTTTTTGAGGACGGCGGCGAGCTGGCTGCTTAAAATCGAATAATCAGCACCAGTATCTAATAACGCTCGAACGTGGCGACCATCCAGCATCACAGGTATGTCTAAGGAAAGCCGCTCACGAGATGCAGGCTCCGGAGAGGATGATCGGGCACAGGCGTCGTTGTCTGCAGGCTGTGCCACCGGTAGTTCGTCGGCGTGGCGTGTGCTTTCTAATGGGGTCAGTGCGTCGGAAGTATCGGAGAATGCGGGCGTCTGAATCGGTGAGGCGCCGTCATGTGTCAGTGTCGATGTGTCGAAGCGAACGGGTACTGCGGACCTCGGAACCGTCGAAGCGTCGTTATGTCGAGGGAGTGTCGCTGTGTCGGAGTGAATGGTGACCGCGGACTTCGGAACCCGCGAGGCGTCGGCATGTCGTGCCCGCGGCGATGGGGGGTCCCCCTCAGAACGACGTCCAGCGAGCCCACCCCCTAAGGTCGCTGGTTGCAGTTTTCCCGCCGTGGGCTGGGCGACCGGCCTTGCGCCGCCCGGGAAAAACTCGCGGTAGAAGGTGAAGGACGACTCCCGGGCGATGGGGATCGAGCCCGCTGGCGACGAGACTGTTGCCAACGTTGGTCTTCAAGAAAATCCGCGACGGCCCTGGGTCGTTCGCCATAGCGGGGTCGAGGAGAATCGGGGGGAAACCCTTCGAGGCCCAGACGGCGGTAGGGGCAGTGCCGATACAGGTGACCTGGTTCCCCGCAGTGAAAGCATAGGGGGCGTCTGTCGGATGTGCGCCACACGTCGGCTTTGCGCGCGGACGGTCGGGGAGCTTCCACGTACTGCAGCACGGGTGCAGGCGGCCCCGGCACTTCAGCAGGAGCCGGAACGAAGGACGCCGGTGCTGGAGCAGGGGACTGCAGGGCTTCGGCGTAGGTGAGACGACGGTCAGGCGCGAAAGGAGGAGGGGATGGACGAGCCTCACCGGCAGGTAAGGACGGCTGGAGCACTTGCTGCACCTCCTCGCGGACAAAGGTCGCCATGGAGCTTTGAGCTGTGGTAGGGGCCCCGTACAGCTGCCGGATTTCTTCGTGCACAATCGACCGTATGAGATCGCGTATCCGGGAGGCATCGGTGCCGTGGAACGGTAACTCGCTGGAAACGGAGGCGGCGGATACGGGTCGATCGTACGCGGATGCTCTTTGCTGAAGAACCCTCTCGATCGTGGAAGACTCAGTGAGGAACTCGGCGACAGTCTTCGGAGGGCTGCGGACAAGGCCGGCAAAAAGTTGCTCCTTGACGCCACGCATGAGATGGCGCAGTTTTTTGTCCTCGGGCATTGCAGGGTCCGCGCGTCTGAAAAGGCGCGTCATGTCCTCGACATACGCTGCAACATTTTCATTGGGCAGCTGAACGCGAGATTGCAGAGCGCGTTCTGCCCGTTCGCGACGATCCGAGCTGCCGTATGTGTCTAGGAGCCGACGCCGGAACTCACTCCAAGAGACCAGCTGATCTTCGCGGTTCTCGAACCAAATCCGAGCGCCGTCCTCCAGGCTAAAGTAGACGTTCCGGAGCTGGGCGGCGTCATCCCACTGGTTGAATGCGGCAACGCGCTCGTAGTGCTGCAACCAGTCTTCCACGTCTTCAAAGATGTCGCCGTGGAAGGACTTCGGGATGCGGGGGTTCTGGAGCGTGAAGTAGGGTGTCGACGCCCCAGGCATTGGGATGCTCAAGGCAGGTTGCTCCGTGGACATACCGGATGGAACAGGCTCGGGGGGTAAGCCTCGAATCCGGCGGCGAGTACGGTGAACAGGCGTCGTGACGGGAATTGGACTGGAGCTCCGACTAACGGTTGGGGTACGGGACATGAGATCGATCCGACCTTCACCAGATTTGTCACGGTGTTGGTGACAAGAGAGGACCTGTTAGAAGGCAGGGCTCGGCAGCACGTCCTTCAGTTGGCGAGACGGCGAACTTCAACGTCTTTCAAAACGAGAGCACCACGAGCGTCGTCTTCTTTCCGAGCGCCACGAACGCCACCTGGCAATATATATATATATATACATATTCGCCACAACCATTAGGCAGAAGTACCCGAAAATCGTGGCCTATTGTGTCGCATGATAGCGGCGGGAAGCAGCAGGTTCTCTGTCGTCATGACGCCACAGCTAATCACAGCCCGAGATAGTCGCGAGCTTCACCGCCGAATGCAGAGAGCTAAATTGGCTAGGGCTTGACTTGATTTGGGCGAATTTCGCAAGTAGTAGCCGACGCATTTTAAAACGCCCAAGTCGGCCTGCGCGTTTCATAGACGTTCACGCTGACTTGCTTCGTCAAGTCGAAAGGCGTGCTTCGACGCGAGAGCAGATTGATCGTCTGGTGACAGAGCTTAACAACTGACTCATTTTCATAATGCGTGTCCAAAGTAAAAAAGTATATAATTTGCCAAACTTTTGCAGGCACACAAATAATATTGTTACGAGACAGCCAATCGCAGAATGAGACGGGTTGACTGATGGCAATGAGATTATTTAATGGCCGCTGGCCTAGGGGGAGCGCTTCTGCTTCCGCCACTGCCAACTTCGTCTTCTTCGTCACACCACCAGGGGCCACCGAGCGACTGTCCAGATCGGTGACAATGAGACGCGCGAAGTGGTGATGGGATTCAAACGATTGTGGGACACGAAGGAGAAAGTGGTGAGGTGCTGGCCACCACGATGAAAGAAATGGCTAAATGATACCTGGCCCACGAAGCTTCCGGGCCGCAGGTCACCAGGAGCCGACAGCCGAGGCAGAGAACGCGCCGAACGGCATGGGCAGTGGAACGGTGTCGTCACGTGTGGGCAGCGTCTCGGGTAGATGGGGTTAGCAGGTCGGGTCCTTGCGCCGGGTTCAGTTCGTCGTGTCGAGTGAACTGGGCGGTGGACGGGGCGGGGGAGCAACGGCGAGATCGGTTCAGGTCTGAAAGGCTGGGGCACGGCGGAGTGACGCCGGCCAAGAAATCACGGCCGACAACCACGGCTCACGCATGCGGCAAAGCTCCAGGACCAGGATGGGGATGAACTCCGCACCACACAATAAATTCTACGAGACGGCCATTCGATGAATGCGACGGGTTGACTAATGGCTGATGAGAATGATTGATGAATGATGAAACGTTAACGATAGAGGCAGTAGCGCACAACAATGCGTCATCCCTCCAGTAGCAAAAGAGGAAGTAAAGAAAGCCTTACGAGCAATGCAAAGGGGAAAAGCAGCTGGTGAGGATCAGGTAACAGCATATCTGTTGAAGGACGGAGGGGAGATTGTCCTAGAAAAAGTAGCCACCCTATATACGCAATGCCTTATGACCTCGACCGTACCAGAAGCTTAGAATACCGCAAACATAATCTTAGTTCATAACAAAGGAGACGCCAAGGACTTGAAAAATTACTGACCGATCAGCTTAATATTCGTTGCCTACAAGGTATTTACTGAGGTAATTGCTTATAGAGTCAGGGCGACCTTAATCTTGAATCAACCGTATGATCAGGCAGGTTTCCGTAAAGGATATTTCACAATATATCGCATTCACACTATCAATCAGGTGATAGAGAAATGCGGAGAATATTACACACCCCTATATATAGCCTTCATTGATTACAAGAAAGCATTCGACTCAGTGGACACCTCACCAGTCATACAGACATTGCGTAACCAGGGTGTAGAAGAGCCTTATGTAAAAATACTGGAAGATATATAGCAACTGCATAGCCACCATAGCCCTCTATAAAGTCAGCAATAAAATTCCAATCTGGAAGGGCGTCAGGCAAGGACGCACGATATCGCCAATGCTATTAACCGCCTGTTTACAGGAGGTATTCCGAGGCCTGAATTTGGAACAGTTGGGAATAAAAAATAAATGGAGAATACCCAACTAATCTGCGATTTGCTGACTCGCTCAGGAGGTGAACTGAAAACCATGATCAATGAGTTAGACAGGTAGAGCAGCACGCTGGGTCTGAATATTAACATGCAGGACACCAAGGTATTCTGCAACAGTCTAGCACTGCGAGAGCAGTTCACAATTGGCAGCGAGGGGCTGGAAGTGGTAAAGTTGTACGTCAGCTGTCACTTCCTGCGCTAAGTAGTACGTCTACTTAGCGCAGGAAGTGACAGCTGATCCGGATCATGAGAGGGAAAAAAACTAGAAGGATAAGATTGGGGTGGAGCGCATAAGTGCAAGGTGCACAAAAGTACCTCGGAGGATTTGGGAACGCTGTGCGTCGACAGTGGTGCGTAGGACAGCGGAAGGACAGCCGGTGCGTAAGACAGCCAAAGATAGATCCATCTACCATGGCAGAAGGTTTGGTGGAGATGTTTTCACGAATACGTTTTCCGAGAGGGATCCTTTGTGACCAAGGCTCCTGTTTCACATCCGAAATGATGAGAGAGCTCAATGATCTCATGGCGGTGCAACATCTCAACCCGACCCCTTACCATCCAATGTGCAATGGCATGGTGGAGAAATTTAACGGCACACTCAAGCAGATGCTGCGGAAGCTCAGTCAGGAGCAGCCCAAAACTTGTGATCATTATATCGGTCCGCTTCTGTTCGCATACAGAGAGGTGCCGCAGGTGAGTCTGGGGTTTTCTCCATTTGAGTCTATATTTGAACGTCATGTGCGAGGACCGCTCGCAGTTCTCAGAGAGATCTGGAACATGGTAGAGCTGGCAGAGAACTCGAAGAGGACCTATGGCTACGTTCTCGGTCTAAGAGAACGTCTTGAGGAAACTCTGCGAGCAGCACATCAAAATTTGTTGCGTTCCCAACACACGGAGGAAGACTATATAGGAGTGGAAACTCCGCTGTGTGCGGCGACCAGAAAAGGTCACAAGCCCGCGGTGCCACTATCATGCTGGCGGCGCCTGGTGGCCTGGAAAGAAACTATTGCCGTTTCGATTGCCAAGGCAACCGGTCGAGCGTGTTGCTCTCGTTTGGCTGCGCCCGCCTGACTTCTATTCAGGGCACTCTCGCGCGCGCTTCTTTACCGCTGGTAGCCCGAAGAGCAACTGGTGCTGCGCTTCAACCATTTGAGCATAGTAAAAAATAAAACGCGTTCTTTTCCATGACCCCTATAAGATGATCTGTAGCTTCGGGTTGTACGCAGGGTTTTGTTTGACACCCACGCGATGACTGATTGGATGGGTATAAGCGTTGCTGGCATTCTTCGAAGGCAAACATGCCTTCACGTTCGTCGAGTATGTGACCACGCTGTTTATTTTGCTGGAGGAGAACGCGGGCGCCGTGCGGCGCAGCATTTATGACTACACGTCAGCCCAGAAGGCAACAAGCGACAACAACTTCTCACTTTGCTCGCCTTCTCCCTGTAACACTTGTAACCGCTTTTGCAATTTTGAACAAACACCTGCGTCTCATCTTAGACTAGCAAATTCCGAAGGAGGCCGCACTGCGCGTAGCAGCGCTGTTAGTATTACGGCCCTCGAGCAGACACCGACAAGAACTGTGGCTGTTTGGCTTAAGGGCGCAGAGGTACAACGTCACAGCGTGCCCGCTGAAGCAAACATCCGTGTCGCCTGCTTGCGTCTGTTTTGAGCGCGCGCCGCCGGAGAGCGCGCCGAAGCCGCCTGCCCGGGCGCTGAATTTTTTTTTTTTTTTTTGCTGCGGCTTCTACGACGCGCCGCATGGCGCCGCCACTGCATACGACCCGGTCGGCGCACAAAATTGTAACTTTATCTTGTCCCCTGCGTCGCTCGCGCTGACCGGAGTTTCACATCCTATATAGTCTTGCTCCAGAGCCCAACAGTCTCACAAGAAATACTATCACAGGAAGAGCAAGAAGCGACATTTAGGGGTTGGAGCTCATGCCGTCATTCTTTTCCCGAGCAGCCACAACAAACTGCTAATGCAGTGGAAAGGTACATTTGTGGCTTGTGGAAAAAAGAACGACGTCGATCATTGGGTCGACTTGGGTCACATTAAGAAGCTTTTCCACATCAATATGCTCAAAAGATACGAAGAGCGCGCGTCCCAAGAGACCGTGCTGGCGTCATCTTTCGTTGTAATCGAAAAAGGCTACTCAGGCTTGGAAAACGTAGGCGCTGTTTGCAGGAGTATTTTGCAAGGAGCCGGAGAGTCATGCCCAATGTACAGTGCTGTTGTCCGGTGTGTGCGCAATGGTTACCTTTGCAGATGTAATCTGGGAGTGTCAAAAATGGTTTATTTTTCTTCTTTTTCTGGTTATGTGTTGTTCAGTGTGTACATGTTCACCTTTATGGTACAGACGTGTTTAAAGAATGTGTCTGATGTTTTGCATGGTTTTAGTTTCCGTTTTGCAAGATGTATAATGTTTGACACCGTGCTCTCTCTTCGCGCGTTTCTTTGCGCCTCCATGTGTCAATGTGTAAAGTGCCCTCGGTGACTTCGGCAGCGGCGTCAACTTGTCCGTTTATCACGTGAACATAAGTGTTTGTGCATCAACGGCGTTTGTCTGCTTCCCACGTGGACACTCGTGTTGTGTGCACCGCCGGCAGTTCTTTCTACAAAAAAAAACATTTTTGAAGAGGGGCCATATGTGTGGAGCACGAAACATCCTCGGAGGATTTGTAAACTTTCAACACTAGCTATTTTCCTAGACGTATCAAAGGCTTATGATAGCGTCCTCCAGAGCTCAATACTGAATAGTCTGCAGGTCATAGGCTTACAGGGCTATCTTCTGCGATTCATTCACTCATTTCTCAGTGATCGTAAATTTCGAGTGCGGTTAGGCAGTACAATGAGCTCCGAAAGGGCGGTATCGCGAGGGGTACCTCAGGGTAGTGTCCTGTCCCCAACGCTCTTTAATGTTGTCATGGCTGGTCTTCCCGCAAAAGTGCAAAAACATTGTAGGCATGTCCATATGTCGATATATGCAGACGACATTTGTTTTTGGTTAACCGGATATCAACACAAACGCTTAGCTCTATTAGCGCGACAGGCCGTGCTTTCAGTTAAAAGTTACCTTCAAGGTGTTGGGTTGACTCTCTCGTTGGAAAAATCTGGCTTCGTCCTGTTTCCAGGTAGGGGACGACGGTATGCGCGGCTGAGCATAGACCTTGATCAGTCTTGCCTTCGTCAGGTTAACCACATACGTTTTTTGGGCGTCACTATTGACTCACGTCTACAGTGGCGACGAGCTGTGGACTCGATTGTGGCTTCACTATCTTCGCGTCTCAATGTGCTTCGTAGAGTTGCTAGTGAGCAATGGGGAAACCATCCTGCTTCAATGATCAGGCTTCCCGATGCCCTGGTGACAAGTCGCATAATATACCAGCTCCCTTTAATTTCCCCCTCGGTATCGCAGCTGGAACGCCTTGAGGTTTTGCACAGAATGGGACTAAGGAGGGCTCTCGGCGTTCCGCAGGCTGCTCCAAACAATGCAGTGCTGTATGAGTCTCAATCGAAACCTCTTCGGCTGGCCGCTTTACAAAGACTTTTGCTGCAAATTGGCCGCCTCAGAGAGACTGTTGCCGGGAGAGCGCTTCTACAGCACCTTCGAAAGAGATCTGAGTCCCGGGCGTACTTGGCTCTCGACCTTCGAGATCGACCTAAGACGTTGAAGCCACCTTGGTCCTTTCCGAGCCTCGATTGTTCCTTGACAATTCCCCACGTTCGCGCTAAGCGGAATTCTCCTTTAGCGCAATGCGTTCGCTCGTACTGGAACATCTTGAGACCGAATATGCCAGTCATCTTCAAATTTTTACAGACGGCTCTGTGGACAAGGTCAGAGGATCTAGTGCAGCTGCTTTTCATATTCCGTCTTTGAAGTATGATTGGTCTGTTCGTTTTACTAAAGTCGTGTCCTCCACAATGACCGAAAGCGTTGCCATTGAGGCAGCTCTAAAGAAGCTACGGTGTTGTACGCCTCAACCTACTGTCATAATTACGGATTCAAAATCTGCCCTTCAAAGGTTAGAGTACGGGTTCCCCACTGATGCCTTGAGTCTTAGATCCCTACGTTTGGTGCAGAATCTACATAGCAAACGCTTCTCTATGCGTTTTCAATGGGTACCCTCGCACATAGGTGTCTTAGGCAACGAGATAGCACACAACCTCGCCCATACAGCTCTCTCCGGGATTCCAGTACATGGAGCCCCTCATGAAGTCAAGCAAAGGTTCAGATATGTGGTGTTGTGCCACTTCAATTCTTTGTGGAGCTCTCCTCATCAACCATGTGTGACCAAGGGTCTCAGAATGTACCAAGCCACTTTGCTGCACCGCGTTCGCACGGATTCTGCTCGTACGCCGGCGTGGATGTATAAGACTGGCCTAGCGTTGTCACCATTGTGTTCAACGTGTGGTGTGTGTGGTGACATAGAACATTACCTCTTGTGCTGTACTTTGTACAACGCGGAACGGGCTGTGTTATTCGGATCCCTCAAGAAGGCAGGAGTTCCTCACAGTTCTCTTCAGGGCATTGTTTTCCCGCGCTGGAACCAGTCGAGTAGAAGGGATGCTTCTCGCCTTCTTCTACTTTACCTGCAGGACACGGATTTGGCCTCCACATGGTGACCTCAGGAGTGTCTATTTGGGTTTTTGCGGACAGTGTTTCTGTGATTTCTATTTAAGTGTCGCTACGGTGGAGCAATTGCCGGCAGCAACTGCAAGGCTAATCCCACCGGTAGTTTACAACCACTCAACTCAACAACTTGTAAACTCCATTCGTCGACATTGGTGCGTAGGACAGCGGAGCTCTGCGCGTGCCAGCCCTGCGTTGCGCGTGTGCGCGTGCGAAGGGTGTGTACGAGGCGACGGCGAGAAAGAGCGTGGCAAGCACCAGGAGCGGAGAGCTGACGCGGCAGAAAACCGAGGTGTGAAGGGATACAGCGCAGCGGAGTTCGTGTCATCCAAGCGTGGAGGTGGCAGCCGTCGGACGTTGGGTCCGTGCTGCCGTGACCTCCCTTGGATCACCGACGCAATCCTACTGCGTTCTTTTCAAGCGTGGAGGCGGCAGCCGATGGACTGATGGTCCGTGCTGCCCAAAGGCACTTTTGGATAGCCTGCTTTATGCCTTCGGCGTTTCGGGACGCCGTCGACGAGACCTGGCTACGTGTTTCCTGTCGCTGCCAAGTTCTTCGGGCTATTGAATGGAGACCACCGGCGTCTTCCTGCAGTTTTCTCCGCTCCTAATACCACCTGGCTCTTTTACGCCGCTTTCTTCGACACAACGCCAGCGACGCATCGCACTACATCCACCCGCGTCCGCCCTGTCTGCAAGACATCCCTGCTTCACCTGGGACGCTCAGTACCTGGTGAACTCTTTCTTTATTCCTGTAGTGTTGTACGCGTGTTGAGAGTGTGTTCTTTGGTTTAGTTTTGCATCGGCTGTTTTCCTTTAAATTATAAATACAGCTTCGTTTTATTTTGTTTGATCTCTTTGTTCTCTTGTCTTGTTCGAACCTGCATGCGATAGCGTTCCCCTTCGGACAGTCGGGGACGCGCTACCGATTCGCAATAATATGGCAGGTTGTCTCAGATAATGAATGGCAGTTTACCAACATCCCTCAAGAGAAAAGAGTACAACAGCTGTATCTTACCGGTACTCACCTAGAGGGCAGGAACGTGGAGGCTAACGAAAATGGTTCAGCTTAAGTTAATGACAACGCAGCGAGCCATGAAAAAAAATGATAGGTGTAACGTTAGGGAACCGGAAGCGGGCAGGGAGGGTGTGGGAACAAACGCGGGTTAATGACATCCTAGTGGAAATCAAGAGGACGAAATAGGCTTCGGCAGGTCAAGTAATGCGAAGGTAAGATAACCGCTGGTCCTTAAGGGTAACGGAGTGGATTCCAATAGAAAGTAAGCGTAGTAGGGGGCCGCAGAAGGTTAGGTGGGCGGATGAGATTAAGAAGTTTGCAGGCATAGGGTGAATGCAGCTGGCAAAGGACAGGAATAATTGGAAAGACACGGGACAGGCCTTTGCCTTGCAGTGGGTGTGGTCCGGCTGCTGATGATGATGGCAATAAGATGGTTTAATGGCCGCTAGCCTTGTGCGAGCGCTTCTCCCCGCGCAACAGCCCACTTCGTCTTCTTCGTCACAATATGAACGCGTTTGAAAACAACATGCTTCGGACAGGCGTTGCAAATCAGTTCTCACTACAATAATGACGCGAATGATGTTTTGAGTTGAAAGCGTGGAAGACATGTGTTCAGCCAAACAGGCCGTGCATGCTGTTTTCGTCGTGGTACGTGTTGTTACCTCACCCAGTCGCGAAAAAAGTATCAGCCGTCCCGACTGTCTTCGTCCTCGCTGGACAATGCGCCCCCGCAACGCAAGGCGGCACCGCGGCTCACAGTAGACGATAAGTTGCTGCCAACATCACTGGTTAAAGAACAATCAAAATTCCTTGAGTGTAAGAAAACTTGTGTCAAATCTTTGGCCAAAATGATTAAGTGCGGAAGGAGGTGGCGAAGGTGCAAATTTCGCACCATTGTTTCACGCGACGCGACCACCTCCAGTACAAGAAGTGCTGGGCCAACATGAAGCCGGAGTTGAAAGAGGAGAATGCCAAGGAAAAGAGGGAGTGCCACAGGACAGGTAAGCGGACTCTGTGACTGGCACGCGATTGCCGCATTTGGGCCGTGTTTAAATTTTTTTCGCGTACATAAAATTCAGCGAAGTGAGTATGAATACTCTCGTAGACGTCATGTTCTAGATAGCGTTACTATGGAACTCCAGGGCTCGAAAGTAAAATCGAAATCAAGCTTTCCGCGACATGTGCTGTTTACTTTCTGCTTCTTTGTTTTTGATTCCCTATGGCGTCAATGCCAGAAGTAACCAGGCTGCCGCGACCGCGAAAAAACCGGGCTGGCGGCGACGCCGCGGTCGCCAGTTACCGGGATAACCTGCGTGTCGTCAACTTCTACTTGGCAATGACTCTCTCTGGGTCTCATGATAGCACGCGAAGCGGCAAGGCTAGCCTTGTTGCTTTTGGCGGGGACGGTACATGCATCCTATGTTGTTTGTGTGAGCAGTGCTCTAGCAGAGTCATGCGCAGAGCAACCGGCCTTTCGAGTAGGCTCGACCGGAAGTACTAGCACAAGCTCGCGTGTCCTAGAATTTTACGGTGAAAGCCTTTAATAGCTCATACTCCTGTCCGTCCGTCTGTCCGGCGTTAAGTCCCGCGCCTGGGGTGAATCATCGACGAGCGCAGCTGCCAAAATATTAAGGTAAAAGCCTTTAACGGCTCCTGATCGCGTCCGAACGTCCGTCCGTTACGCCCTTTAACTCGATAAGAAAATAAACAAAATAAACAAACCTTTTTGCACTGTGAAATTCGAACCACCATGCTTCCGTTCCGCAGCCGAGCGTGCTAACGCCTACGCTACTTCCTGCGAACGCAGATGTAGTTCTCTTTGTCTAGGACGCTGGAAAGTGTTTGCAGAAAGGCATCCAATCAGACGGGCGCCTCCCAAACGCCCTCCAGTGTCTCCAGCATTTAAGATTCACAAACAAGTGTGTACTTAACATCTTCACGACACTTCATTGAGACAAGCAGCAACACCCCGCTAAAGGATTTCGTCTCACCGCAGATTAGGTCACCAAAGTGCCCCCTGAATTTTTCTTTTTGTATAGGAGCGCTTTATGAAAGCTAATTTCCAATAATGTGAGGAAGGAAAACTTGTGAAGGATAATTTCTGACTAAAATACATGGTTTTTAAAAGGCAGCTTTACTATGTGGTGAGTTATTCTTTTCTTGGGGGAGGACGCGCATCGACAGCTATGGCTCCTCTCACCGATATGGTAAGAACTGTGGCAGGCCATTGGCAACTACGATTAGAAATTAATTTGACGGGGATGGGGAACTGTCGCGAATTGGTAAGGCGTCCCCGACTTGCTGCAGGGGAACGATATCGCCTTCAGATTCGAACCAGAGGACAAGAGAACAAAGAGATCAAAGAAAATAAACCGAAGCCGTATTCATAAATTAAAGGTAAAGGGGCCAATCAGAAACGGACACGAAAGCAAGAAAAACACACACTGAACACGCCTATAACACAACAGAACAAAAGGAAAGGGTTCGCCAGGTACTGAGCGTCCGAGGTGAAGCGGGGATGCCTTGCAGACAGGGCGGGTGCGGATGGTTGTAGTGGGACGTGTCGCTGGCTCTGCGTCGAAGGAAGCGACGGAAGGGAGCCAGGTGGTATTAGGAGCGGAGAGAAACACAGGGAGACGCCGGTGGTCTCCCGTCAAGAGCCCGAAGAACTTGTCAGCGGCAGGAAACAAGTAGTCAGGTCCCGTCGACGGCGTCACGAAACGCCGGAGGCTTAAAGCAGGCCATCCAAGAGTGCCTTTTGGCAGCACGGACCCTCAGTCCATCGGCTGCCACCTCCGCAATTGCAAAGAACACAGGATGCTTACGTCGGTGATCCAAGGGAAGTCACGGCAGCACGGACCCAACTTCCGACGGCTACCGCCTCCACGCTTGAATGACTTGACCTCCGCTGCGCTGTCTCCCTTCACATTTCGGTTTTCTGGCACGTCACCTCTCCGCTCCTCGTGCTCGCCACGCTCTTTGTTGTTGTCTTCTCGCACACACCATTCGCACGTCCACACGCGAAACGCTGGCAAGCACGCTCAGTGCTCCGCTGTCCGACGCACCACTGTCGACGCACCTCGTTCAAAAATCATCTGCAGATATGTTGTGCACCTACCAGGAACTGGCCTGCCCCCCGTCAAGAACGTTTCCCGGTCATGAGGGTGCTTCAGCCAATGATTGACGGTGCATGTGACACAGCACAACTGCACAGGTAGAGTGTTTTTCGCCGTAACGTACTGCAGTAACAAGAAAAGTATTTCATTTCCTGCGTTCTTCTATTAATAGCATAGACAGCATGCAATTTTGCAATGATCGCTGTGTTTTGTTTCTTGTGAACGCCCTGGGATGCTGTGCAGGACAGAAATGGTCGAATCTATCATGGGTATTAAATAGTAGAGCTTAACTGAAAACAGCTCTGTATAAAGGTGCTGTACATGGGGTTGCAAGTGCCTGTGCAAATACTGAATGTCTGCAACAGTGGGCATTGCAAGGGAAGGCGGATCTAAGCAACGCCTGTAAATCGAGGATACGTTGGCCTTGGCACCATATGTCCATGTCAATGGAGTGTTGCTTTTCTGTACGAGGCGGTGGGGAGTAAGCTTGACTGGTGCTGTACTTGGCGCGTGTTGACAACTCTGCATACTTATTGCACTTCTGCAGCATTCTGTTTGCGTCTGGTTTAGGCATTCTCGTGTCAGTTTCTCAACTCTAAACTTTAAAACAGTGTTGGTTTGTATGCAGTTCCTTGAAATGTGTAAAACTTACCTGCGTGCACTCTCATGCCTTGATGTGCTGGCAAGACGCAATGATCCTCGTTTAAGGTAACGGACTCCTCTCAAATAAATATTACAGATTGCTTGTTTGCAAAGCATAAGGTCACAACCTGGTTGCTTTTTCAAGCATGATTTTAGTTTTTTATGCAGAGATTTCCCTGTACAGTAATTGACATTTTGTGTCTTCAAAATGTGCCGTCGAGGAAGTGCTCCTTCCTGTTATAGTATATAAGGCTGCTGTTTAGCTTTGTATGTGTAGCACGAACTTCGGAAGCTTCTGGGCTTTTGAAAATCGCACCACAGACGGCAGTGCTTTGGCACACAGGCAAACTGTGGAGAAATAGTTATGCAGGGAGCATCACCACTAAAAATAGAACAGTGCAGAGAGGAGAAGAAAAGAATTTTGTTAGGGTTTTCATTATGTCCTTCAATTTGTGGGAGTGTCCATTTGTGCACGCATTCTTTACAATGCAGCAAATTTCAGAAACGAAGCTGTGACTCCTCTGGAGGCAGTTTCTATAGTGGTTACGACAATGACACTGTATCTGGCGGAGTAACATTAACACAACAGTAATCAATTGTTATTTGACGTACGACTGGCATCTGACGTAATGAGAAAAAGCTATATTGCACTGTAGCTTGTACGCGGAGCAAACAAGCGAGGTGGATAGAATCCATAACCTTGGGTTTACCTTGTCCC
Organism: Amblyomma americanum; assembly: GCF_052857255.1. NCBI lineage: Eukaryota > Metazoa > Arthropoda > Arachnida > Ixodida > Ixodidae > Amblyomma > Amblyomma americanum. The sequence goes on from NC_135498.1 coordinate 154,587,632, forward strand.
ACACACTTGGATTTGTTTATTGCAGCCGGCCAGTGGGAGCCAACCAGCCATGTTTGAGGCCACTGAGAGCCATCAGTGACCGCAGCTGGAACAAGAGGGCCAGTTGCGGCTGCTCCAAAGTCAACTGAGGACGACAACAGCATCTTGTAGCTCATTGTGCTGCCTGATGCTGCTACCAACGCAGTCGCTTCTGGAGCAGACGCCAGCTGCACCATTGCTGCAGCAGTGGGCACTGGTGGCAGTAGGGTTCCTAGAGGGTGGATAGCCCTTTTAGAGAAAACATTCGCAGCAGAAAACGAAATGAGAGCTCCTGTGCTTCGAGAAGAGCATGCGGTCCACTGAAGATGATGCAAGACCACGCGAGTACTCTTGATGAGCGGCAACTCAAGAAAAAATTTGATGAACATATGTGCGAACTCGAGCGCCAACATCAAGAAAAAAACAGGTTTGAAGACCAAGTCCAGGCATTGGAGGCGGAGAAACAGAAACTTGAGGTAGAAATCTTCAAACTGAGAAGGCAATGAAGCAGGAGCCACTTCGCAGACTGCGAGAGGCTTCGAATTAGACAGTATCACAGGTTCTGAGGAAATGGAATGTTGTCTCTAATTATTGAGAAAAAAAACTGGTGAAAAACATAACTAGGAAATCAAAGCACGAAGAGAATGCATTCAAGAATAACACACAGGTAAACAAGAAAGCAAACATAAAGAATAATTATAGCAGTATATAATACTTACCTAACAGAACCAATGGTTTAAAGCTGAAGCCTCTGTCAATCCCATCAGGGTGCCAATATGCACCAGCCTGACCTGGATCACGACGCCATTTATGTCGACATGACTCCTGTGCCAGCAAAGATTTGAGGTCATTGCGACTTTGACAGAGAGAACCTAATCACGGTATTCCAGCAGCCAATATCGGAACTGAAGCAGCAAAACCAAACGAATGAGCTTCAAAACGAAAAGCTTGAACTAGCGATATCAAAACTGGAAGAAAGTCATATCAGTGGCTTTAAAAAGTATACAACACAGAATTCAGCATCCGAAACCTAGAAAGTCCAGTGTATTCAGCGATATCTGTGAAAATTAAATAACCCTACATGGTGAAATTAATCTCGTTTCCTTCGTTATGGTGTCCCTCACAGACCTTGCTTTTTTGGGACTTTAAACACTCCTTAGCTACCACATATTTTCTTCGAAAAATAAACGTTCACATTTGTTTCAAGTTTCAGATGCTGTATGAAGTTTTTGTACATTTTGAAGCTGCTTTTCTTATATTTTTGTCTTGTTTGCATGCCTTAGTGTTGACAAACATGCGGTTTTTCCTTATGAGAACCTCCATTGTATCAGAAGGTCTCGTTCCTGCATACCTGTCAAGCTGTCACTTTGAGCATCGACAGGCGGCAGGTACGGTGGGCGAGCGGCATTGTTTGTTTGAAATTTCAAGTTTATTTACTAGCGCACACAGGAATAGTAACTACAGTGCAATCAGTACAGAATACAGAAGGAGGTCAAATAGTACACGACTGTCGGGGGGACCTTCTACAGCAAAGCAAGTTGGGCAAAATTGCAAATATTGGAACGGAGTGTATCAAGTAGTTAGCATAGATATACAATTTGCAAAAATCAGCGGAAACTATAATATGTGTGAAAACGGAACAAAAATTATATACAGTAACAACTTTGATACATAGTGCAAAGAAAATTGAATTTTAAATATGTGTTATCATTGTTTAGGCATGTGAACTACACAGCAAAAGAATTAAAAAATTGGCTGCGTTTTAGCTCTGGTAAAATCTGGAATGTCGCGAGAGCTACATCTGCCTGACTACGCTCTTCCATAAGCTTAACGCTTTCCGTTTCGTTTTTCGTGACCAACCACGTGTCCAGCCACGGCGCCCCCACGGAGCTCAAGGGATGCCACGCTGAAGGCTCGAAATGCTAGCGTAATGTAGCTATCGCTACAATATTCTTTAACGCGATGATGAAATGAGTGAAGAGTGAACGACGCTTCAATTTCACATGAAAAAGTATTCCATCAGGATATGCCGGTAAATATTGAAGTAAATTTCCCATATATAGTCCTCACTTTAAGCAAAAAAAAGATTATTACGCTGCTGAAACCTAGCAGGATTTGTATTTATCAGCTGATCAGTAAAGCCATCAATATGAGAGCGATGATTAATTAGCTTGTACATAAAGATGGATAATTGGACAGTGAGTAATTATTCAATTGGAAGTTTGCACAAGCTATGATAAAGTGGTAAAGATTGTGTTTGGAATGAACTGAATGACATGAGCCTTATGGTTTGATTCTGAAGGCGATGACGTCTTTCGATGCGTGCGAAATATGTGTTCCCCACAAGGATAAAAAATAATTAAGGCGATTGTGGATATATGCCTAATACAATGAACGCATTTCGTGCTGTTTAAAATAGGCAGGGCATGGCTAACTAGTGTTAGGGATGACGGAATATTTAAGATTATGAGAGGAGAGTGAAATAGCATGAAAGTTGTTTTGGAGGCTCATTTTCTGTATGTTGTTTGCTTTTGCACCACTGGCTAATAATATTTAGGTCTATCTTTATTTTACGCTGAAGTGTGGTGGTAGATTTGTCGGAAGTGTAAATAGTTTCATCGCCCGCATGTAACACGCATTTTGTGTTACATGTGTTATGTTCTGGTGGAGCTGCGCGAGACAAAAACACGAGGGCTTTCTGGAGGCTGGGGATCTCGCATCAGGCATGCCAAGTTCTTTAATGCTGCGCACGCTGTAATAATCACTGTTGCTTTCTAGGGGTTATGTTGCAGCCCCATGTCCTGTCAAGGGAAGCGGTGCTTCTGCCCACCAAACGCCCGCTCCACAATGTTTCTTTTTTTATCTGTGCCTTGCTATACGTTCATATATAAGGAAAATTACAACTTCACCTTCATGAGTGGTGATCCACGCAAGCTTTTATTTCTTTAACAGTACAGGTAGGGTGTCACAATGCTAGGAAAGTAATTTTCACAGTGTCCTGTCAAATTTGTGACACTTTTCTGCCATCAGAGACAACAATACATACATTGCCTAGGTGCTGAGTGAATTGCTTCATTTTGTTTTGCTCATCCAGAACCTTCAGAGGTTGCAGACGACCGTGGAGGTGGAGGCCAGCAAGCTTGCAGCATTGCACTCTTGGATGAATGCTCAGGCTGTACGCCCACTGCACACTGTTTAGCACCGTCCTAATTTAGGCCATGAATCTATTTGATGAATGTAAATTAACCTTGCTGAATGGAGGAGTCTTGGACACGTGTGCGGCTGCCACTTATAAAAATGTTGCCATATCACATCACTGCAAAGTCGCGAATATGCACTGGCAAGCAGATTTTTGCTCAATAATGCATTACTTGTTTAGTAAGCAAGCCAGCATCGATGTTTGCAAAGTCCGTGTTGTGCGGTATCATTGCCCTCTTGTCGACTTACCTTTCTCGAGGTGTGTTAGCCGGGCCAGACTCTGCCAGAGATTTTATGAGAAAAGGCCTGCGGGGATATCCAGCATCGCCCAGCAGCAATTCTCGCATCCGCCGCTCCTAATACAACACCCGCACGCGGAAGTTATCGAAGATCCAGCTGTCGTGCACGGAACCTGGCCAGCTGGCTTCGATGTCGTAAAACTGCAGCTGTATCCTAATGACAGCTTCCATCAAATGAGTAATACGCTAATCAGCACAACTACCACGAGGCATCGTAGCATTGTTTCTCTTTGGCTCATGATAAACTTCTGTGGGCAGTGTTCTTTTTTGCTATGTCAGTCAACGTGGATAACATAATTCGTTTCAGAAAGCGCGGTTCTACAACACCTGAAAAATCTGGTCTCTCGGAAGCCACTCAGGAATACAGGTATTGGATAGCACGACCTTACAGGCAGAAGTACGCTTGAGTAGAATGTAATATTGGTGCTCTGCCGAGCAAAGGAAGCTAGATTTTATAGCTGTCACTGGATTATAGCAAAAACTCTTTGTCTTTAGCGCGATCGCGGAGTTTACCAAGGGTTACGCTAAAATAACTTTACCTCTGATCCGCCGCTGTAGCGCTTGAGACAGGCGAACGGTTGCGCGCACTCATAAAATAGTGCTCAGAAAGAGCATACGTGCATTTTAGATTAGAATGTGCATACGCTAAAAAAGCGGTAGCTCTACTCCATCAATATTCTCGTTGAAGGAGAAGTAGCTCTTGAGGTTCCAGTATACCTCCGCATTTGAACCGCCGGGGCTATTTATGCGCACATGGGTGCAGTCGATGTACCCGGTGACGCCGGCGAATTCGACTACACCGTAGAATTTCCTCATCAATTTCCCAAACTGCGACACATACGGAAATTTCACGAGCAGAGGTCGCAAATGTTTTGCTATTAGGAGGGTCATCTTGCCGACAGCGCGGCAAAGAGTCGACTGCGGGATCCGGACTAGATCTCCAGTTTCCGTCTGGAATGTCCCTGCGCTGTAAAATCTAAGAGTCATCAGCAGCTGGAGCACGGGAGGCACTGGCTGTCCCCTGTTTTCGCTGCTTTGCCGCATGTGCAGCATATAGCGAGCAGTCGGAGCACCGTGCTCTTCTTGAACCGGTACCACGCTATGGAATTGTTCCTCATTGAACAATTCCATCAGGATTCCGCGGTCACGAATGCCCGGTCTTGGTATCGGGTGCATACAGTACGTCTCCGAAAATGCTGCATCGGCAGCATGGCATAGAAACTCGAAAGCAGCGATACGCCGAGCAACGTCCCTTCGGGTGGAGGCCATATTTAAAAATATGCACGAAGTCGCTCCGAAAAGAGCCCATGTGCATACTTAAATTCGATCCAGCCAAGCCGGACGTCAAGAATGGTTTATGGCATGCGGGGCAGCTGAACTGAGACTCCCGGAAGTCCGAGTCAGGTTATATCTCTGCATTTAGCGGTAAATTGTGTTTTCTGAACAGCGTCTTGATGTCTGCAGCTCGCCATTTTTAGTAAGTAAGAGCTGCGCTCCAGAAATTCTCTGGAATCTAATTTTAACAATGCAACGGTATGTATGTTTAACAAATGATCAGGTCGGGGTGTATCAGTGCGTTTGCATTCCAGCCGTGCCCACTTGCTAGAGAAAAGGCCATTGTTCGGGGGATTCACGTCACGCAGAGCCTCTCCTCTGAACAGAACGTTTCACCCAGCAGTCGTGCATAACATTTGCCGTGTATCAAAAACCCGGAGCTGTTGAATGTTAACAGAAATTACTGTATAGAAAGAGTTTATTCAGTAGTGACAAGCTGTCCTTGCAAACAATTTTTATAACGATTACCAGTCATATTATGCAGTGTTATCATCTCACAGGAATGTTAACGTTCTAGAGGGAATTTAGAACACGTGACTTATTTCTGATACTGACAACACTCTTGACAAAAGTGTGCGACAGTCCAGCATTACAGCAGAAAAAGTTCATTAGAGACTTGGAATTAATAAAGAAAACACGGAAACTGTTATTGAAAACAATCGCAATCTACTAATTCGAAACAATTACCGAAATCTAACCACAAAAGCATTACAGAAATCTTGTTCAGCCAAGACAAAATGAAAAGTGACAGCCGCTTTACAGACGACAATTTGGGAAAGACCAATTTGTGTGCAATGTTTGCAATACTGAATATAGAAGTAGTTCGCTTAAGCTCATGATTAAATGTAGCGCGAAGAGCAGACGAAAGACGCTAAGGACAACGAAGACAGGCGCTTGCCGGCATTGTCTTGAACGTCTTTCGTGTGCTCTTCGCCGCTATTTATCATCATAAGCTTTGCAATACTGCATACTTTCAAACAAATACTGCAATACTGCCAAACGAACTCCCAAGCAGCGGTCGCAATAGGCATTTTTGTAATACTTTACAAAGCTGCAGTCATCGCCAAGTTGCCTAACGCAACGGGAAACATAGGTTCTCTTCTCCTACCAGCACTGGTTCGAATCCTGCTCAAGAGAGAAGTTTTATTCACTGTTGTTTCTCCAGCATCTTGTTCTCACGGAACGTTCGGAAGTGTCGGATAAGTTCTGCTACACGTTCGGCCTCAGGTTTGCCGTGGTTTCGTAACTATCTTCGTCTGCGTTTCGTGAGAATTATAGTGCTGCAACATGAGCGGCGTTCCTGGCACTGCTCCTCGCGAACCTTTCACCATTCACCAAGAGGACAACTACAACAAATGCCTTTCAGAATGCGTCTCACAATGCAACCGCAGAATTTTAGCGCTCCATCGTAGCCGGGGATCTCTTATCCGACCAATAAATGTCACCGCGGTCTTCTCGCCCTGACACGCCACAATTCTGACGCCCTGCACGACCATACCTCCAGACGCGGTGCGAAGATGACGCCTCCGGAACCTGAGTTCAATCCGCCGCTGCCCATATTCCACCTCCGTGCCATCGGCGCCTAGTTCTGTCGCTTAGAGTCTGCACTCACTGTCAGCTACAAAAATATTCAAGACTACTATTATGATATCCTCCCTTACTGTCTCCATGCTGTACGGCAACGCCTTGCTCCGGCGTCGCCTGGCTCTCAACTCTATGATGACCTCCACACGACCGTACCTCACCGCTTTGGGCCCACATACTGAGCACTGCCTGAGGTCAGCTGCGAAGTCCCAACTCCGCTTCGGGCTCTCTCATTGGTATCAAACTCTTCTCGTACTCAAAAGACGGCACCTGAATGCCTCGGCGCCAGTGCTACGGCTCAGCTGTCCTTCCCTGCACAGCTCGCTTGTTGTACCTCAGTTTTCCACGGCTGCAAATGTGGTACTGGACACGTCTAGCACCACGGTGTCAAGCCGTGTCGGAGAGGTTCACGCCGCTGACTTCCCTACCACAAGGTAGGATTTTTCAGGTAACTCCGACTTCCCGACTTCAAAACTCACCAGCAGTTTTGGCTCTTGTGACATTTCCCAGTGGGACTGGCGACAATATTTTTGGCATGTTGTCTTAGTTGCTTCTCCTTTGACGTCGGTGACCAGGGCCTTAAGGCCGATACCCCCGGCTTGACCCCTGCCATACACTGAGGCTCGCCCTCCGGAGATCCGTGATCCACCCTACAGCCGCCACCCTGCCTACGCAGGCCGCCCAGGACCCCTCCTGGCATTTATTTGCTCGGGCTCACGTGGCTGCTTTTGTGTATCCACCAACCATATAGTTCAGCAAACGTGAGAATTGGTTTTGAAGAAATGAACTCTGTCCCATCTGGGTGGACACTTCAATCGCGCCGCCAGAAAGGGAAGGAACGTGCGAATGAAAGAAAAAAAAGAGGTGCCGCAGTGGAGGGCTTCCGAATAATTTCCGCCAAGTAGGGTCTTTAGCGTTCGCGGATATCGCACAACTTATGGGCGACTTTGCATTTTGTCTATATGCGTGCTATTTCCACACAATGTCATTTGAAGTGGAAGGGGGGGGGGGGGGGTAATACTACCTGTAGCGACACGCGTGGCGCTGCCGGAACGCGCCTCGAGGACGGCGAAGCGCCACACTGCTATTCGCGCTGCTCAGAACGCTCTTGCGGATTGCGTAAGCAGTGAGCCACAGATTGTCAACGCTACTTCATCGCCGAGGCATTTATCTACAACAAATCAATGTGGCGTACGCGGTTTTCTCGCCATGCACGCCACACCAAAGCATTTCAAGTCTGAAACGTGCCTTCAGAAGAGCCTGGTAGAGTACAAAAGGTGACAAGCGCTCTATGATGCTGTGTGGAAGAACAGTAGAGCGCATCGAAACTGGCGCTCGTGCTTCGAAGGCACGAAGTCGCCATACGACAGCTATAGTCAGCCATGGCTTTTGTATCTATTTCTTCTTTTTGTCGCACTTTAGTGTTAATAAGCTCTGCTTTCTCTCTTTTTGTCGCTGCAATTTACATCTCACGTGCTTAGAAGTCACTTCAAAAAGTCTAACCATTCATACACAAAAATAATTCCTTTAATAAAATGCTGCGAGGAGTGCGAAGAATTTCTTAGACAGGTTATGCTCATACGGCAGAAAAAGTTTGTTATTGATGATATCTCGAAACAAAATGTTTCGAAAAAATTTCCATCAGTGTTAACTGGTAGGACACTCTGCTACTAACAACACGGTGATATTTGAGTCGCAGCTAATACGGCGGGCGCATTTTAACTAAAGGGAGTTCACAGACGCTCCTTTACCGATATTATGGCGCAGATTGAATTCCAACAGGTCAAAATATTTGGAAGCTCCTTGTTCGATCGCGTTCCGAGGAAAAACAGCACTGGCTTTCCAGGTTACGAGCGAGAGGCCGGACAAAATTGACTCGCAGATGGGCTTAGAGTGGTGCACAGGAACAAAAGCAAAATAAAAGCGGCGGCCAGTAAAAAAAGATTGATCGGAAAGTCTGGAGATGGGATACTAATTCGCGGTCTACTTGCGGGTGAATGATGCAGAAAACTGGTTAATGGGGATCTTTGACATGAAACACTAATAAAGTTGTGTTAGGCTTAATAAGAAGGAAATAAAAAGTCGCGCGACTTCTCACTCGAAGCCTGCTTGCTAATTTTTCATCATAACCAAGTTTATTCAATTTAGGGCTAGTTGAGACGACTGGCATCGGGATGCAAGAACACATAATCAAGTTGCAATTTATAAAACTCGCTGGCCTATTATTAAGCTGAAATAAGAGAAGATACGCTTGAGGTGCTTCGAGGATAACACGTCTTTTCTCAGCACGTTAGGCAACACGATAACACGTCTTTTCTCAGCACGTTAAGCAACACGCTGAACATCACCTTCTTTCTTTGCCGAATCCATAGACCCCCCCCCCCCATTTCCTTTCTTTATCTACTAAAGCGATTCCAGGCCTGCACTGTGTACGGGCGCCTGAAACGACGAGCTTTTTCAGGTCTGTTCGCGGTGTCCCGATTTTAGACGAAAATACCTTCCAATGATGCGCAGAGGGCGGCAGCAGGGGAAGTTGTAAAACTGCTGCGCCGAGAGAATGCTCAGTTTGTGTCCAGGCTCAGACGCGGAGGAACTCGGCATCGGATGCCGCGAGTGCCTATGCTCTCCCGGGCAGCTCAGCAGTTGCTTTCCAATGTGGCTCCTCCTTGTTCCATTCTGCATACAGGCCCGGTGGGAAATCTTGAGCTGAGTATACAACTAGGCGGGAAGTTGTTCGTGCCTCGCTCCCTTCCGTCCCGTGCGTCCTACTGCTTTTCCATGAAGCCAGTCTGGTCTCGGTTCTCTTTGCTGTCTGAGCCTAGCGTTTCCTTGAGCATGCAGTCAGAGATTGGAACGCTTCCGCCGGGTGAGGTTTCTGCGCAGAATAGCCCAAAATTAGAAAAGTAACTCACCAGAGGCTTGGAATTCGCCGCGTATCTCTTTACCCTCTTCTGTGCAGCACGCATTTTTCACCTCGTACACTCCACGAGATACTTGCGCCAAACTAGATTGCTCACATCTAACTGCAGGATGAAAGTCGCAATTTTCCACACCAGATAAAAGTTCCGTGGGACCCCTGGATTAACCCAGTGCAGGACCGCATGCGTGCTGTGTCGTGTGTTGTCAAGCACACATAACGCGTATTTACAATAAAAAACTTTATTAACTCATAAAAAGGAAAGCCAGCAGTCATGAAAACCAAAGAATGCGGGGAGTTTTTATTTATTTCTTTCGATTTTTATTTGTACTGTTAGTGAATGAAAAATCATAGAAATTATTTTTTTATGAAAGATAGTTGATTACATTAAAACCACTTCCTACCGGTGGTATCCGATACTACGAGCGCCAGATTTCGTGTGAAGTGCACTACCAACTGATTTACGGTGGCCGCTGCCCAATCTTCTACTTTCAACGGTATTTTTGTTGCGTGTAACTGAGCCATGTGAGTGTTCATTAGCGCCATCCTCGTCTCTAGTGGTGGGCTTAGCATGTCCTCTAACACCGCCAATATAATGTTGAACTCGATCGAACGTGGAGCGCAGAAACGGTGCGATATCCCTCATATTGCATCAAGGCTGCCGAAACTGAGGCCCTCCTTAAGCTCTAGTTAAAAGAAATTAAGTGAGCGTTACGAAAGACATACAAAGGACGCCAGGAGTTTTGATGTGTCACTAGTAGATACAATGGCGACGATGCACTTACGTCGTGTCTCAAATGAGTACTTTTTTGTTTGTAGCGTTTGGACGTGAGTATTTCATTGATGTTGAAACTTTTCTTGCCAGTGCTGCCATGTGTTACACGAGAGGTAGATAAGAGGGTTTAAAGGATGAGGACGCCAGCAATTGCACACGCGCAGACTATTCATGCACAGTACGAGACTACCAAACATGTACAAAACTGTCACACAGGAAGACTACCGACTCAGATTCTAAGAGCATGTGCGAGTGCCGCCAAGCACTCTTCTTGGCAGGGTCCCGAACACGTTATCAAGCGCTAAAAACAAGGCATAGCAAAGAAAGGCACACTGCACTTTGCAAAAGCGTAAAGAGCTAATTGTTTAGTAAATTTCAACAGACAATGTTAAATACCTCGTATTTTAGCCTTTAAGACGGTTCAATTCGAACGAGTTCGAATATAACTACTTCTCGGGGCGCGGTTGGCCTGGTCGCCTGGTGCCGTCCATTGTCAGTTCTTTGAAGTGCGTCGGAGTAGTAGACGGCGGCAGCGTAAAAGCTCCTGATGAAATAATATCTGTCCAGGTAACGGTTGTCGTAGCTGTGCTTGCGATCTGACGCAGCAGTAGCGGCAGAGACAACGGGGCCGGTAAAAGCCGGCTGACCCCCTTCCCAACCGTTTGTTGTTGTCTGAGTCCCTGGAGTCAACCCCCCATAGAGCACCGACGCGAGCGCAGCCTTATGCCGTTTGATTCCATCCGCTCCGCGCAAGGACACCCGCTTTTGTACACGCTGCTTCGCTGCGTTCTCTAGCGTAATTTACTTTCTTTAACGCGAGAGCTTTAGAACCCGCATGTAGGAGCAAATTGTTTGGCGTCGGCAACTGTTTGAAGCCTGACCCCCGTAGGAGCAACCTATATGGGTGTTCTTGCTCACGTAACGTTGAGGCGTCAACGGAACCAGCCCACCGGATTGTGAGCAAACTTCCCGCATAGCAACTCCTAGTTAATTTAATGATTCGTCGCGAGCGCTTGCTCGGGAAGAGCAACCTCGTTCCTACAAGCCCGACCTGTGGCAGCATTCATCACAGGCAGTAGCACATCGCTTAACAGCTGCACAACTACGCCAGGAGTGGTATGAGTACTCTCAGGAATCAATCAATGTAAAGTAGAGAATGACGAATTTTGTATATATGAACATTTATCCATTAACTCTACCGCGGCATACCCTTAAGGCGGAGCTAAAGTGTGCCCTACAATTGTTATCGAGACACCCTCTACCCTACTTGTTTTCTATTGATTTGCTTTGTGGGTCGAATTTCTTCTTTTATTGAACTCTGACAAGTGGCCATTTGTGATGCATCTGCTGAGTTACCACTTTCTTCTTAGGTAGCCAGACAGAAGTACCAGAGATGAACATAAACAAGAACCTTGTAGCAGTTTCAAGTGCTTCAATACTCTCATCTCGCTAGCACGTTTCCTTCTCGCCGACGGCAAGCCTTTCGGCGTAATTTCACGTATGAAAGAAGATATCCCTGATGTTATTGGCAAAGAATGCCCGAGATCAATCCGAAGGTGATTAAACAGGCGTCCAGCCATAATTGTCCCGATTTCTTTGTTTCAAATCGGCGGACCAACCAGGCTGTCAGCAATCCCAGAAATTCTGGAGAGCGAGGAGTTGTTTATGAACGCAATATTTTCGCATGTCACATGAAGTCGCCGTAACAATAAAAAAATCAGCAAATCCTCCAAGGGAGGTTCGTAATTTTCGACAATTTATTGTCAGAAACGCACACTATTGGGCTTCAATGATAGTCTGATATACTCGATGGGAGCGCCCGAGAATATTTTAACGCGCGATTTTGCTAGAAGCAGGTGAGTGGTCAATTTTATTCAATACGTTTATAACAGTATCTTACAACATTCCAAAATTCTTTCACAATTATTGTCACCAATTCCGCCTAGGAGTTTTCTACGACTCTCATATCTGCTCGGTTCAAGCGCAGCTCAAATATTAAAAGCAAAATTTTGCTGTGGATCGGGTGGTTGGACTGTGGCCATCGATATGTTCATAACAACATCTTCTGATTTCTGATTTTTGAAGTCTATTACCCCGCCTTATCAATGAAGGCAGTGATAGGCTGTCAAGCTATATATAAACTGCGGAATTCGAATGCGGTAGAGATTCACTCGGGAAAATTAAAAGACCTTAAAGGAATAGCCAGGGATTTATACACTAAACTGATTCATTTTACAACTCTTTTTTGTATACTCATGAGATGCACTCGGGGAAATTGAAAGATCTTGGAGGAATAGCCGTGGAGTTTTTAATGCATTTATACACTAAACTGTCTCATTTTAGAACGCTTAATTAATAATTTTTTTTACCATTCTCGTTTTCCTGTGCACACACACAGTACGTACTCTAAAGAACTGGCGGTCCTGCTAAACATAGACAAATAAGCCAGAAGCACTTCTGGCAGGTTCTTTCTGATCATGAATGACAGCTAACCAATATTTCTCAGGAAAAAAAGACTATAGTTGCTGTATCTTACCGGTACTCACATATGGAGAAAAAATGTGGAGGCCAACGAAACGGTCTCCATTCAATTTAAGGCATACGCAGCAAGATATAGAAAGGAAATTGATAGGTGTAACGTTATGAGATAGAAAGAGGACAGAGTGGACGGAACAAACGCATGTTAATACATCCTAGTTGAAATCAAGAGGAAGATGTGGGCTAGAGCACGTTAGCGGAAACGGACTAGATTTCAATAGACAGCAGGCGCAGCTCAGGGTGGCAAGAAGCTAGGTGGGCGAATGAGATCAAGTTTCCAGGGAAAGGGTGACCACAGCTGGCACAGGACCATTTTAATCGGAGAGATGCGGTAAAGGCCCTTGACGAGGCGTGAGTGGGATCAGACTGATGATTATCAAATTACGGTGTGCCTTCCTCACACATGCGGAATTCAATCGCAGACTACCCCCACCGATGCTCAAGTCATACGGAGTAGGCTAGAAAGTTGCGATGCCGATTTTAGGCTAGTCGCATTGCTGAAAATATGTTCACAGAATTCATTTCCCCTGTCAGCATCGGCATTCTAAGATGCTGGAACACTCCTGTACTGTAGAGTTAATTTTAAAAATGATTAAAATGTCTTTTATTAGCTCCATCATGCATCAAGCTGTTAACCGGAACCTCGCAGAAAGAGGTTCACTGAAAGCACCTGTGCGGCACGGCTTCTCAATGTTGCCGTCAGTGTTCCTATGTATTGTAAGCTATGTATTGCCATGAACAAAAGCAGGTTACCCCCCCCCCCCCCCTATTCCTCGTTTTCCGAACCTTGCCGCTTACATGGCAGACCACCTGCTGAAGCCCCCTTGGTGTCGAGACTGGCAATGTATATACCAAAAAGCCCCCGAACACAAGATGGATGGTGTCTACAGCCTTTGTGCGTAAAAATCCGAGACTGAGTTCATTAAATAAAATGCGTTTAACTTTAAAATCATTTGTGCAGCACCCCGTTGAAGCAGCCTTCCTTCAAGTCTATAGACAGCTTCCAACGCTTCATGAGGTCTCGGAAACATCCGGAATACGCTTGTTTTGGCAGGGCTGTCAGCTGCTTTGTCGTCACATCTTGAATGGCCTCCACGCTCTTCGTCCAGCGACCTTTTAAGGCTCTCTTCACACGAGGGAACAGGCGAGTATGGCGGATGGGGAACTACAGAAATACTTTGCTTGGCGAGAAAATTTATCACGCTGAGAGCAGTGTGCGGCCTTGTGTTATCGTGAAAAAGACTCCATTGCCCAGATGAGCATAAGTGAGGGCAACAGCGTCGCAGTACATCACGCATGTGTTGGAGCACACGGATATAAAACTTCGGAGTCACCGTCGTCTGCCCTTGTGGGATGAACTCGTGGTGTATGACACATCTGGCATCGAAAAAAATATCAGCATCGTTTTTGTTTTGGTCTTCTGTCGCCGCACCTCTCTCGATGCCAGAGAGCTAGTGGGCAGCCATTCGGCGGTCTGCCTCTTTGTTTGAGGGTCGTATTCAAAACAGCATGTTTCTTCTTCAGCAATGATGCTGTCAACAAATTCAGCATCCTTTCCTGCCTCGGCGAGCAAATCACTGCTCACTTGTGCCCACGTGTCCTTCTGGTCCTATGTGACGGAGTGCGGCACAAGTATGGCAATCTGCTTTCGTTTCCCCAACTTCTCGCGCAAAATTTGATGGAATGTTGTCTTATAATGTAGAGAGCATCTGACAGCATACGGACTCTAATAGTGCGGTCTTGCTGTACGATTTCTCTGATCCGAGCCACGTTGTTTTCATTCCCTGAGGTTGAAGGGCGCGCCTTCCATGTGTCGTCTTCCATCGATGTTCTCCCCGAAACGACCTTCTTATGCCACTCGAGAACATCGCGCCCGCGATAATGTTTCGTTGCCGTAAGCATCAGGAAGGAGCCCATACGTCTGTGTGACTGTCTTGCCAAGCTTCACACAAAGATTTATCTTTACACATTATTCGAGGCGGACTTTATCTCTCCACATTCACTCAGAGTAGAATTGGCATACTACAAGTGACAACGTATTTTTCTACATGTTGTGTCATCTAGCGGCTGCCAATGCAATTCGCATAAGTAGATCAGGTTAGCCCGAAAAGATGGCGCTACACATACGCACTAACATTTGTTTGGGGGAATCATTTCCAGAGAACAACCTAAGTTAGTCTCGAAACTTTACGGACAAAGGTTGTATTACTTTTGCTCTTAGTAGTAGCTGGTTCTGCTTCGCTCTACTGTACTAAATAACACCAATATTCGCAGATGCGCTCTTGACACCTGTAAAACTTAAGTTTTGGCTAGTGGGGATGGTGGGATCATTTTATGTAGCCAGCTCAGCAGCATAAAACACGTGCAGTTGGTTGTCTGCAGGTTTTCAGAAGTAAATATTAGTGTTGTTTGTCTGCACAAATGCTTCGGCTTTTGGCACTGGAACTGGGAATCAGTGCCTAGGTCTCACGCGTGCGTATAATGGTCACATGTATCTTGCTAATGCACATGGGGTCCTCTCGATTGGTATCGAGATAACGAGGTCTTCTGGTTTGAAAAAAAATCAAGGAATGTCGACGTCTAAGTAGAACTCGTCGGGGAGGTATGAATATATTTTGGGGCGAGCAAACGTATGTAACGTTTTCTTGGTTTCAAATGTTTGATATTTTTAGAGTTCCTTTCGTGATCTCAACTAAACATTTAAAAGTTTTCTCGTCTTTTCCTAGTTTTTGTTTCGCGGTTATCGCGGGAAAGGAGTAGGACTGATAACCTTTTTGCACGTTCGGTAAAACGCGATCTTACTTGTGGCAAGCAGTGTCAATGTGTATGTTTCTGTAGGTTCAACGCGACCCCTTTCCATAACAACTTTAGCGTAGTGATCGTTCAGTGCGAAAGCACTATTTCAGAAAGTACCAACCCTGAGCAGGAAACTTGTCTTGTCCTATGTCGAGCATCGGAGTAACTCGGGTAAGCTCGCTTAGTTCTGAGGAGCTTCGCGAAACTGCAGCTAATTAAGAAGAAGCACTGGAAAGTTCGAAGGATGGTCGCGCAATCTGTAGGCAATGGGAGCAGGGCGTCGCGCCAGCTTCCGCCGAGTGGAGAGACTGTTTGTTGAAAAAGAACGAGAAACGCAGCTGCGTGCACATGCTGATGCTAGAAAGTTGAGACAAAGAATGAACACATGCTCTTCCGCTACTCGGTGTAACTTCGTTATAACCCTACCACTTTTACTTCGGCCTTCCCGAATTACGTTGTTTCCATTTTTTCTTTCGTCGCCGTGGTGGCTCGGTCGTTACGGCGCTCGGTTGCTGATCTGAAAGATGCGGGTTCTATCCCTTCCGTGGTGGCCGAATTTCGGTGGAGGTGAAATTCTAGAGGCATGTGTATTGTGCGATATCAGTGCACGTTTATGAACCACAGGTGGAGGAAATTTTCAGAGCCCGTCACTATGCCGTCCCTCATAGCCTGAGTTGGTTTCGGACGTTAAACACTCATAAACAAAAAAATCATTTTTCGTTACTCTGAAAAAAAAAAACTATCTTTGCTTTCCGGCTTCTCAATGTTCCCTTCAATTTGAAATACTTTTCAAATGTCACGCGTAAGGGGTCGCTGTAAAATTGGCTTGGTTGTGTCTTTCCCGAGTCAATGTGCTGGTTTTTGTTTTAGTACAGGACAAGAAGGATGACACGTTTTAAAATGTATTGCAAAAATAGTGAGCAAGTGCTGTGAAGAATCTGTTCTTGAACTTGCACTGGGCACGTTGCCGGTAAAAAAAAGATGGGCGGAGAAGAACGGCTTGTTTTTTAGAATAAGAAGGTCACTGCGTACTTTGTCATAGGCTAGAGTCAATGGAGCACGATATATTAATTACTTCGATGCGCCATGTTCTGGGACGTACTCCAGCGAATAATGAATGTGTACTTTCTCAACGACGTATTCGATATGATTCTTATTTTTTAACATGATGTTTTTAAATACGATGTTTCTTTCCTTCTTCTCCTGATATTACCTGCGATGAAGATGTGCTGTCTAGGCATGATTATATCTCGGAAGACATGCCTATGTTACATGTCTATAGACGGTTATAAGATGTGTATATAAACAAGGGTGCTGATAACTATAGTAGCCCTATAACGCTTCCGCAGTCAATGGCGTGGTCTTTCAAAAGGTTTGCATCGATGCAGATCGACGCGTGTCCCGCAGCGATTAAAAAAGCGTTGACGAAGACGACGCCTGTCGCGCTGGTTTTGATAAGGCAGCGCTGGTTTTAATAAGGCAGCGCTGGCAAGCCAAGAATTCCGCGGAGTGTTCGATAAGCCGCCGATGCAGCAGACGCGCCAGCTTTCTATGCACCTTTTCTTCCCTTTGGTTATTAGTAGCTTAAAAACGCACCCGTCCGAATTCTTTATACACGAAGTGTTCTGAGGCTAAGTCGCAGTTTTTCCAGAACAAAATACGTTTGGCAAAACCATGTATAGAAGAGCTTTTCTTTGGTGATGAAGTTCTTAGTTTGATTTAGCACATCTCTCCCATTCTTTCCAGTGCCTTTTTTGGAGGAATATATAGATCTTCATGGTGAAGGGTTGGGGACGATAGTTCTTAGATAATACCTTAGTAATATGCGATTTGCTGACGACATTGCCTTGTTCAGTCAGTCAGAGGATGAATTGCAAAGCATAAACAATCACTAAGACAGGCAAACGAGAACGAGGAGTCTAGAATTGAATATGCAGAAAACTAAAGTAATATTGAACTGTCTTGCGATAACCAGCAGTTTATAATTTGTAGTAAAGCGCTGGAAGTGGTAAGGGAATACGTATACTTAGGGAAGGTAGTGCCCGCTTCTCCCCATCCAGAGAGTAAAATAACGAGATGGGAATAAAAATAGTGTAGTGGTGCAGCAATGGCGTAGGGGTAAACCATCATCCTCGCGTAGAAAAGGAGCGGGATTTGAATACCGGTGCCGCAGAATTCTCTAGCGGAATAAACAAACAGAACTCCACGTGCCGATGGAATTGCATAACCAGGCCTGGGGAGCGGCCTGATCTCAGTAACTAGAACCGACAATGCACAACCTCACCAGAACAGGATTTGACCACCCTGGTGTAGCACTTGGCCACAACATCCTTTATTACTAAACCAATTAAACCTTCGGCCCCCAGTCCCCATAGGCTGCGGAGGAAGTGACCAAAGCGGCGGTACTAGAACTAGGCATCCCTGACTCCGCTCAGGACTCCGGTGTAAACTGAACCCGGCCCTGTTTAGCACTAGGACTTTATCCAGTGAGGCTACTCTAGCAGGGCTGTATGAATAATTATGGGCTATTGAATGGATGTCGTTGGGCTTATGAGGTTAGAACAGACGAGGCGGATAGAGTGCTAAGGGGTGGCCACGTACTATGCAATTGTGGATTAGCGGACAGACGAGGACTAGGTGTGGGATTTATTAATCAGAATACAACTGGCAACATAGAGGAATTCTGCAGTAAAGACGAGATGGTCGCAGATATCGTAATTAGGCTTAATAAGACGCACAGGGCCAAACACATTTAGAGAAAACGCGGCTCCGTGTGTCTGCACACTGTTGTGCTCGCGCTCCCTTCCTGCTGTCGAGTTGGCCGAATTTGGACATTGGGAGGATTCCCCCGAAACCACCGCGAAGGTGAATGAGCCCTGTAGAAGAAACGTGGCTGCAGGAATGTCGGAAACAGTGACGATAATATCATCCCCACGTGTTCGAACATGCCATCGGATCGACGAGCGGAGTGTTGTCCTCTTCAGTCACGCTGGATTGAACAATTGCCCGAGAGCTGCGCCTTCGACAGAGGTTCCACGTTCCGGTCATCAGACGACGAAGTACACGACCTTTCAACCCTTGCTGGGAGACAGCCCACATTCATGTGTCACGCAGGCGCCTTCCTGTTCCACATGGGCGCAGTCCGGACTCACGTGCGCGCCCACCTGGAGGCCGCGTGCACGACAACGTGACCGGGTCGTGTTCCCTTTCCATCGACTAAGCTGCGAGAGAACATAAGGACCGCCCTGCCGCGGTTGGTACCATCAGTGCCATCGCTTGATTCGACATCATTCTTCGAACTGTATTCCCCAGCTAGGTATCTTGGAAATACGAAGAGTATTTAAGGAGCTGCTGGTTTGGTACCAGAAGAGAGCCATTTCTTGAGGGATACCACAGAGTCCGGAATGCTAAAAAGCTCTCTTTACTGTGAAGCACTCTCAGTTGCCCGTACATGCATATTATGTAAATAGTCCTTGTATAAAGTTTTCAAAGTTTTCTTCCTCCGATCGTCCTCGCCTCTTCTCCGGCCCAGTCACGCTACTTGAATCCCAACAACAGGATTGCAGCTGTGGGACGTCCACGTGAAGTTACCGGCTCCAACGGACCTCGGCAGCTACGGGACTGACAGGCGTCAGCTATACCTTGGCTGGGTGAGTGCCCAAAATTTTTTGTTCATTTCGCCAGACCGTACTAGCAGAGGCAGATGCTAGGTTCGGATTCCTGTTGTCTGGGAAATTGATTTAGGGAAACTGTTCTGTTCACTTCAAGCTAGGGATTTTGTTTTAGTGGGCTGGCTAACGCATGGTGGGACTCACTATGGGGAAGTAAAATGTGCAGGAGCTGCTCGAAATTTGCCACGAGCTGGGGATTTCGCTACGTTCTGCGAAAAGAAAAAAAGAAATTCTCGAGGTTATGCGGCAGGAGGAGGTGACTACTGAGGAGTTCGACGAGGCTTGGGAAACGATTGTTGGACACAAAGAAGAGCAGAAAAGACGGGAGTTGTGCAAGCAGAAAAAAAAAGAAGAGCTTCAATTGGCTCAATAGAGACGGGTGGCCCGTGAGGCAGAAGAAAAGCGAGAGAACATGCTCGAAAAATGAAGGAGCTCGAAATCACGTCGAACGAAGGGAATATGGCGTGTCTTAGCCCTGTAGCTTCGGTAGAGGAGCAAGGGAGGCAGAGATTGTAGGATCTCGTCTCACCATACCGCGAAGGAGGCGATATTGCACACTTTTTGGTAAATTTCGAACGTGCATGCTGGAAGGTGCTCATCGACAAGAGCGCTTGGTCGGAGAAGTTACTTCCTCTCCTTCCGTGCGAGGATTCCGAAGCGGTTGCTCGTCTCTCACGTGAAGAGTGTGACGACTACAAGAAGGTAAAGCGCGCACTGCTTAGAAGGTACCGGCTCTCTGCTGAAGCCTTTAGGCAGCAATTCAGGCAGGCAAGGAAAGGCGGAGAGTCCATACTGACTTCGCGTACCGGCTTAAAGTCAACTCAAACGAGTGGCTTAAGTCCGCTGAGGTTCGCGGAAGTCATGACAAGGTACTGGAGTGCACCGCACAAGAGCAGTACTATAGCGCGAATCCAGAAGATCTGAGGATATGGCTGCAAGATAGGCTAACAGATATAGACCTAGACAAAGCGGCACAGCTCGCAGACGAGTATTGCGCTCGACGAAACCTCCAAAGCAAGGCAGAGTACGATGACAGGTTATGAAATGGAGAAACCTAATTAAAGAGAATCCCCGACCGAAGGGTGCCACCAGCACGCCGGGATCACCGAGCAGAGGTTGCGGGATCAAAAAGAGGAGATAGCGAAAAAAAGATTGAGTCACCCAAATCTGCCGTTTCGCCGGAACAGCAGGTACCTGGAGCTCGCGCGTGTGAATCGCGAAAGCCCATCGTCTGCTACAATTGCAACAAGGAGGGTCACAACTCATCGAACTGCAAACAGCAAAAGATGGCGTTCGCGTGAAGGCGAGAGTCGGAGGAGAACAGTAAATTGCTGGAGCCATATATGCGGGACGTGGTGATAAATGGCAAGAAATTCAGAGCACTACGGGATTCAGGGGCTACCATAGATGTTGTTCACCCGACCTGCATTTCCTCCACGGACTACACCGGCGAATGTGCCTGGATTAAGCAGGTCGCTGAAAAACAGAGTGCATGCTTGCCTACAGCGAAGGTGACTCTAGAGAGGAATTTTGGCAGGCTCGACACAGAAGCGGAAGTTAGCGCACACTTGCCGGCAAACTTGCCCTACCTGTTTTTGAAAAAAATACGAGCAGGTGCTAAAAGAGGAAGGTCTCTATTTAACCTCGGGCTTGGCTTGCATGGCGCTAACACGTTTTCGAGCACGAGAGCTCGCAAAGAAACTCGACTGCGCTCCGATAAATGAGCAGGTACCGAACCATTCTCCCGACCAGCCGAGGGATTCTTACAGGAAAACTAATCCGTCTAAACCGCATGAACATGCCCATGAAGGTGTTCCTGAACCAGCGACAGCTCATGAAATCCAAGGAACTGCCGATTCCATAGAGAATGGGACAACAAGAACCAACGCGATTGATTCGACATTAACACCTGCTTCGACTTGTTGGGAGGAGTTGACTAAGGTTGATAGGAAAGCACTCATTGCAGAGCAGAAAAGCGACCCTTCGTTAAGAGCTCTAAGCAGTAATGTGAGAGAGGGAGTCGCCAGAAAGAACATCAGCTTTCAGGAAAAATCAGGCCTTGAGTACCGGAAATACTGCGACTCAAAGGAACGCGCATATGAGCAACTCCTGGTGCCTGAGAAGTACCGGCAGCAGCTTCTAGAGCTCGCACACAGAAATGCATGGGCGGGCCACCTGAATATAAAGAAAACAAAAGCTAGATTAGCCCTCGAATATTACTGGCCTGGGTGCTGGAAAAATGTGGAACAGCTTGTTAGATCTTGCGACACCTGCCAGTGGATCGGCAGGTCGACGGATAAATGGAAAGCGCCCATGACACTAGTTGCGATCATTACAGAGCCCTTTCGGGGTCTTGTAATATATCTGTCGGCCCGGTGCCAGCGTTCAACTCTGGTTATCGCTACATTCTGACCTCACTGTGCGTGGCAACCAAATTTCCCGAGGCCATTCTTTTGGAGCTAAGTTCCACATGTGTTGCAGACGCCCTTTTGTCAATTTTCTCTTGCGTGGGGTTCCCTGCAGAGATACAAAGCGATAACGAGAGCGTGTTCACAAGCTGCTTGACAACGTTCTTTGAACGGTGTGGGATTAAAATGGTCCGCAGTTCCGTTCACCACCCTCAGACAAATCCAGTCGAGCGCATGCACTCAGTGCTAAAGCGGATACTTGGGCCTCTGTGTTTTGAGCATAAGGAGATTGGGAAGGCTGCATTCCAGTAGCACTCTTTGCAATGAGATCCGTCCCCCACGAAAGCACAGGATTTAGGCCCGCTGAACTAGTCTACGGGCGTGACCTGAGGACCCCGCTGCGCATGCTGAGGGAGTCATGGGAGGGTTACGGGAAGGCTCCCTGTGTAGTGGAATACGTTCTAAAGCTACTGAAAACACTTGCGAAAACCAGAGACCTCGTGTAACAAAATGTCAGAGAGCACGGTCACTGTCTAAAGTGTATTATGACAAATGTTCACGCAAGCGCACCTTTCAATCTGGCGACCAGGTGATGTTGCAGCATCTGTAAAAAAAGAACAAGCTTGAGGTGCAATGGGAAGGGCCAGCTAAGGTGGTGTCCAAGCTTTTGGACACCAACTATGAGGTAAAATTTAAGAACAAATACAATCGGATAATCCACAGTAATTTGATGAAGCCTTATGTATAGCGTCAGGCCATGGCTAACATGGCGCTGAACATGCAAGAAGAAGAGATCTCAGACATACCTTATTCCTCATGAGGGCGAGCAAGCAGCGAATGAGCTGCTACATTCAGTCGATAGAGAGCCACGTTTAACGGAGTCAACGAGGAGACATGAAAAACGTCATCCGCGACTTTTAGGCGGTGTTTTCAAACAAGCCAATAAAAACAACCCTCATCGAACACGACATTCAGCTGTCCAGCAAACAGCCGATCAGGAGCAAACCGTACCGTGTCTGTCCAAGATGAAAGGAGATCATTGAGACGGAGATCCGCCGTATGTGCGAACTTGGCGTCATAGTGCCCTGCGAAAGTTTCTATACTTCCCCAATCATTATTGTAGAGGTTCCAGGAAAGGATCCGAGACCTTGCGTGGACTAACGGAGACTGAATTCAATCAGAGTGGACCAGACCTACCCCATTTCTAACATCGAGGAGAGGGTTGAAACAGTCGCTAAATCAGAATATATATCCACACTTGATTTAGTTCGTGGTTACTGGCAAGTGCCACTCAATGAGCGTGTTAGCAGGTACGCAGCATTAGTGTCCCCCGCGAGCACGTTTCACCCTGTAATGTAGAGCTTCGGCTTGAAAAATGCTCCGTGCTGCTTTTTAATGTTAATAGATCAAGTGCTGCGGGGACTTGCGCAAGCACAGCACGCCGGAAGATGCGTATAGCACGTCTGAAAAAGAATGCGCATGCCTCGTTTGGGCTATTGACAAACTAGGTGGAGCCTGGCACTCCAGCACCACAGCTTCGAGGTTCGCTCAAGAAAGGCAAGCTCTAAATAAATGCCGAAGGGCTAAGCCGAGCCTTTTAGCTGGCAAAGATTTTACCAAAAGATGATGTCCACCAAATTTTTAGTTTTGGAGATAGATTTCATATTCTCATCCTAATGGAGAGCGTATATCTACCACTTTCTTTGCAGTAATGTTGTTCATAATCAGGTAACATTGTCACATATATTAAGGGGCCTAAATTAAATTTTAAAGGAAAATGGTGTGAAGAAGACGACGTGAATTAACCGAAGAATAAAGAAGAGGAAGAAGAAGCATTCGGTGAGGTGGAGAGAGATGATTGGTGGAGAAGCATTCGGCGAGGTGGAGAAAGATGATTGGTGGAGAAGAGAAGAAGACGACGACAAGACTTACGTGGACTAACACCGAGGCTATAAAAGGGCGAGTGAGAGCGAGACACTGGGGGGAACAGCTGAGAAGCGGAGGGTTCGGCGGGTCAGGGACACATCGGCTGGAAGAGAGCGACGCCGGCTACTGCTCCGGTGAGCTCGCGTTCTACAACTCCGCATCGTGGACTTCCTGCGGTGCCAGAGCCCGTTCCGGGGAGTCAACAGAGGACGCTACCACCTGCTACGGCCAGGGGTGTCTCCAGCGCTGTTGCAACCCATCCGGGTGGTGCCCCCAACGCCAACAACACCGGCATCATCTCCACGGGCGCTTGTACCTGGAGCTTGTACGACGCAGCCAGCGACGCCAGCCCGAGCCCGTCTAACACCGCCAGCGACGCCAGCTCATGCACGGCGAATGCCGCCTCGACGCCGCCTACTGGATCCATACAACGCCGCAGCCACACCGAACCAACCGTGAGCACGAACGCCGACCGCTAATAGTAGAACACTATTAGTAGACGCTAGTAGCAGTGTGCCCGGGTCGTGTGTATTTATAGTCTTTGTGCTTTGTGTTAGTTTTGTTAGTTTTGTGTTCTAGTGTGTGTGCCACGTAGGGAGTATTAAGGGTGCTTTTGTGTGGGTACACCCGTTGCCTAGTCCATTCTTTCGGTCCGAATGTTCTCCGGAGAGATCCGTAACAAACATACCTAGGTGTACGATTTCCTTCTTTCGGCCAAGGATAAGTAAGAGCGAGTGGTGTAACGTACCTTGACTCTGAGGTATTGGGGCGGGCAAAATTGAACGCCACGTCGGCCAAAACCAGTAACCTATTCCCGTACCGCGTGCCCTCTAAGCACCAACCAGATTTCATTTGGCGATTTTTTTTCCTTCCGAGTGCCCCTCGAGCAGGAGCACACGCCTTGGGCAGGTGCCATGTCTCTACTCCTCGTCGGGAGACGTCATGTGTTCATTCAGGCAAAACATTTGATCTCTTCAAGCTTAAAGGAAAGCTGAAGCAATTTTCGAAAAAATTGAGTTCCATGCGGCATTTTATAGTTTTTACTCAGATAAAAAAGAATATCACATTCGAAAGGGGAGGAAATAAACGCAAAAAGCAGTTTTTTGCAAGAAAACTGGCCCCAGCGTCTCAGGGCGCCGAGCGAACGCCGCGAATGGCCGGGATCTTCGTGACGTCATCTACGGGGATCTCCGGCCAGCACCGACTGTGTTGCTGCGTAGCGCGTTGGTTCGGCTGGCTTGAGAACAGCATTTTGCTAACAATGGATCCGTCGTTCACCAAAGTGCGGGCCGAAAAGCAGCAAGCAAAGAAGGACGACCGCAGACTACCCGTGAATGGCGTCACTTCCGCCAGTTTCGTCCCCCATTACGCGCTTTCGGAAGCGAAGAGGGCGTGTTCGGAGGCGGGTTTTTAAAACGTGATTGCGCCTCATTTTGCGAACAGAATCGAGAAAAAATTTACACACATGATTTTCAAAGATTTTGCTTCCCAACCACTGCGTTTCATGCAATTTGAAAACCGTTTCAGCTTCCCTTTAAGTTGAAGTTTCTTAGCTAAGTGCAGTTTTGACCCTTAGTTTTGGTCTGGCGGGATGAGTGGGTTCTGAGGGCACTTGCTTTTGTCGGGTGTGGTTAGACGTCTGTGATTCGTTTTGGCTAGCATTGCACAGATTCTCCCAAAACGGCCATCTGACGAGTGAAGCGATGCCGAGCTTCGGCACTGAAGTTCACCCAAAGACTCCCAGTGAGCATCTGGTTCCTGGCACGCCCAGTCAGCCGAACTACGTGCGAGCAGTTCATCTTCCGGGCGCAATATCTGACGGCGGGGGTGCTGTTGTGCTCGCGCTCTCTTCCTGCTGTTGAGTTCGGCGAATTTGAACGTGGGTAGGATTCCCAGAAAACCCCCGCGAAGGTGAATGAGCCCTATGGAAGAAACGTGGCTGCCGGAATGTCGGAAGCAGCGACAATAATAGTGTCACTACGTGTTCGAACATGCCATCGGGTCGACGAACGGAATGTTGTCCTCTTCAGTCACGCTGGGGCTGAACAATTGCCTGAGAGCTGCGTCTTCGACAGAGGTTCCACGTTCCGGTCATCTTACAACGAAGTACAAGATCTTTCAACCCCTGCTGGGAGACAGCCCACATTCCTGTGTCACGCAGGCGCCTTCCTGTTCCACATGGTCGCAGTCCGGACCCACGTGTGCGCCCATCTGGAGGCCGCGTGGACGACAACGTGACCGGGTCCTGTTTTATTTCTATCGAGCGAGCTGCGAGGACACATAAGGACCGCCCTGTTGTGGGTGGTACCATCAGTGCCATCGTGTGATTGGACATCATTGTTCGAACTGGGGAATACGAAGAGTATTTAACGAGCTGCTGGTTTGGTACCAGAAGAGTGCCCCCTTTAGAGATACCCTTTGCTGGGAGAGACTCCCGACAGCTAAGGAGCTCCCTTTACTGAGAGGCACTCTCAGTTGCCCTTACTTGTACATTACTTAACTAGTCCTTGTATAAAGTATTCCTAGTTTTCTTCCTCCGATCGTCCTCGTCTCTTCTCCGGCCCAGTCACGCTACCGGAATCCCTACAACACATGGGGAGCATTATTGTCACCAAACTTGTAGCAAACCCGTGCATAGGGGCGGATGGCACGAAGCAGCACGTCGAGGTCTCTCTTCTTATGCGTGACTTTGCATTGATTGATAAACGGGTTAAATAAAATGACACTACGCAGGTGCGTGGACACGAGCAGCCGTACTTGTTCCCTCTAAGGGTGATTGACCCTGTACAAACTGAAGATGGTACAGGCGGACGCGCCTGAATCCAAATACTCACCTACGTCCAAGAAGATCCACGCCTACATAGAGACAACCTTAAACTTTAATCAACAAAATGACCAGGCAGGCTTTATATTAAGGATACTCGATGGTTGACCATTTTCACACCATCACTAGAGATATAGAGAAATGTAAAGAACATAACCTACCCCTACGTATATAGGCTTTAGAGTTGGCGAGAAAGCATTTGACTAATTTCAAATCTTAGCAGTCTAGCTCACATTGCAGAATCGGAGTGTAGAGGAGCCTTATGTAAAATAATTGAAAATATCTATAATGGCTGCTCTGTTATTTATGCGGACAAGAAACTTCCGTGTTTCATTTCTCGTGAAGTGGGATTGGCTAATCTCAAGAACAGTTCCCAACTTCTCCAAGTCCCGTACTGTCTTTGTTCTTCATGCCCGTTCGTTTTGTTGATCTCAAGCAATGAAGATATTGAATATCTTACCGAACTATAGTTATTACTTTGTCACTACCTTTTTGCATCTATTTATGACGTCATGTCATCACAAATTTCAGATGACGCCACACTTCTCGTGCCTCAGTGCTGGAGGCCTGCGTCCTTAGCTACCAGGTTATGTACTTCGTGTGTACTGTGGAAAAGGTTACAGTAACCGTGAACGAGGTAGTCCGCGCTTCTGTTTAAGTAGAATTTAACGCTGTAAGGGCAAAAAAGTGCGTTGAAGATAGGGATCGCACTGCTCTGAAATTGAAACTAAATGCAAAAAGGTTGCCTAGTTCCACAATTTTTTGCATCTTTTTATGAAATTCAGTTTGGTTTCAGTGGCCTAAATGATGCACAAATATATAATAACATCCTTCTTTCCTTTCATGAGAAAGATTATACAGGCTGTGGATGATAAGTTTTTTCTTTTAAAATGTCATTGAAGAGTGCTACGAGCTGGATGCGTCACCTGTAGGTTCTTCGACAGGAAATGCCTGCATGTAATGCTCAGTAATATATGCGGTAATCATAAGAAATTACAGCTGACAAGAAAGATATATCCGTTAGAGCCGCATTGCATTTTCATTTGCCCGTTCCTAAAGATCTGCAGCAGACAGCATCAATGCAAAGCCACGTTCAACGGAATGTTTCGCATAGCGAGCGCAACACCTTTGGTTGGTGTAGGGGAGTTTAACGCGTATAGCGACCAGTGGGGATGTCATAAAGAGGATGTAAAAAGCAGGAAATTAGCCACAGCTGACGCGGCACTAACCACCCTCACGGACCCGCTGTACCCGAGTATAATTGGAAACGGCGTCTCACTGGACACGTGTCCGGACCTCTCGCTAGCCCAGAACGCTAAAAATTATGAATGGCACAAAAAGGAAGAAACTGTCGGCAGTGACCACTGCGTCCTACAGATCACATTCATCATCATCATCATCATCAGCCTTAATACACCCACTGCAGGGCAAAGGCCTCTCCCATGTCTCTCCAATTAACCCTATCCTTTGCCAGCTGCATCCACCCTTTGCCTGCAAACTTCTTAATCTCATCCGCCCACCTAACCTCCTGCCGCCCCCTGCTACGCTTACTTTCTCTTGGAATCCACTCCGTTACACTTAAGGACCAGCGGTTATCTTGCCTTCGCATTACATGCCCTGTCCAAGCCCATTTCTTTCTCTTGATTTCGACTAGGATGTCATTAACCCGTGTTTGTTCCCTCACCCACTGTGCCCGCTTCCGATCTCTTAACGTTACACCTACCATTTTTCTTTCCATAGCTCGCTGCGTTGTCCTTAACTTAAGCTGAACTCTTTTCGTTAGCCTCCACGTTTCTGCACCGTAGGTGAGTACCGGTAAGATTATGCTGTTGTACACTTTCCTCTTGAGGGAAATTGGTAAACTGCCACTCATGATCTGCGAGAATTTGCCATATGCGCTCCACCCCATTCTTATCCTTCTAGTTATCTCCCTCTCATGAGCCGGATCAGCTGTCACTACCTGCCCTAAGTAGACGTATTCCGTCACAATTTCTAGGCTCTCGCTGCCAATTGTGAACTGTTGTTCCCTTGCTAAGCTGTTGAACATTACCTTGGTTTTCTGCATGTTAATTTTTAGACCCATCGATCTGCTCTGCCTGTCTAACTCATTGATCATGATTTGCAGTTCACCTCCTGAATGACTCAGCAAGGCAATGTCATCAGCAAATCGCAGATTATTTAGGTATTCTACCTCGAAATACCTCCTGTAAACACGCGGTGAACAGCATTGGCGAAATCGTGTCGCCTTGCTTGACGCCCTTCCTTATTGGAATTTTATTGCTGACTTTATGGAGGACTATAGTAGCTGTGCAATTGCTATATATATCTTCCAGTATTTTGACATAAGGCTCTTCTACCCCCTGATTACGCAATGCCTGTATCACTGCTGAGGTTTCCACTGAGTCGAATGCTTTCTCGTAATCAATGAAAGCTATATATAAAGGTTGGTTATATTCTGCGCATTTCTCTATCACCTGATTGATAGTGTGAATATGATCTATTGTGGAATATCCTTTACGAAAGCCTGCCTGATCATTTGGTTGATTAACGTCTAACGTTGCCCGGACTCTATTAGCGATTACCTTAGTAAATACTTTGTAGGCAACGGATAGTAAGCTGATCGGCCTGTAATTTTTCAAGTCCTTGGCGTCTGCCTTCTTATGAATTAAGATAATGTTTGCATTATTCCAAGCTTCTGGTACAGTCGAGGTCATAAGGCATTGCGTATACAGGGTGGCTAGTTTTTCTAGCACGATATCCCCTCCATCCTTCAACAGATCTGCTGATACCTGATCCTCCCCAGCTGCTTTTCCCCTTTTCATTGCTTCTAAGGCTTTCTTTACTTCATCTTTCGTTACTGGCGGGATGACGCATTGCTGTGCACTGTTGTCTTTCTCATTAACGCTCTGATTACATTAGCTACTGTACAGGTTTGTGTAGAACTCTTCGGCTACGTTAACTATCTTATCCATACTGCTAATGACATTGCCCTGCTTGTCTCTTAATGCATACATCTGGTTTTTACCTATGCCTAG
Source organism: Amblyomma americanum (assembly GCF_052857255.1). NCBI lineage: Eukaryota > Metazoa > Arthropoda > Arachnida > Ixodida > Ixodidae > Amblyomma > Amblyomma americanum. Next base: position 154,616,956 of record NC_135498.1, read on the forward strand.
TTTCCTCTTCACTGTTTTTAGGCTACCTCCGTTCTTTATAGCATGCTCGATTCTCTCCATATTAAACTTCCTTATGTCGGCTACCTTGCGCTTATTTATTAACTTTGATAGCTCCGTTAGTTCTATTCTATTGGTAGGGTTAGATGCCCTCATGTTTTGGCGCTTCTTAATCAGATCTTTCGTCACCTGAGATAGCTTCCCGGTATCCTTTCGAATTGTCCTACCGCCTACTTCTACTGCGCACTCCGTAATTATTGATGTCAGATTATCGTGCATTGAATGAACATCAAGATCATCTTCCTCAGTTAAAGCCGAATATCTGTTTTGCAGCGCTATCCTAAACTCTTGTGCTTTCCCTCTTATGACTAACTCGTTAATGGTCTTCTTCTTCACTACCTTCTTCCGTTCCCTCTTCAAGTCTAAGCTAAGTCTAGACCTTAGCATTCTGTGGTCGCTGCAACGCACCTTTCCGAGGACGGCCACATCCTGAATGATGCCAGGTTTAGCGCATAGTATGAAGTCGATTTCATTTTTAATCTCACCATTGGGGCTCTTCCAGGTCCACTTCCTGTTTTCTGGTTTGCGGAAGAAGGTATTCATGATCCGCAAATTATTTTTATCCGCGAATTCGACTAATAACTCTCCCCTGCTATTTCTACAGCCTATCCTATAGTCACCTACCGCGTGGTCGTCAGCCTGCATCTTGCCCACCTTCGCATTGAAGTCGCCCATCAGTACAGTGTACTGCGACTTTACTTTATTCATTGCTGATTCTACGTCCTCATAGAAACTTTCAACGGTCTGGTCATGATGGCTGGATGTAGGTGCGTAGGCCTGCACCACTTTCAGCTTGTACGTCCTATTCAGCCTAATTACTATAGCTGCTACCCTCTCGTTAATACTGTAGAACTCCTCTACGTTGCCAGCTATGTCCTTATTAATGAGGAATCCCCCACCTAGTTCTCGTCTATCCTCTAACCCGCGATAGCACAGTATGTGTCCTTCCTTTAGTACTGCATGCGCCTCACCTGTCCTCCTAACTTCGCTAAGCCCTATCACATCCCATTTAATTCCCGCTAGTTCCTCAAACAGCACTGCTAGGCTAGCCTCACTAGCTAAAGTTCTAGCGTTAAACGTTGCCAGGTTCAGACTCCAAAGGCGGCCTGTCCGGATCAAACCAATTAACAGATCACATTAGAATCAAATAAAATGCGGAAAACGAGGGGAGGGGCTTTCTTGGCCGATTGGACAAAGTTCAGGGAAGTGGAAGCCCCGGCACTGAATGTCGACCTGGCAACCTATGAGGATTGAGCCAAACGCTATTTGAAACGAAAAATCACTTCAAGAGCAAGTTTCAGGCCACCGATAGCAGCCGAGCAAAAGAAAACAACCTCTTACATTTATGGGAAGCCAGGACATCTGTAACTAAGAGATGGAAAAAACAAAAACACAACCGCAAGCTCAAAATTAGAATTGCCCAGCTAACCAAACAGGCAGAAGAGTAGGCGTGGTCTGTAGCAAAAACCAACTGGATATCTAAATGCGGTTCGCTACAGGGTACCCTCCGCACGAAGGGTAGATGGTGCTTCCTCAGCTGCCTCAATGAGCCTAATAAAACCGAAGGCGAACCGAGCACAAATTTAAGGAGGGCACTCCTCGACTTTAACTGCAGGGACGAAAAGCTCGCAGACAAACTCAAAGCGAGATATTTATGTACGACTGTAGATAAAGATGACGAGATTAGGACATACACCGTAGAGGAAATCAAAGACGCACTGATGAAGATGAGGTGAGGGACGGCACCGGGAGAGGACAAGATAACGATCGGCCTTCTGGCCAACATCAGTGATCCAGCTCTAGAGAATTTTACGCTCTACATCAACGAATGCTGAGACTCGGACGAATTACCGAACGACTTGAGAACGAATTGAATTCATCCCTCAGTCCGGTTTAAAGATAAACAAAGAAAACAATATACTAATATCTCTCACGTCCTGCGCCGGTGAGCTCATGGAGGCGGCAGTGGGGCAAAGACTCTCCAATTATTTGGAACAGCACGAGCTACGGCCGCCCTCTGTGTTCGGCTTCTGGCCACATTTATCAGCGCAGGACGTGCTGATCGAAATCTATAGAGAAATCATCGACATCCCACCCCCCTCCTCCTGCTGGAGTCCGGCCGACAGGACTATTTCTGCGCTGGACCTGAAGGGGGCTTTTCACAACGTTAAACTCATTATATTTCTGGAGAAATTAAACGCCACAGATTGCGGCGAGAAAACATTCATATATATCAAAACTTTTTTAGAAAGTAAGGATCGGCTTACATCAGACTTCGCAATGAAAAATTCGGGCCCATCAAGATGGGAACCTCAGGCACACTTTAAGGAGCCGTTATCTCTCCGCTGCTTTTTAAAGTTGCCCTCATGGTCCTCCCAGAGAGGCTCAATGTCGTGGAGGGCGTCCGCCACACCATCTACGCAGACAACACGGCTATCTGGTCGTCCGGGGCAGCGTGGGGCACATGGAGGGGGGCCCTCCATGAGGCCGCCTCTGTAGTTCAAGATTACGCGCGGGAGTTCGGTCTGTATTGCGCTCCGAACAAATCAGAACTCTTACGCATTACAAAGGATACAAACCTAAGTGCAAATATACAAAGTTGCTTTAACGACGCCCAGATACCGGAGGTTGAAACGCTTAGGGTATTAGTATTACAAATTAATAACTTGGGTAACAATGCTACGGGCTTGCAGAAAACAAAGTTTACCTGCGAACAAATTAGCAAGATGATTGGCAGGATATCAGGAAAGCACGTTGGTTTTCTGGAAAAAGATACTTTTTTTCTGGTTCAGGTGTTCATCGTTAGTCGCGTGTTGTGTGTGGCGCGCTACCTCAAGCTGAGGAAGAGCGACCGCGGGAATCTCGACGCGAGGATTCGGGCGACGCTTAAAATGGCGCTAAGACTCCCTGCCAAAGCGTCTCCAGAGTGCCTGCTCCAACGTGGTGCTCACAACTCGGTAGAGGAGCTGGTTGAGGCCCACAGAACAAGCCGAATTGCCGGCAGACAAGTCCTCCGGGACCTCAATCTGGCGCTGCTCCCCACCCCCGAACGCAGAGTAGACATCCCGTAGGCGTCGAAATATACTTTGACCGTTAAGCCGCTCAGGAGAGGCGTGAAGCCAGGGCAAAATTGAATCAAAATCACTACGAGAATAAGACAGGCATATACTACGTGGATGCAGCGGGTCCAACCGAGCAGGGTACCTGCACCATTGTGGAGGTGCACGAGGGAAAACAGGTGAATGGTTTCTCGGTAAAAACTTGCGACGGGCCAACGTTGGAGGAAGCGGTGATTGCGGCCGCCACCCACTCCGACGGAGCGTACATAATGTCGGACTCGCAGCAGGCTTGCCGAAATTATGTTGGGGTAGGATAGCACTACTCGCGCGCACAATATTATTGGCTGTTCAGAGTAATTCGGATTCAGCGATTAGTAAACAAATAGTACGGGTGCCCGGTCACCGGGGGGTTGAGGGGAACGAGGCCACTTATGCGGCTGCCTGAGCGTTCCTTCCCCCGGGTTCCACTCAAACCCCCGGTTCTGCCGCGGCAATCATACCAATCCCGTAATCACTTACACGGATATTCCAATCCATCTACGCCTCTTCAAGAGGGTACTCCCGGGACCTGCAAGGTTCTCGACAGAACAGAGGGGCGCAACCTTAGACGGCTCCAAACCGCCGTACTAAACACCGCCGTACCGAAATCCCGCCGTACTAGACACGTGCACCCTACATTAACGGGAGGGCGTAAATTCTGCGGACAGTATGCTGACCTGCACCGCAGGGTGGGGGCCTGCCAGTACAATACACATATAGCCGCTTAAGTCTGCCAACTAGGGAGGGCAGGAAGGCGGCCCTGTCCAGCTCGGACCTGAAGGCCCTGGTCCAGAGAGCACGGGCAACAGCGGCGGCCAATGGCGTCCCGGAATAGGGACTGTCACCCAGCGCAACGACCATCCCCACCTCCCATTCCCAATTTAATACTGTAAAACAATAAATGTTTCTCATCCTCCACCCGTTCCCCACCACCATGACCATGTGCCATTGCCTCACAGCCTATAAATATTCCATGCGTAGTTCTTAGCACCCTGAAGACTCTAGGCGATGTCGTCCTTGCGTCGTGAAGTGTCACCTTGTGTCCCCTATCTGTGACAATTCCGGTGAAAGAAAAACTTTTCCAGCGTTTTACAATTTCCTCTAGAGCTTAGTTCTATTACTGTCGAATAAACTACTCCTGGGCCCCTGACTAATGATTTTATAATGCAGTTGGTCTCCAAAGTGCTAGTGCCTTCTAAGAAAAATAAGATTACTTAAGACAATTTTAAAAAGTTGTATCGTGTAATAATTGTTACAACCTCCACATGCCAATGCTGATTGGAGTCTCGTAGGGTGCCCCTTAGGGCCTCGGTGCGGATTCGTACTCCATGCGGTAGCAGCACGCGCTTACTTTATAAGTCCTCGACATTTGTTAATGTTTCTAATAATGCTTGCACCTGAGCAAATCTCCTGTTAACATAGCTTGGTGACATTTTCCACAATATTCTATCACTCATACTTTCGTTCCATTTCCTGCTTCACGCAGCTCGCTAGTATGGCGTGTACAACAGGAAGTATTGGTAAAATTGATTGAGTATATGCAGCTCTGTGCAAGAAAAAGGTAACGGCGTATGGTGCAAGCCTTTCAGAGGGTGCCCAAGCAAGCAAGAGCAAAAATGGGGAATAAATTATTTTGGGCAAGTAAAATACTGATGGGCACAAAAAGCTGTATCTTAGTTTACTTTAATGGGAAGCTCCAATCGTTTTTTTTTTTAGAATTCGAGGTTGTTCAAGAATTTCAATCTATAGGGCTTCTAACCAAATCTAGCGAAGTATGTTTCCACTCGCATTTAAAATGGTTACGTAATCGTTGAATAAACCTGCTTCAACGATCAGGCTTGTCCCCACCGCGTTCGGGAATGCGGTAAAACTTGTATTGTCGTCATTGTAGCTGAAGTTTCAGATGTGCGCTGCCTTCGCCTGCATGCTGCTGTGCGTCGTCCGATGCCGCCAAACAATGCTTCGTGGGCTTTACCTTCGATAGTGTTTTTTTTTTCTTCTATGAGACAACCGTTTCTTCGCTGGAAAACTAGCGCCGTCATACGCGGGGTCGTTATAGGGGCTCTGCTGTCGTTGCTCACTGCAGAGGAGCCTGAACACCGGCGTCGGTTTATTCGTCGATTGCGCCACCAATTCAAACGCTAGCGCAAAAGGATTGCACCCGCCGTCTTAACATCCATGTTTCACTCTGTCGGGCCTTTTAAACTCATCGGGTTCTAAAACCTCTTCAGCTGCCCTCTTATATCTGTTTAGGTATACCGGCCCAGAAAGTATCCCATGTACTAACTATTTTTATTTGGTGCCTCTTAAAATCGATTGGTTGGAGTTTCGAAACAAGAATGGCTATAAGATAGTAGCTTGCGTTCGTGTCCAAGCCAAAGAATCGGCATGGTGCCTTAGTTTTTTGTGGTCCTGGAGCAGTCTGTACGCAGTATAAAAGGCCTGTTTTGTCCCTTCGTACGATCTGTTCACGGCAACTTTCGAACCCCCAAAAGCCAAACACAACTTCCAGGAACATCAAGCAATGAATCTAAGAAAGTCATATTCTCCAGCCAGCCACCCTTCGGCTCTTCCTGCCCCCACTTGAGCAGACCCTCTATGAGTTTTCTTCTGGAAAGCAAGTCGAACACCCGCCGTTTCCTATTGTTTTAGGTTTCTTGTTAGTGTTTCTTTTAGTATTCGCTTGCTGTGAAAAGCAGCGTTGATCACATTTATTTTTGACTTCCTGGCGAAAGTCTCAAAAAGATATCATTCTCAGAGCACTTGGTTTTCACACTGTCAGTTAATGGACAGGACATTGCAGTCAGCGTAGAAAGTTAGCAAAAGTACACTCCGCAGATGAATCTTAAGAACACAGCAACAAGGCAAAAACAAGGCTCCTACTTCTAAGAGAAGATAGAAGCAGTATTCTTAGGCTAGGTTGCTTACGCAATTCGTTTCGTGTCCTGATTTGTAGATGCTCCGTAAGCCATTCATGAAAATCCGATGCAAACGATAGAAATGGAGAGCTATATGGGCAGTAGTATTCACTACTGTTACGGCTATTACAGCTTTTTCCAAGCACCTGCCTGACGATAACGGCCACGATGTGGAGTTTTTCTCCGATCCTTGGGGTCTTATCTCGACCGCCTTGGAGAGCGCTTCATGCTCTCCAGGTGTGCGTCCTCGCGAATAAAATGCGAGCCACGTCCTGAGAAGAATGTTTTTACTTTCCGCAATGCCAGCAAAATGAAGCGCATAAACAGCTTCAGAATAAAACTTTCACAGCAGCGCAGGAACGTTATGGCAGCACACTGCAAAACGACATCAAACAAAGGCTCCGCGTTGCCTCCTCGGATCTCCTTGCCATAACAACATCCGCAGACCGCTGTAGGGTGTCAGGGAAGCTCCGACGGTCGTATCATATCCTTTGAGGGATTTCATAAAGAGGCAGTGTTCACAGGACGCGAAAGTTTATTGCCATTCCTATGATAATTGCGAACTTGAGCTTCTCCCTTGCAGATTGCACCAGAGTAGAAATAGCAGGGAAGCAGTTTTTATAAATGCGAGAGAATAAGATGGCTCAATCTCAAGGTCATGACCGCAAAGTTCCCACATGAAACGGCATCAGGTGAAGTCATGAGCCGAGGAGTCACGTGGCGAATATGACGTCACATCAAAATAATAACGCTAAATAACATACCAAATTAATGCTAAATAATGTAATTACGTGACGCCAAGAAAAATATACTACAATTAGTGACGTCACACCAAGTGGATCTTACAACGCTGTAATGTGCCATAATAGTAAGCCGAGTGAAAACGGTGTAATGTGACGTCATACTACCTAAAGTGACTAAGGTATAATGTGACGTCATACTAAGTCACGTGACAACGATGTACATGATGTCATATAAAGTCCCGACCCACCCCCTAATTCATGGAGGTGTAGAAGAAATCCCAGCGATGGCGCCACTGGCTGACTTCATTGTGGTGGCAGCATTGCCGACTACATTCGCATAAAAATTTTGAGCAGCCGCACGTCGTACAGCATTCCGGGCGGTGTCATAGTATTTTCCTTTGCATATAGCTCACACGTTTCAGTTAAGTTGGAGGCAAGCTTGCGACAGGGGTTCAGACCGGTGACATATGCAACTTCAGTTGCATGCTTTAAGGCGCGCGTGGTTCAGGTGTCCACCGACATGTGGAGATGCGAGAGCTACAGCGCCCTTTCCTGTCTTCAAAACACATGCTTTCGCATTCCTCCACGTAAGCAGACTTAAGTGCCCTTAGAAGTTTGTTACCTAAGCATCAGCATTCGATATTTTATCTGGTAAGCAACAAAGCCTCATCGGTGCTTCAATGCTCACCAAGAATCTCCCCCACAGTGAAAGGAAGTAAGTCCAACTTTTATGAATAAGTGGCCAAAAAGGAGAAAAGGCGATGCGTCTGTTTTGGACAAAATGGGGGTAGATTAGCAAGGCGTCAGTATGATTCCTCTTTTCTATTAAATGAAAACCCACCCTTGCATTTTGGTTCTTCTACTGCTTCCTCTCCGTGGATGCTTTCAGACAGGAACCGCTAGCATGCGTAACTGGAGCTGCTATACTCACTGATACTCATAACTCTAGTTTCCGTGTTGTTGCACCATACGAAGCGTTTATGTTAATATTCTTTTAGCAGTATATTATCAGTTAGCGACAGGAATTCTTCTTATATAAATTTGCAATTTGGAGATTCAAGGCTCACCTTAAAAGATACCAAAAGCGACTGGTTTTACTTAGCCACACCTCACGCCCCAAGCTTTGGAACACGTGGGAGTTGCAAGAGTAGCACTGGGCGGAAAGGGATGTAGTCGTTGCAAATTCCAGCAAAATATTTTTTTCTGGGTTCTTTTCAAGTTTTCAGTGTGATATTAGATTATGACTTCGAGCCAGTTCGTTTCCTCGTCTTGTTTCGTCGGTAAGAATTTGCGTCAGGTGTGTGTGTGTGTCCTAGGAGCACACAAAATATCATCACTCTCCCAAAATATTATCTCAAAATGGGTTTTACGGAGTGTGGTTAGTTGTTCAGTCCAATAACCCATACCATCTCTCCTTTGCTCTTCAATTTACCAAGTGTCAACTTTGAGGAGTCTTTATGAGTTAAATTGATAATCTTGATTGCACCTATCCGAGATCATGCAGCACGTGAGTCGGCTATCTAGTTACCCTCTACGCCGGCGTGGCTTGAGATCCAGCAGCATCTTATCATATCCCTTTGTGTTGTGACTTTTTCTATGCCGTGTATGGTGCTTACTACTAAGGGTGCTACTGTAGTTCTTTGCTGTAGCGCTAGATGTAGGGTCAGGAAATCACTATAGAATAGACGTTTTAAATGTTCTCATCTGCCATCCTCCTCAAAACCACACACGCTTCATAACATTTGGTGTAAAAGATTGAAACATAGTTTGCCCGTCTTTTTTTCCATTTCTTCTGCCAGTCATGCCTTTCCTACGTGAGTTACTGTTTTTTAGCCTTCTGAGTAAAATTTCATGTATCCTGCAGATTTCTTCATCAGAGCCAGCTATTAGTGCAGCATGTGTACATTTAGTGTTCGTTTTTCACAAAAACGTACGTGTTAATGTGAAGTGGTACCAGCGAGAAGGCTGTAAAATTGCGGCGGCTGATTGTGTTCCAGGCAATTTAAGATTGGCTTTCTGGTATTCATACAACAGGACATGTTTATTCAAAGCGTAAATACTCATGTCTGACAACTTGCGATTTATTATTGATTAGTGTTCTGGATGCACACTTAGCAAAGATGTTTTGGTAGCGATCTCATTTGAAGTACAATGTACTCGTGAGCAGTGTTTTCCTATTTCCGAGGGGTAGTTCAGTTCTTTCCATGTGAAGGTTATTACGAAAGACGTTCTTTATGCGCCAGTTAACTGACGAGGCCTAGTACAGGATTCAGTTTTTTAATGTGTGATGGTCTCGTTTACCTATTCAACACGTTCATACTTTAAGGAAGAGCAAACTATGGAGTGGTAGATGTGTAAACGGCACATCCTATTGGTCCCCGAGTGTTTTCGTGGGTGCACTTTGAACATGTTCAGGGATCGCGAAGCTTTCTGTTTGAGGGCGTTTCTGTGCTGTAAGAACGTGAGCTCTCTGTCAAAAGTTATACCGAAAATTTGTTTTGTTTTGCTGGAAGTAGTGTTTCATTTAAGTGAAGGTTGGATAAATCGGCAAATCTCTTTTGGGTGAAAATAACAAGTTTTTTTTTCTATCAGAAAAACACAATCCCATTTTTGTCTGCTCGACTCGCTAGTTTGTTCAATGACAGATGTATCCGACTCAAACACGTTGATAAGCTGGAGGATGTGCATGCAATTTGAAGGTCATAAACATATACGAACTACATGTGGAGTTTGGAATTATTTTAACTAAGGAATTGTTTTCACGAAAAAGAAGGTAGTGCTTAAGTACACCCGTGCGGTAGCTCATTTTCCTTAACTAATTTCTCTTAAGCTTTTAATTGTTGTGAGCGAGAAATGAGCGATCAAAAAAAAACCTTCAAGCACTTCAGCATCCAACCGCTGATACGCAGGTTTGCTAGGTCGCGGATGATACTAGAGACCTTTGCGGCATCTTAACCTTGTTCATATCAAGGAAAACTGTCATCGGGTTCTTTGTGTATGAACGCTTCGCACATTGCGTTTACAAGGCGAACAAGATTACCAGTCTTGAACATGACTTTTTAACCCACACTGATAAATGTCGAGTAGTTTATGAGATTCCAGAAAAAAAGTTCATCTAATAATCCGTACACACTTAAATGATTTGACGTGACAGCCTGTTAGGGCTATGGGCCTATAGCTACTAAGAGAAGTTGGCGCCTTTCCAAGTATCAGGAAATGTTCTATAATAGCTGTTCACTTCTCAGGTATTTTTGTTTCTATGAATATATTCCGGAATCATTTCGAATGGGCATTCCACCGCCGTTGAGTCAGTTGAGGCTCCCGTTATTCGTCGTTCTCTGCAGCTAGCTTGACACGTTGAACTTCCCTACCTCTAGCTAAGTAATCAGCATGATTGGCAGCGTCAGCCAGATGATAAGACTCAGCACGTTATCTACGAGACCGTCCCTACGACAGCGTAGGCGGTCCCGGCCGACTCACTTCATCCATAGCGAGAAACTGCGAGGGAGCAGTGTATATGTCCGTGAGAGCGGCGCCGTCTCCCATTCAAACGAACGACCAGTCACGTGGTTAGTCGCGAGGACACCGCTGGCGAAGCGATGGCGCGCGGCTGCAGCTGCGATGAGTCACCTGGTGCATCACGTGGCTGACACACCTCCACTCCTCCACTTGAAGGTCAAATGTACCGCGCCGATGACCATGGTTCGGCGAGGCTAGTCAAGCGTTCGATTCAAAAAATCAGGGGAGACTTAAGCTCTGCCTTTAATGGTATGGAGCAACAGCGGCGACAACCCAGCAAAAAGACTCACACCACGAACCAGCACGCGTACAGCCTAGAAATACACCACGCAATTTGCTTTCAGGCGTAGGTGGCACGGTGCGTGATCGCCCCTGGCGTGGCGAAACTTAGGACATGATGCTCCATGCGCGAGGACCTGCTAGGGCTTTACAAGCAGAGATCACACATTTAAGGTCACGTGAGGACGATGTATACCCAACTGCACTTAATCACTCTAATTAGTATCTCACCAATTAGCAGGTCTCTATATTTCACAGCACTCACGACTACATCACTAAACTCCACGCACTTCTCGCTGATTGAATTTCTTTCATTTGAATAATTTTTTTATTCTTTCACTAATTAGTATTGATCCAGTGCAAATAATTAAACTACAAGAAACTGACACACACAATACCTGCTAATTTACTTTTTTCCTATGAATTATTCACACACTACCCGTTAATTTATTTTTCTAATAATTATCCTAATTAGTGTTCTAGTAATTAGTACAATCACTGTCCACTCCAATTGTCAGCACATCACAAAGCTGCAGTTAAGCAGACATCACACTCGCATAACTCGTCTTGAACCCAGCAAAGTCAACCTCCCTACGTGGCTTAGTCAGTAGCTGAGTTTCGCGACACAAAGCTGTTGCCTGAATTCCACCTCGCAACGGACATCAACGCGACGACGCTCAATTTTCCTTCAAACGAGAGTCAAATATATACCTCTAAAATATGAAAGGAATTGAGCTTCGAATGATGTGTTTCTTTTCCGTACGCCATCTGCTAAACATTGTCACATTTTTTTCGCACAATGCCGCAATGAAGGTGTGAAACAGCAGAAAAGATTGCTCTCTGCACGTGAACAACAAACAAAATAAGCGAGGGGAGACACATTACGCTGAAAAATCAGACGACAATTATAATCATATGCTCTCTGCCCCAAAATTTAATAATGTGATAGAGTTAACGGCCCTGTTCAGATGGAGATTCGATGTCGTTGTGATGGGTGTCAAGAACGGAAAGATTTCTATACAGGGTCATGACTTCACAACGATATGAGCTCGTGCTGATAATTAACCCATATGTACCGAAACGGCAGAAATTGGAAAACACTAAAATATTTTTGGATATAATTTTTTTTTAATTTACAATTCAGAATCATCTCTTTATTGAATATTTTTCTCATCACTCCCTTCTGAGCAGTCCTACAATGTAGGATATTAGGAAATTTACTACCTGCTACGAGTGGTGGAGCTTCAAACGTTTGACATCAAATTTAAAATCACATTTTTCATAATGCGCAGTGCTTTCCTTATGACAATGCCGAAAAATGTTTGCTTTTCTTGCAGAATTACACTGTAGCCGATACCATCGAAGTCCAATAATGGCGTCCAGGAAGAATGTCGGATCAATCTGAATGCACATAACGCACAAAACTGAGCGCACAACATTCCTTGCACAGGAAAAGTTTGCACGCTCTTGCAACCTACGCTAGCAGGCACAAGCTTTTACACAATAAACTTATAGAGTTACTGCGGCATCCTACATGTAGTACGCAAGGCATATATGGGTTAAGACACACCGCAGCGATCACATAGTACAACAGTGATGACATGGTTGCACATTTTCTCATCGTTCTACATGGTTTGTCTTTATTTAACCAGCATTGCGTAGTGGCTCTGGAGAAAGAAAAGCAATTGCGGTGAAAAGCAAACTGGCCGAGCGTGGTCGCGAACGCTTCCGCTTGGCCTGTGAGCCGGGCGCGCTAACCCTTGACCACTGAGGGACGTTTCTTCGCGTTGGTTAAAGTGGGGCCTTGTATGTATTGCTGTAAATAAAAATTTAAAAATTAACCAAATTACCCACCAACGATGCCTCAGCGTTCGACTCAAGAGCGTTAGATGCGGGAGCTTCAAGTGCTTACATCGGTGCACTAAGCAAACCCGGAGAAGTCCTTATCCAACCATGCGCGTGTTTCCTTTCCGGAAACATTCTTCTAACTAGAGCCACGGAAGATATAAGCAGCGCCATCTACCCCACCTATCTTGCACTATACCATTCCGATTTACTGCCTTCTTCGCTGCATCCAGTATAATGCCTTGGTATATCTGTTAGTAAATTTTACAAACGTGTGCATCATGAGACGATGAATCGTTTTACATTATCCGGAACCCCACTAGACAAACGGTTCTGCCGTACTGACCGTCAGAAGGTCCTCGGAATCACGGTTTGAGCAGAAAAGTCTTCGTCAGGAATCCCACGCATATTATGGGCTTCATCTCAGTTAGTAAATTTATCCTTAGGTACTTGCCAAGTGATTTGACGCCACTTCGAAAATTCGGCGTCAGAAGGATGGCCCCAAATTTTATGCAAACGGCGGTCCCCGGTGGACCCCACTTTGATGCCGCTGCAATGGCACATATATAAAAGGATTGAAAATGTAGGTATAAACTGAGGTGTTTCGCGCCCCCTGTTGCTGTGTGATAAAGTGCGGTCACGTGGTAACAGTTTTGGTCAATTTGACCTTCGTGCAGACAGACGTGTCCTTGACAACTGTGAGTAGTAGGATCTAACGCTCTTCAAACAAAAATTAAAAATGCAATAACGATCAGAGACCGTGTATGCGAAGCGATACGCAACGGGGAGCCCAGGATGCTGAAGGAACCCATAAACGCAAGTTTGTCACCCTCTGAAGGCGGACCCTAAGGGTCCGCCGAATTCTTTGCATTGCAATGTCGCCACTAGAGCTCGAGTAGCCTGCGCTGAGCGTAAAATGCTGGAAAGCATGAGTAGGGTGGTTAGCGATACTAGAGGAAACTGAGCTCGAGCAATAATTTCTTTATTACTCCATAATTACGTTTGACAGAGCTCCCTGTTTTTTGCTAGTTTTCCTTTTGGCGTGGAATACCCTTAAGGAATTCTTAAATTAAGCAAAGAAATAACCAAAAAAATATAAATTCTGTGCATTGAGTTTGTTGCCTATCATAATGCTGACCACTGCACTCGCTGTCTAGTCAAGCGTAAAAAATCATCTTATGCACTTAAACAGAAAACTGCATTGATAACACAGCGATTTCTTGTGAGTGAACTACGTTTTAAAACTGCAGCATGGGCACTTGGCGGATTTGGTTATCAGCAGAGAGTAAACAAAAGCTGGAGATCATAAAAGTAATTATAAATCTGTATTGAAAAACACACGCTTGAAACTAATGATTTCTACAAGCAGGAAACTTGCCGAGGTTGAAACAATGTTTACTGAGCGCACCATTCGACATCATGACAATGCACAGCAGTTATGTCACAACAATAAAGAGATGGTCAGCGTTCGCATGGTCACCGGTAGTGGAATAAATTCTCTTGGCGCTGCTGCGGGTCCACAAAGCTACCAGCCTGCTGCATCAGCACCATAGGGCGTCTCGAAAACGAGGAAACGGCGAATAGAAGAAAGTTGAGACATAAAACTTTATCAACAAACGCAACGCCGTTTCTGGCGTCCTCATTTATCACTGCCACCACGACCGGTCGTGAGGAGCCCGGTAGGGTAACTAGACTGACGTGTGGGATTGAAGAACCCCGCTCTCGAGGTTTGTTTTATTTCTTCCCGTTCTTGTGAACGAGGCTGCTGCAAATCCAATCGCACCATTAATCAGACTTCGGACGTGTTTATCTGCCGGATGAAACATGGTCCATCTAGACACGTTCCTTTTCCTGCTATAGTTAGTTGCGCTTTGCCCACTACTACAAGAGCCGCAGAGGCTAACCAGCATCTGCGAAGATTCCTTGCGTTCCTTAGCAAAACATTGGATTGCTGTAGTCATCCCTTGGAAGTAAAATAAAAGTAGCAGACGGCTATTATTTCCTTCCCCCCACTTCCACAAAAGAATTCAGGACGACTTGTTTATTTTTTGGATATTATTATTGTTTGTGCTCATTTATTTTCCCGTCCTGACGCTTTTGACAACGAGCGTTGCGAATGATTTCCTCGGGCACAAGTTTTCTCGTTCACATGTTCAGTAGAAAAAAATCCAAGTGCAAGAAACCGTGACAGTTGGAAAAGGCATAGCGTGTCTAACACGAACGCCCTCGTGTGGGCAGTTCCAATCCCCCATTACTGCAACCTCCTTCGCTTTTACTGAACAGAGCAACCTCCAGTACATTATCCTGCTGTGGAGACAAATCTGTCGCCCATATCAGGCTAATTATTTTTTTATTTTTTTTTTTATTTATTTGGAACATGCTGCTAGCCTCTTTCGAGGCTGTTGCAAGAATGGGCACAGGTTTGGTTTCTTTTTAGGTACGTCACAAAAGAAAAAATCACAAGGAAGGTTCATGCTACTGATAACACATTGTAAAATGAATAATCATGGGAGACAGCTTCAAAATACATGACGCAACATTAAGCAACACAAAAGCACGTGCAATGCTTCACTAAAAGCTCAAATAAACCATTATGACAGGTTAAAAAGAAAACTGCTCAAAGATTCAGAATTAACAACATTTCCAGGTAACATATTCCATTCCCTGATCGCTTGCGGAAAAAATGAATAACGATAGGTGTCAGTTTTAAACTTATACTCTGTTAAGTGCAGTGAATGTTTCGTTCTGGTGTGCGTTTTGGTGAAGGAACTAAGTAGACATCAGAACCTATTTTAGGGCACCATTTAAGAGGAGAGAGATGAATTTAAGGCGTGAGATTCGGGTACGGTTACTAATAGTGAAGAGATTTCCCTTGTTTAAGAGTTCAGTTGGGGAGTCGTTACGTTGATATTTGTTAAAAATAAATCTTACTGCTTTCCGCTGCACGTTTTCTTCCTTATTCATGCATTTCTGTGTGTACGGATACCAACACAGGATGTTGTACTCAAGCACAGGAAGGACGAGAGAACGGTGTGCCAGTCGCTTGGTGTCGGGAGATGCAGATGGTATAGATCGCTTAAGAGAAAACAGTGCGGAAAGTGCTTTTGACGATATATATTCTACATCATTATCCCAGTTCAGGTCAGAGGCGATGACAACACCTAGGAATTTGTATTTTTGGACTGATTTTAAAGGTTTATTTTCGACTTCACACGAGAAAACGAGCGTGTTCTTTTATCTTGATACAGTCATGCACACTGATTTCTCGAGATTCAGGGTCATCTGCCACTCTCGACACCATTTTGCAATTCGACCAATTGCATTGTTTAATGTGACTTGATCATCGTGTGACTTAATTTCTTTATAAATAATGCAATCGTCTGCGAACAATCGGACTGTTGCGTCAAGATTAAATGCTAGATTGTTTATGTAATGTAGAAACAATATGGGTGCTAATACCGTTCCTTGAGGTACGCCAGACATTACTTTGACATGGTGCGATGCGTGGCCGTCATATTGCACATACTGGTAGCGGTCTGAAAGGTAATTTTGTATCCAGTTTGTTATTTTATTACAGCCAAGGAAGTGTTGAAGTTTAAACATCAATTTTGGGTGTGATACACGATCGAACGCTTTCGAATAATAATATTAATTGGTTTTTTTGGGGAAAGGAAATGACGCAGTATCTGTCTCATATATCGTTGGACACCTGAACCGCGCCGTAAGGGAAGGGATAAAGGAGGGAGTGAAAGAAGAAAGGAAGAGAGAGGTGCCGTAGTGGAGGGCTCCGGAATAATTTCGACCACCTGGGGATCTTTAACGTGCACTGACATCGCACAGCACACGGGCGCCTTAACGTTTTTCCTCCATAAAAACGCAGCCGCCGAGGTCGGGTTCGAACCCGGGAACTTCGGTTCTGTAGTCGAGCGCCCTAACCAGTGAGCCACCGCGGCGAACGCTTTCGAGAAATCTAAAAATAAGACATCAACTTGGCTGCGTTTGTCCAGTGCGGATGCGAGATCGTGGATCGTTTCCAGCAGTTGAGTTGTAGTTGATAGCCCTTTCCTAAAGCCGTGCTGGTTAGGACTCAGTAGATTATTTTCTTCAAGAAATTTTACGATGTGCTTAAGAATGATATGTTCAAATATCTTGGATGCAACACACGTGAGTGAAACAGGGCGATAGTTTGAACACATTTGTAGTGTCTCCAGATTTATGAACAGGAACAACCTTAGCGATTTTCCAATCTTTCGGGACTTCTGCATTTTCTAGGGATTTCTTATAAACAAGACGCAAATATTTCAATGCCCACTCTGCGTATCTTTTGAGGAACGTATTCGGATTATTATCTGGGCCAGTAGATTTCTTCTCGTCAAGAATAAGTAAGAGAGCGAAAATTCCTGATTCGTTTAGTGCTAGTTCGGGGAGGTCTAGGCTAGAGTCACTTATTTGAGAATCTACGTGAGGCACAGAATTGTCTTCAAGCCTGAAAACCGATTGAAAATACAGATTGAAGTCATTAGCTATCTTTAAAGCCTCATGCGGAGGTACATGGCATTGTTAGTGCTTTCGAGAGTTCAGATATTTCCAAAATTTTGGGGAGCGGTATTGATAAAGTTGCTGAGAGTAACATTTGTATATTTGTGTCTTGAAGTCCTAATTGCTTGCTTTAGATCATTCGAGAGTTTGCGAATGTGTTCATTGTGTGTTGTCGATGGTTTCCGTCGTTTAAGTGTCCTCAGTCGTGACAGCTTGCGCTTCATATGTATAATGTCTCGAATTATCCAAAGATTAAACTTGTTTACAGTTTTTACACGCGTGGGAACATAAAGTGAGATACATTGTTCCACTTTATGCTTAAACGTCAACCATAGGTCGTCACATGATACCGACGGGTCGGCGTACATTGTTGCAAACTCTGAATAAAAGTGATCAAAGACATCAAGAACGCCAATATCATCAGCGTTTTTCCAGTCGTATACTCGTGTTATTTTTATCGCACGTGCTGGTGCAATTAAGGAGAGCGAACAAATGGTTGCCCGGTAGCCAGATATACCGTCAAGTATCTCATATGAAGAGGCATCCTCAGCGAAACAATTGTTTATAAAAGTTAAATCAAGAACACTGTGGCTGATGTCTGTAACACGGGTAGGTCCCTGCACAATTTGTTTGAGGCCGAAAGCAAATGCGACGTGAAGAAGCGCGTCGGCACTGGTTTGGTCAGTGTATCCTCTATCCAGATCTTTCCACGCTATGCCTGGGATATTAAAACCTCTTGTAAGAATAATTTTTATACATTGGTTTAGGTAACGCTGCATGTATTCTGATAAAGACTCAATGGTATCTGCACTACTATTTGGTGGACGATACATTGTGCCAACATAAACCGGAGCTTCATTTACAAGTATCTTACATCAAAGTGCCTCAGTGCCATCGACGTCCGGCACGGGCGTAGTATATATATCCTCCCTAATCAAAACCATGACACCACCATCACGAGAAGGCCTTTCTTTGCGCAATATAAGATAGCCCGGTGGGAAGATATCGTTAGATATGTGCGAGGACAGCCACGTTTCAGTGGTGGTTACAACATCTGGACAGTATTCAAGAAGAAATGTTTCTAGCTCTACTAATTTATTTACGATACTCCTAGCATTTAAATTTGCTATGACTAGTCGTCTGAATCGTTCCTTTCTAGGTCGCTGCTCTGATCAAGCGTGTTTTTTGATACTGCTCCTTTTTGTTCTTTCGTAGCATCCCACGAGAACAGTTGGTCATTATTCCTAATCGTGTCGTACACTAGAAAAACTTTATCGTGCTTGTCTCGATTAACCTTGCAGCTATCCCACAGCTTTTTTCTTACGTTGCTTACTCGCTGGGAAAAGTCTTCGCTGACCGAGAAAGACGATCCCTTTAGCTTCGAACAGTTGCTCAAGGTCTTTGCTTTATCTCTGGAATCGAGTAGTTTGAAGATAAAAGGACGCGGTTTGTTTTCCCTTCTTGCGCCTAAGCGATGTATTCTTTCAATCCAAGAGGTTGTCACGCCATGTTTCTCTTGAAGGATGCTGTCAGTTACTTCTTTTTCTAGGCTTTCGGTTGTCTCATCTTCACGTTCAGTTAAGCCATAAATGATTAAGTTCGACCGCCTGCTTCTGTTTTCATGGTCATCTACTTTTTGCTGCTTCGCCTATTGCCACAGAATCTCACAAAGAAGCTTGAAAACTCGTTCAGGCAGCGTATATATGTTGCGTAAGAAGTGCTCGTCCTAAGAAGGCCTTTATTATATTATTTTCCAGAATGCTGAGCGGTAAAAGCTACATATACATTCTTTGTCCGTTAAGTTTTAAGACTGATTTATTTTCTTCTCGAGAAATAATTACCCGAAACAAATGTTCGTGCGTATGTGTAGATCCACCTTTTCGGGCTAACCTGAGCTATTTACCGTAGTTGCTGCGGCAGCCGCTAGTTGGAACTGCATGTAGAAAAATATGTTGTCACTAGTCGTCTACACATTCTACTGTGAGTAAATGGTGAGAGATGGATGTCCACCTCGAACAGCGTGTAAACATAAAATTCTGTGCGAAGGTTGGAAAGACAGCCACACATGCATATGAACTCCTTCGTGACACTTACTGCAACGAGACATTATCGCGGGCGCGAGTTTTCGAGTTGCACAAGAGGTTCGTTTCGGAAAGACCGTCGTTGGAAGTCGACACAAGGCAGGGGTGCCTTTCAACCTGACGGAGTGAAAACAACGTGGCTCGGATCAGGGAAACCGTACAGCAAGACCGCTCCATTACAGTGAACATGCTATCAGATTCTCTTGACAATAGTAAGATAACATGCCAACAAAATTTACGTGAGAACTTGTGGAAACGAAAGCTGAATGCCAGACTTGTGCTGTACTCCCTCATACAAGGCTAGAAGGACACGCGGGCATCAGTGAGCGCGGACTGGCTCTCTGAGGCGGAGAAGGATGCTACATTCGTCGACAGCATCATTGCTGAAGACGAAACATGATGTTTTCAATACGACCCTCAAACAAAGAGGCAAAGCACCGAATGCCGGTCCACAAGCTCTCCGGCGTCGAGAAAGGTGCGGCAACAGAATACCAAAACAAAGACGTTTCCTATAGTTTTTTTTCGATACCAGAGGGGCCATGCACCAAGAGTTCGTCCCACTAGGGCAGACGGTGAATCAGAGGTTTTATATCCACGTGCTCCAACACATGCGTAATGCACTGTGACGCCGTCGCCCTGACTTGTGGGCATCTGGACAATGGAGCCTTCTCCACGATAACGCACGACAGCACAATGCCCTCTGCGTGACAATATCCCTCGCCAAGCACAGCATCACTGTACTTCTCCATCCGCCATACTCGCCTGGCCTCTCCCCATGTGATTTGTTTCTGTTTACTCATGTGAAGAGAGCCCTAAAAGGTCCCTGGATAGAGAGCGTGGAGGCCATTCAAGACGCCACGACAAAGGAGCTGACAGCCCTGCCAAAAGAAGCGTTTTACAACTGTTTCCAAACCCTCAAGAAGCGTTGGCAGCTGTGTATAGACTGCAGGGAACAATATTTCGAAGGTGTGCTGCAAAAATGATTTCAATGTTCAACGTATTTTTTTAATGGACTCAGTCATGCAACTTTACGGATCTTTACGTAACTTTACGTATCTAGAAGAAGCTCCTCCATCCCAACGTGGCACCTATTTGCGAGCGAGCAACTCAACTTCCAGAGGGCGTCCCTGCTTAAACGTCGTTGTGCGTGTGTACTTGGCTCCCAGGCATGCGCTCTTCGCGAACCTTATTCAGAATAAAGACGCTTATGTTACGACCAGTCGCCTCTTGCTCGTGGTCCACGCGAGGCAATTACGGAGTTCATGTTCCGGATGAAAAAGTTTGCAGTCTGGCAAGCGGCCGCGTAAGTGAGCGATTGCGCAACTGGCACGTGACGCAGTAAAGCGCGTGATCAAAGATTGCTCTCGGTGCCGCGGGGCCCGTCAAAGTGCCCCGAAATAAGGTGACACTCGTAGAAAAGGTCGCTGGATGGGGAGCGTGGACGCCATTTAAGACGCCACGACAAAGGACCTCACATCCCTGCCAAAAGAAGCGTTTTCGAACGGTTTCCAAGACCTCAGGAAGCGTTGAAAACCGTGTATAGGCTGCAAGGGAGTCTATTTCGAAGGGTTGCTGCATAAGTGATTACAATGTTAAAAGCATTTTTTTAAAGGACTCAGTCTTTGAAAGGAGTTGTATTTTTCACACTTCGACATATCGTGTTGCTTTTTGTGACGAAACACGGCCGAATTCTGAACAGTGAAGTCATTTCGAAGAAAGCAGGGTGGTAATTACCTTCTAGTGTTCATACTTAGATAGCGTACAATGATAATAGTATTTAATGAATCAATGTATTTATTTATGACGTCCAGAACAAACATGCCCCTGAGTACTGAAGCTGACGGCAAAGTTATAAAGTAGAGGGGCGAAAAACAAATTACAAGCCAGAGAAACACCAAAGTGGAAACAACAAATGACAAGTACAAATAAAAAATGATTACAAATCTGGTTAGTTGGACTGAATACAAAATCAAGAGAAAAGGTTAAGACCACCGTGTAACACCATAGTGAACGGTGATAATAGTAAGAACGCAAACCAATAATGGGCATCAAACGATATAACCAGAATATACACAAAGCAGTTCACTCAGGCAGAAATTAAAGTATAGGGTGGGTGAACATGAAATATGAACAAGAAATACGCGCGCAGTTTGACCTAGCTTTAATCGAGAACGATTACAGCTGGGAGAACAGGAAGTGCGGGAAGCAGGAGTTATAGCTTTGGAAGAAGATTTTATAGGTTTTGTAGCTGATTGCAAAGCAAATAAATGCAGGCAGCTCTGAAATATATCCAGGCAGTACGTGTTAATGTTATTAATGAGTATGCTTGTCGAATTAGGCTGATAACTAAAACGGCCTCTATGCTCTTGTTTGTTCGGTAAAGAGGAGAAAAATGAGCTGGGGAAGAAAACAATAGAAGGTAATCGCTTTGATGAAGTACTGCTCTGTGTAAGAAGCTAAGGTCAGCTGAGTTCACCAGAAGCTTATAGTTTAAAGCCCAACTAAGTTGGGGAAATTGTCTTTAGAGGCCATGCTTTGCAGATTGAAGCTGTATATAGCTACGAGCAAAAACTTGCTCTGCTGTCATTGAGTGAGTGCACTGTTTGATGCACAGGTTCCCTCCCCCCCCCCCCCCCCCCAAACGACAGAAGCACAGTAAAACGATAAAAATGCCGATAGTCAACCAGAACTGGAGGCAAGAGAGCGGCATTAAAACCCTTTGGTATAATGGCAAGCACCGAGTGAAATGTTTGTTTTACATGGCTGGTAGATGCCAAACCGTTGTCACAATATACACAGGAATCTTTCATCAGTTTTTTTTTTGTGGCAATAGAGCTCCGTTGAACTTATAGGACAATAAACATTTTTTTTAGCCTGTGAGTTCCAGTTCTAAGGATAAAGCAGTTTTTTTTTCTGCATCAATAGACGAAGGCGGTTAAATCATGTCAAAGTGTATCGAACTAAATTAGGCTGTGAATTTTGTAAATATTTCATTGCTTCATAAGAAATTGACAGCTGAATAAAACACATGTGGTTGTGCGAACTGCTTCTCTGCAACCAGACTAGTGACAGGCCGAAACTCCGCAGTGGCCAGGTTTCGATGTAGGCGAGACGCAAAATGCGCCTGTGTTGTGCGCGAGATCAGTGGACTTAAAAGATCTCTTTGCGGTCGAAATTATTCCGAAGATCACCTCTGTCTTCCTCTCTTCCCTTCAGGCGTGGGTGACGTGCCCCCTTGAAGCGAGAGTTACTGCGCCAATTCCTTCCCTGAAAAACCACTGATAAGCGCAGAGCCGTTTGAAATCACATCAGCCAAGTTTTATAGAGTGAAAGTGTACCCAGACAATCGCACACAGGCAAAGGTCGCAAGGGCAGAACGTTGCGAAGAGAAAATCTGTGCGTTATGTACCAAGCTAAGCTAAACAGCAGCCGGAAAAAAAAGGAATTAATACAATACTCACAATGCAAATTAGGAACGAGAGACATTACTTAAGATTCTAATGAAACATCTTTGTAATTTTAGGCAGTGCAAACAAGTCTGTAGCAGTAACAATCGTACAGTCGATGTTGATTGAAGAACAAAACCAAGATAAGTACAGCGCAATGCAAGCAGTATCAATCGTTATTAACAAAGCAATCAAATAGAAAAAGTAAAACCGTGGCAAAAACTGATGTTTTGGTTGTCAAAAATAGACATACACGGAAATAACATATCCAGTCATGAACAAAAAAAATACGTCCACAAAAATAAACACCTGCGAAGTATTGCATTTTTCGAAAAGAATAGTTTTCAATGATGATTATACATATGGAGAAATATAGAAGATTTTATTTTCAGAGGTAAATTACTCCATAGTGAAAGACAAGAACGGAGAGCTCGTTTTTTCCAAAATTAGTGAAACTGTGCTACGGAGATTATCTTTCATAAATTGCGAACTGTGTAGGGAGGCTAGTTTGTAAATAAATTCGAAAGAAGGTTTTCTAGTAACCTAAAATCACGAGAGTGTACTCTATTAAATGAAATTAATAATGGGTAAAAATTTATATTCATGATGTAAAGGTGTAGCATTAAAATTGCGCGGACGTTTGGCAAGGATACGAAAAGGCATAGGATATTTCTATGATATCAGGGCAAATCACAAGTATAAGATGTTCCTCAAGGGGCAGGGCTTTTTTTGGGACCGGTTTTTTAAGGTAACTGCGGATGAGTGCGGCATAAAAGATGAGAACGTCAATGAAGGAGAAAAGGCGTGATGGTATTACGTCAGCAATCCCGAGTCCATTTTTTTCGTGCTCTGGTTATGATGATATTTTAGGTAACGAGAAAGTTGAACACCAAAGAACTCAACGCTGGTATTTATATAAATGGAAGTCCGACCAAGTGACATTTGAAGTAGGTGATTTAGGTTATTTTGCCTTGATTTAGATATCCACCCAGTTTTTACAAGATAGACAGCTACATGGTTACCATGAAACCAAGTCATTACGTAATTATTTTTAATTTCGCCGTAATAGACACCGTGCACTTGCAAGGGATAATGGATTTGTCATCCCGTATCATAAATAAATCGTGTCTGAAGCAGAGAGTAAAAAGACCATTAATATGAGAAAGATATTAACAAAATGAAGGCCAATAGCCGATCTTTGGGACACACAAGATTTTAATCTCATATACTGTACTATCGGGGACAAAAGTGGTAGTCTTGCAGCGGGAGCCGGAGCAACGGAAAATTGCACCGTAACGCCATCTACAGGTGGCATCTGGGATTGAGACAGCCAATCAAAGCCCGTTATTATCTGCAGGCATGTCACTTGACTAGTTTCAATGTGTCGTGCTTCAGCTCGCCAATATGCCGAGCGACGCCGCAGCAGTAGGGGTCTGGTTGCCCTCTTGTCAATTCGTGTCTTCTTTTTTTGGCACGACACATTGGCACGACACATTGAAACGAGTCAAGCGACATGCCTGCAGATAATGAAGGGCTCTCATTGGTTGTCACGATCCCAGACACCGCCTGTAGATGGCGCTACGGTGCATTTTTCCGTCGCTCTGGCTCCCGCCGTGTTGAGTATACACCTTTTGTCCCCGATAGTATTTGCCACGCCAGCGGCCTGATGTCTCACAGGTAAGTAGTTTTTAAGAACTTCAGTATGAACTCAGTTATGCCGTATGCTTCGACTGTGGTGAATGAGGTTTGTGCGAATTGCAGTGCCGAAAGATTTAATCAGATCTGAAAGAAAAGAGGCAACAGGTTGTCCATACCCTTTTCATCGTTTAAAATTGGAGTTGGACTAATTCAGCTCTGCCTTAAGAGTATGACGCGATAGAGTTAAACGCTTAATGCCAATATAGGTGAAATGTTTCATGTTCGACTTGCAATAATAGGTTTCTGGTAGTCCTGATACCACTCCTGGCGCAGTGGTGCAGAGGTTAAGCGATGCGCCACTGCCCCACGATGGCATGGGCTGCCACCAGTGAGGCTTTCGTGACGCAGGTTACTCTTCCCGAGCAAGTCTTTTACCTGCCGACATAAATTTTGCAGATATTCAGGAAATATTGGAGGTTGGGCGCTTGGTAAGTCCAGGTGTGAAAACTCAATACAGGCACATGGTGAATTAGGACCTTTCTTGGTCTGACAACTGATAAATGAATTGAAGATGGCGGCCACCGGGGCGCGGCTCGGTACTACTTTAACACAGAAAATGCCAGAGGAATATTTCTAACAATTAAATAAATAAAAAAAACTGGGTGAATAAAGAACGGCTAATATTCACCACTGAGTCCGTCGAACGACTCCCCCTCTATGCTCTCGGCGCCACTGCACCTGCTGAACTTTCCTGGCAACAGTGCATGAGTGAACTGTTGAAACGCGATGGTCCGCGGGAATCCCGCTGCATCAATCCACTGCGCGCGACGAAATGCGACCGATCTACGATCGTGAAAGAAGCACCAACGAACAAACACGATTGCGCGTGGGGAGAAAGTAAATTGAGAAATAACGTTACCACAGTCTTCTACACGTTACAGAAAATAAGCAACCAAATCGAGTCACAATAACTGCAACTGAAACGTAACTGATTATAGTGATCAATTTCAGCCCCATATAAATTAGTCAACAATTACAGAAAAGTAATGGAATACAACTGCGTTTTTTTTGTTACAGCGTTTATTGCCATAACACAAATATACTCAGATTAGAATAAAGAACTGCGGCTTGCTTTCCATTTCTTTACACGTTAATTTTCAAGAGGGGTTGTTTTTCAAAGCTGAAGATATTTTTCCCACGTTTCCTGAAGAAGGGGTCAGCAGCTACACTGAACATCCTCTCAAGGTGCGTGATGGTGGAAAGGGCAATATTTTAACGTATGAACACCTTTAGCACCACCTCACTGTAGCGCAATTCTTTGATATTAATGCACAAATCCTTTCTGAAGCGTCACAATTCGTGGTTTCTCCGTGCTTTTTTTGGCAGACTCCGAGTAGGGCCTAGTGAAGGTAAATTGCGGTGCCATCAGGCAGGGCGCGGGAGGTCTCAACAAAACGGTTAAGTGATATTTCTCAGGACGAGAAGTGCCACCGAAGACGGAGGCAATACATATGTGTTCCGGATATCAGCGCACGTGATGCTTGTCCGCAGCCGGTCCTTTGTTTGTCCGTGACCGATTAAACATATTACCTAGCGCCAATGCTCAGTCATGTTAAGACTCTAAGAGTTGTACCGGTGAACACTAGATTTTGTAAAAAATTTATTACCAGTAATAAATTGCAGAAAATCAATTGAATTACGTAGAAAGGATCGTTTGGAAAAGTAAATGATTCATTGCGAAATTACCAGCAAATTAATTGATTAAAATTAATTACTTGCAATGCGTTAAGTACAACTCGGCGTGACCACGTCACTGAAGATCCTCAGTCAACATTACTGTGTTCGGCTTACAATTCGTGGCTCCCCTTTCAGATGCTCTTTTTCATCACGGAGTTCTTAGGCCCTTTTTGTGGATCCAACCCGCCGCGGTGGCTCAGTGGTCATGGCACTTCTCTGCTGACCTTAAAGACGCGGGTTCGAACCCGGCCGCGGCGGTCGAATTTCGATGGAGGCGAAATTCTAGAGGCCCATGTGCTGTGCGATGTCTGTGCACTTTAAAGAACCCCAGGTGGTCGAAATTTTCGGAGACCCCCACTACGGCGTTCTTTGTAGCCTGAGTCGCTTTGGGACGTTAATCCCCCATTAACCAAACTTCTTTTTTTCTGGTTCCTTCTTTTGACAATCCCAAGCTTTTTTTTTTTTGGAAACGGCTGGACATTGAGATTGGAAACTGCTGGACATTGAGCTTCAGCGTACCGTCTGAAGGACGTTTCTACCGCAACCTCCAACCTCCCAGCCTTCTCTTGTCTCCACAATAAGCCTCCTCGATAGGCAGCAGTATGTGTGTGCGGTGTTTTTGAAATTGTCCCGGACGCCGGATATAATCCAAAGGACGTTTGCTCGGTGTTTTGGGAAAATTATAAATGTCAAGAAAAAGGGGGCTTGGCGCTTATTCGCTCGTGACCAGAAGCTCGGTATGTTAAGGTAGGTTAGGGAAACTTCCCGAGCGTAAACGGAATTCACAAGGTTCCTATGGCGCCTTCGTATGGTCGCTTTAGAGCGCTGTGAAAAGGGTCCTCCCATTTAGCTGGTCGACACCGGACGTTGACTTTTTATTCGGCTGGTTTCTTCAAATGGTCGGTCTCTAGCACAGAGGCCCACCATATGCTCCAAGAAAGAAGGCATACAGATAGGGCGCTCTTGGTCACGTGGCGATTTGCACAAATTTCTGCGCGGCGCCGGCGCCGGGTGTTGCCCTGCGGTGCAGTCACTTGGTATCGTCGGCGACCGCACAGGCATGGTTTGCAAGTGTAGGAAGCTTTAGCACGAGGCACCACCGCATTTGCGCCTGCAGTTTGTTCGATACATTTGTGCGGAACCGCTTCTATGTTTTGCAAATATAGTGCAAGAGTTTATCAGTGAAGAGAATTAAAAAAAAACTACTGCGCGGGAGAAGCACAACGTTATCGAATGTTGGTATTTATATAGAGGTACCGTTATATAATTGTCGTCTTACCGAATGTCCAGCAGTGGAGCACTATTACACAGCGTGGTAAGAAACTGGCTATACCGCATGTTTCTAAATGTGTGATTTAAATCAAGATTCTATTGTCATACTTACAGCATTGGCTTCTAGCCTAAAAGAGTACCCAACGCGTTAATCCACTAACTAGAGGATGGCCCTGCCCCATTTGTTGCACCAAGGTATCGATCGGGCCATAGGAGGTGTTAATCCCTACGACAAGCCACCACATGAGGTTTGCTTGTTCTCACTGCTGACGGAAGGACGTTTACATTAGCCAGGCGCAGTGAAAAAACAGGGTGAATATTCCGCGTTAAATGTCCTCAATAACGAGGTTGTTACCTCGACGTTGCCCGTGGTTTCAAATTATTTGCTTCGTAAACGCCAGAACGGGCTAACTCTTAGCGTTCCGTTATTCTAGAGCGGCCCCTAGAAGCTCTGTCATGGTGCACTATTTCAGCTGGATGTCATACTTATCGGTACCATGAGGCCGGAAAGCACGCGGTCGCACAGCTTCTGCGTACGTCGGGCTCAAACCGGCTACACTGACACTCACCTCGCCATATAGGACAGGCTTCAGCAGCCTAACCTTCAGAAGCGGAGTAGCTCAGGCCTCATCGCTCAAGAAACGATCAGTTCGACAGCTATTCCTTAGTCGACACTGTTTGGGCTAAGCTAATAATGTTCGCTTCTTAATTTCTCTCTCAATACAAAAACCAACGAAAATGAAGACGCAAGGCAACAAGAACGCAACACACACTCTCATCGGACTTGCAACTGATTTATTTCTTGCTCCTCCACGTACTTAAAGCTATTTTCTTGCGGAAGTTTTCATGCAAATGGAAAAAAATGCAACCAAGTCCGCTGGTCATTCTATCTCCGATAAAAGTGTCACTCTATTTCTCTGATTGCTGCTGACGAATCGCTTACGCAGAACTGCTCATTTAAAAAAAAAAAATTGGCGCTGCTTTAGCTCCTGTTAAACCTGGAGTGGCGCGATAGCTACAGCTGGCCGAGTTGAACTTTATCAGTTGAATTGCGAAGTCTGTCTTTTGCCTCTCCGTTTCGCTGGGCGTTCAATCTTCATCTTCGTTCCACTTGACACGGCGCATGCGCACAGCTGTGGCAGCTCGGTTTCGCTGGTGGCGCGGCTCCGCACCACGTGGCTGATCACGTGACCAACCAGGTGACGAACCACGTGGTCAGCCACAGTGCCGCGCCGCCGCAGCTGTTCCGCACCACGTGACCAACCAAGTGACAGAGCGGCGACGCTGAAGGCTCGAAGTACTACCGCAATGTAGTTATCGCTACAAAATTGGCGGTGGTTCATCTCTGGTCAAACCTGGAGTGAAGCGATAGCTACAGCTGGCCTAGTTGAACTTGCTCAGTTGAATTGCAGTGTCTTTCGGTGTTCCGTTTCACTGGGCGTTCTTTTTCCATCTTCGTCCCACTTGACACGGCGCATGCGCACAGCTGTGGTGGCTCAGTTTCGCTGGCGCGCCACCGGCAGCAGCCGCTACTCTGCACCACGTGGCCGGTCACGTGACCAAACAGGTGACGAACCACGTGATCAGCCAAGGTGCCGCGCCGCCGGCAGGTGCTCCGCCCGACGTGGCCAACCACGTGACAGCGTGGCGGCGCAGCTACAGGGTGGCGGCCCCGCCAAGCTGACGGCTCCAAATGCTACTGTAATGCAGCTATCGCTACAAAATTCTTGAAGCGGTTCTTGCTCATGCCTGTATTTCCCCCTGCCAATAATGTCCGTGCGTTGAAACACGGGCAGAAGACTGCTTTCGGCGCAAGTGTTACCTGCGTATTGGCCGCTGCCCAGACATGTATTCACCTTCCAGGGCATTGGGCGAGATGACGGGACGGGATCTAGAGCGTTAGAACCAGGTCATGTCTGTTGGCTCGTTTGGGCGCTCCTGGAGGCGCGACGGCGCCTTTGCGTTTCAAAGTGGACGGCGGGGCCTCAACAGCCGCTTTTGTATTCCACGGTGGAGGACGGAGATATCTTGTCCTCAAAGGCCCCATTTAAGGGGTATTACATGAGGGGTGGGCGGGGTGTACGGCAGTTATGACAAAAAAAATGATTTTCGATGGCAGTCTTGAATTGTTGAAGATCTTCAAGGGAAGCTATATGGCCGGGAAGGTCGTTCCAGTCCAGGGCAGTACGGAGGAAAAATGATTTTTGGAACGTTGTGGTATGGGCGCGCTGGGGGTAGACTGCTTTGAGATGGCTGTGACGGGATAAACGATGGGCTGGGCGGATGAGTGCGTTGTTCGGTGTCAAGCTGTGAAAAAATGTATGATAAAGAGAAAGGCGAGCTAGTTGACGACGGGATGCTAGGGTACGAAGTTCAAGTCGAGATTTTAGTCCAGTTACACTAGCGCGATATGAGTACTCTGTGTTACGTCTCGCCTTCGACGCGCGGTATAGCCGGCGCGGATGCAACGGACGCCGCGGCTTCGTTCATCGCGGCCGCAACGCCTCCCGCCAAGCGCGTCCAGGCAGGTTTCAGTGCCACGTGTCGTCGTGCGTGCGTGTGTGTGTGTGTGTGCATGTTTTGCCTACGCTTGTCAAAGCGCGGCAGCCGGGGAGAGGAGCTCCCCCAACTGGGAGGCGAGGAGGTCTGACCGGCGCCGGCCTGGCGGACGCGCCCGTCACGCCTGAACATGTTCATGCGTCGCCGTCTTGTGCGACTCATCCCAAGCCGCTCCTTCTTGCCCTCGACTCCGAGGGTATATAAAGAGAGCTGCCCCGGACGCCAACGAGAGACTTCGATTTCTTCATGCGAGTAACGTGGTCGCCCTGACCGGCTGCTCTTTTGGCGATGCCAGAATAAACAAGTTGTTCTGTTGCCAGTCGACTCATCCTTTGCCGGGACCTTCGGATGTTTCCAGCTTTGCCCCAGGCCGCCAGGCCAACGCTACCCTTGGGGCTTGCAACCCAAATGCAACAACTGGTTGCCAGCGGTGAGATCCCGACAACGGAGGCCAGCAGCGAAGATATGCGGTCAACTGTATGCTGAGCAGCACAACGACCATCCGGGAGCAGTGCAACGAACCCTGTGTGATGACTGGTTGCCTGCAGCGGAACGACTGCGCTGAATTCTTGGCTGCGAGGTTTGGTGAGTGCGGGACTTTCTTCTTCTGAGTTTTGCCAGGCTTTTGTTAGTGTCAGAAACAGAGCTGGTAATTGGGTTGTCGTTGCTGCCGGGTTAGTTTGCGGCAAGACAATAGTAGGCAGTAGAGAAAGCAGCATTCGGAGCAGCCATGGATTTGAAGTCGTTGCGCAAACCGAAATTGCTGGAGCTTGCAAGATAGTTGGGTCTGGATGTCTCAGACAAACTCAGAAAACCAGAACTGCTAAGGGCTATTCTTGAGTTGGAGGCTGAGGATGACGAGCTGTCGGAATGCCTTGAGACCATTGAGGAGAGGGAACAAAAAGAAAAAGAGAAAAACGAGCGCGAACGTAAAGAGCAAAAAGAGAAAGACGAGCGCGAACGGAAAGAACAAAAAGAGAAAGAGGAGCGCGAACGTAAAGAGCAAAAAGAGAAAGAAGAGCGCGACCACGCTTTAGAAATGAAGCGTCTCGAGGTAGAGATGGAACGCGCTCGTAATGGAAGTCAGGCACACGGTGCAGGAGAACGGGTATCGTTCAAAATGACTGACCTGATGCGGCCGTTTAAGCTTGGAGAGGACATTGGTTTGTTCCTGGTTAACTTTGAGCGAACGTGCGAGAAGCAGGGGTTCTCTCGGGAAACGTGGCCACAGCGCTTGCTCACTTTGTTACCCGGCGAGGCGGCCGACGTAGTCGCTCGCTTGAAGAGAGAGGAGGCAGAGGATTTCGACCAAGTGAAATCAAGTCTGCTAAAAAAGTACAGGCTGTCAGCGGAGGCGTTCCGTCGGAAGTTTCGGGAAAATGAAAAAGGCAGAAATGAGTCATATACAGAGTTTGCCTACAGGCTTATGTCAAACATGCAGGAGTGGCTCAAAGAAGAGAAAGCGTTTGGTGACCACGAGAAAATTCTGCAGTGTTTCGGGCTGGAACAGTTTTATAGTCGGTTACCTGAGAACGTGCGGTACTGGGTCTTGGATAGGCCAGACGTTAGTACAGTGGCTAAAGCCGCCGAGCTAGCCGAGGAGTTTGTGACGCGTCGGGCTCGCGGAGCTAAGGACGGTCAAAAGGGTGAATTTGGCTCCAAGTCTGAGAGGCCGAAGTTCACACCCATGAGAGCAAGGGGGGACACGCGTAGTGCGGATGCGAGTGAAAGCAGTCCGACCGAACGTAAGGAGACGGCGGCAGCCGAAGCCGAACGCAGAAAGCGGTTCGAGGCGAGGCAAGCGCGCCTGTGTTATACGTGCCAGAAGCCGGGTCACTTTTCGGCGCAGTGTCCAGAAACAAAAAGAGAAGTCGTGTGTTTGTCATTATGTAGCACTGACGAGAACATGAAGCTTCTCGAGCCTTACATGCGAGACTTCCTCGTGAACGGGAAAGAGTGCCGAGTGCTTCGTGATTCCGCAGCTACAATGGATGTAGTTCACACCTCTTACGTAGAACCCGATATGTTCACGGGCGAGTGCGCATGGATCAAGCAAGCAGTGGAAGCTCACAGCGTGTGTCTGCCCGTAGCAAAAGTGGTTATTGAAGGACCTTTCGGAGCACTTGAGACGGAGGCCGTAGTGTCATCTAGGCTGCCCCCCCCCAGTACCCGTACCTATTTTCGAACAGGTTCGATCACCTCCTGCGCGAGAAGGGGCTTTTGTTTGGTGAGGCTAGCGTTCAGGCCTTAACCAGATCGAGAGTTCGGGAGCTCGCTGCAAAGGCGGTAGTTGCGGGGCCGACGTTGTCGAACAATGAAAAAGGGTCGGAGGCGCAGCAAGCTGATATTCCGAGCACGTCAGAACTGGATAAAATTGAGCCTGTAGCATTGAAGGCACCAGGTACTGGAGAGGAAATGTCCGGCAAGGGAAAGTTAGAAGAGCTTCCGGTCGAGCTTCCGGGACTAGGCTCAGTGACGAACAGGGAAGACACTGATCAGGTCATTAGTGACTTAATCATTAAAGCACCGCTGTCAGCTGAGCAGAGAACCGAACTACACCAACTCTTACAAGAGTTTCAAGGTCAGTTCTCTGAGAGGCCTGGTAGGACTTCTGTCCTTACTCATGATATAGAACTTACCTCGCCAGAGCCAGTACGATCCAAGGCGTACCGGGTGTCACCCCGCCAGCGCGATATTATGGAGGCTGAGGTAAAGAAAATGCTACAGCTCGGTGTTATTGAGGCGGGTGAGAGTGATTATACCTCCCCTTTGATTTTAGTTGAGGTACCGGGCAAGGAACCTCGTCCTTGCGTCGACTACCGCAGGCTTAATTCCATCACTAAGGATCAAATTTATCCGATCCCTAACATCGAGGAGCGCCTTGAGAAAGTTAGTAGCGCTCAGTTTATTTCCACCCTAGATCTTGTCAGGGGTTATTGGCAGGTTCCACTTACAGAAGAGGCTAGTAGGTATGCGGCGTTCATTTCACCAATGGGAACATTCCGTCCTAAAGTTTTGAGTTTTGGTTTGAAGAACGCGCCATACTGCTTTTCAAGCCTCATGGACAAAGTGTTGCGGGGACAGGAAGAATTCGCTTTACCGTATTTAGACGACGTAGCGATATTCTCCGCCTCCTGGTCTGAGCATATGGCACACTTGCGGGCAGTGCTAACCCGCCTGCGCGAAGCGGGCTTGACAGTCAAGGCTCCCAAGTGCCAATTAGCACAGGCCGAGGTTGTCTACCTCGGTCACGTGATTGGACAGGGTCGTCGCCGCCCCTCTGAAATAAAGGTGGCCGCTGTGCGAGACTTCCCGCAACCGCGCACGAAGACCGATATTCGGTCGTTCTTGGGTGTCGCCGGCTACTATCAGAGGTACATCCCCAGGTACTCCGAAATCGCGGCTCCCCTGACGGATGCTCTAAGAAAAACAGAGCCCCAAACAGTCGTCTGGAGCGAGACAAAGGAGAGAGCTTTTAGCGCCCTAAAGAGCGTCCTAACAAGCCAGCCTGTGCTACGATCGCCAGACTATACCAAAGGGTTCGTTGTTCAGTGCGATGCTAGTGAGCGAGGCATGGGCGTTGTACTGTGCCAAAGGGACAATGGAGAAGTGGAACACCCCGTCCTGTATGCTAGTCGTAAGCTGACCTGTCGTGAGCAGGCGTACAGCGCCACCGAGAAAGAGTGTGCGTGTCTCGTGTGGGCCGTTCAGAAATTGTCATGCTACCTAGCCGGCTCGAGGTTTATCATTGAGACGGATCACTGCCCTCTCCAATGGCTGCAGACCATATCTCCCAAAAATGGCCGCCTCCTGCGCTGGAGCCTCGCTTTGCAACAATATTCCTTTGAGGTGCGTTACAAAAAGGGGAGTCTCAACGGTAACGCCGATGGCTTAAGTCGAAGCCCCTAACGTAGGAATCCGCCTCAAAGTTGTTTGTTACTGATGTTTTCTTCCTGAGGCAGGATTTTTAACATATTGCTTTTGTTTAGTGTTTCAAAGTGATTATGTGCTTTCTAGTGCAATTTTCCAATTTGTGGACGCGTTCTGAGTGCTGCTTGACTACTGTAAGGAACTAGGCAGTAGTATAAAAGGGGAAAGAGCCTGGCAGAGCTTAGTGAGGGTTGTCTCGTGCTTGCTGACTGAGCGGTTGCGTTTCGGCGTAGTTCTAACGCTTGCTGGGAACGAGCACAAAAATGGCAACTCTCCCGAAGTGACTTTGCAGTGTCCTATGTGATCCTGAACCCGAGAACGAGGCCTTCTCTGTGCGCTGCGCTCAAGCAACGTCGAGGGACGATCGGTTTCGATTACGAGCATCATCGAGCGACATCCCTCTGGACAGCGGATGCAGTCCCCTGACCATCGGGATCTCCTTCTCCCGGCGGGGCGGTCTGTTACGTCTCGCCTTCGACGCGCGGTATAGCCGGCGCGGATGCAACGGACGCCGCGGCTTCGTTCATCGCGGCCGCAACGCCTCCCGCCAAGCGCGTCCAGGCAGGTTTCAGTGCCACGTGTCGTCGTGCGTGCGTGTGTGTGTGTGTGTGCATGTTTTGCCCACGCTTGTCAAAGCGCGGCAGCCGGGGAGAGGAGCTCCCCCAACTGGGAGGCGAGGAGGTCTGACCGGCGCCGGCCTGGCGGACGCGCCCGTCACGCCTGAACATGTTCATGCGTCGCCGTCTTGTGCGACTCATCCCAAGCCGCTCCTTCTTGCCCTCGACTCCGAGGGTATATAAAGAGAGCTGCCCCGGACGCCAACGAGAGACTTCGATTTCTTCATGCGAGTAACGTGGTCGCCCTGACCGGCTGCTCTTTTGGCGATGCCAGAATAAACAAGTTGTTCTGTTGCCAGTCGACTCATCCTTTGCCGGGACCTTCGGATGTTTCCAGCTTTGCCCCAGGCCGCCAGGCCAACGCTACCCTTGGGGCTTGCAACCCATTTGCAACATCTGAAAGAATAAATCGCGAAGCGCGATTTTGAATAGATTCCAGTAAATTCGACAGGTTGGTTTGGTGAGGATCGAATATAGAACTGGCGTACTCTAGTTTAGGTTGGACAAGTGATATATAGGCAATTAGTTTGACGGAAGGGGGTGCTAAGGAAAAGTTACGCCGTAAGTAGCCAAGGACGCGATTGGCTGAGTTAGCTATATTAGTAACATGACTGTGCCAGGATAGGTCACTGGAGATATGGACACCTAGGTACTTAATATTGTCGGTTTGAGTTATGGGACAACCGTAAAGGAGGTAGTTGGGAGGTGAGTAGTTACGTCGGCTGTGAAAAGAGACTAAAAAGGTTTTATTGACATTTAGTTTCATGAGCCAGGTATCGCACCACTCTTGCACTTTAACGAGGTCGTTCTGTAGGACGGCAACATCTGATTGGTTATTTATGGAGCGGTAAATCACACAATCGTCGGCAAACAGGCGTATGCTCGATGACATGTTATTTGGCAGGTCATTAATATAAATTAGGAAAAGAAGGGGGCCTAAAACAGTACCTTGAGGAACACCCGACCGGACATGGGAGAGAGCGGATGAATGGGAGTTGGCGACAACAAACTGGAGACGATTGGTTAGAAAACTGCTGATCCAGGTGAGCACACAAGAGTCTAAATTAAGGCATGACAGTTTGAGTAGCAGGTGACGATGCGATACTTTGTCGAATGCTTTCTCTAAATCTAAAAAAAATGCGTCAGTGGGTGTATTAAGGTCAAGGTTTGTGTGAATGTCATGAAGGAAAAGAGCAAGCTGTGATTCACAAGAGTGACCTTGACGGAAGCCATGCTGATTGGGGTGAAAAACGTTGACCGATGAAAGGAAAGATGCAACCTGGGAATAAATAATATGCTCCATGATTTTTGAACAAACACTTGTGATAGATATTGGTCTGTAGTTGGTGGGGCATGAACGGTTACCTTTTTTGAAGACAGGAACGACCTTCCCAATCCTCCAGTCAGCAGGAATGGCACCACTAGTTAGCGATTGCTGAAATATGAGTGACAAAATAAAACTACTGACTACTTTAGTATTTTTAAGCACTTTGGCATTAATGCCATCTGTTCCCACGGCGGATGAAATTTTTAGTTTGTCGATTACATTAGAGATACCGAACGGGTCGAAAGTTATGGGATACATTTGAGGATGAGCATAATTCGGGGGTGAAGGGAGGTGCACAAATGTGTCATTGGTGAAGACAGCGCAAAATGCATCGTTTAGTACACCAGCAACTTCGTGTTCAGGAACATTGTAGCCGTCGTGATGGAACAAAAATACTGGTTGAAACTGAAGGATTGATTGTTTTCCAGAACTGTTTTGGGTCGTTACGCAGCATAGAGGGCAGAGTGTTGTTGAAAAAGTTGTGTTTGGCGGCATATAAAGATTTTTTGTACTCGCTGGCGGCGCGAAAATACTTATCCCATGCAGCGTCGTTGTTTGAATGCTTTGCAATGCGAAAGAGCCTTTTTTTCTTGTTATTCAACAGGTTTAGTACAGAACTGAACCATGGCGACTGTGCACGCTCTGTTATTGTGGTAGTGAGGATGTACTTTGCGATTAGACGGAGCATTTCGGTTTTAAAAAGTTGCCAGTTAGTATCAACAGGACGCTCTTTATAACTGGCCGCGAAGGTGTCGCAAAAAGATGCCAACTCTGTATTCATACCTGCATAATCACCTTTACCATAAAGAGTCAGTTTTTTCTTGTTTTTTTTTGCTTTTGAGTGAACTGCAGTGGAAAGAGCCACAGATTACAGCGTGATCGCTCGGGGACGGGAGAAAGATAAGCGAAGAAAAAATATCGGCGTGGGTTGTTAAAATGAGGTCCAGGATATTAGAGGAGTGGTCTGTAATGCGTGTAGGTTCTGTGACCAGCTGTGATAGACCGAAACTCAGGCACGTGTTCATGAATTCACATTCGTTGTTGCACTTTGACAAGGTGGAAGCAGGGTTAGTCCAGTTTATCGAGGGATAATTGAAGTCACCAAAAAGAACGACGGGGGTGTTATGATACATGGTTGTTATAGCTTGCAATGATTCGTAAAATAAAGGTAAGAAAGAGTCGTCTGTAGTTGGGGGTCGATAGCAAACACCAATTAGGAAGCGCGGAAAGGTAGCATTGCAACATATCCAGATTATTTCTAAAGGGGACGAGATATTAACGAGCGTGCAGCGCAGCGATCGGTTTGCGGCGATTAGAACACCGCCACCGCGCGCATTGCCGGGTCTATCCTTGCGAAAGATATCAAAGTGAGGGAGTGAAGGCAATATTTCGTGATCAGTTATTGATGGATTTAGCCAAGTTTATGTTAGTAGTACTAAGTCACTCGGTATAACACTGCGGATATTAGTGTACAAGAATTGCACCGGGGAATAATTGACGTTGGTGATTTCGCGTTGAACTTGCACTTCGCGCTAGGATTTTTTGACAACGTTTTGGCCGGCGTGATCATAAATGTATGTTTTGTTGTTTGCGATAAGCTTGTCATTTCTAAAGTTGATTTTAAGGTTACGTTCCTTCGCAAACTGAAAAAGCTTTTTCCGCGCAAGACAAGTTTCAGGCGAGATGTCTTCACTGACGCTTAATTTACGTGAAGGCAAATATGTCAAAAACAGAGCTCGAACATCGTACGCAGCACAGCAAGTTTGCCATAAAATTCCCGAACTGCTTAATATTTATCCTCAGCTAGTAGACGTCCTATCCGAGTCAAATTCACCATCTGGGTCTAAGAAATTGGTGAAGCATCTCCTTCTCAGTTTATAGTAGGCATAGGAAATGAATCTGTCTCGCTGTGTGTAGTGCGTACCTACACTGTGCAATCATGTTTTAAATCATGTTACCCATAGTTCCCGCCAAAATTATGATCGTTATAGTGTTAATGAATTATTGTTATTCTTTATAGTGTTATTGTAAGGTCATTGCATACAATCCTTGTGCAGATCAGTTGTGTGTAACCCCTTATGTTTTGGTCGTTTTGCTTTCGTCCGTGTGTGTGCGTCATTTAATATTGTACTTAGTCAGTGCAACACAACCTTTTTGCTTTTGTTTCTTGTTATGCTTTCTTTCTTTCTCTCATCATTGCAGTGTTACTTTTGATCGTCGTGCCATTGTTTGAGGGGTTGTTTGCAAATAACGGTTCCGAGGCCTTGTCAGGCATTTGAATATGCCTTTTGCCTCGGCTATACAGACAGAAAAGTATTAAATTTGTATCTGCACATGCACTGTAACAGGTTTCCGTCAGAAATAAATGAAATGAAAGTACTTCTCCACGATAGAGCTCAGGAGTGGCTACCCACAGCAGCTTTCAAGCGTGGTTTGTTGTCTTTCTGTTTGCGACTTGCCTTCCTGGTACTGGACGAGACACTGTAGGTCGGTGTCCGAACGTTGGTGTTGCGCGATATCGCTGGTGCTTATCGATCCCACAAAGGTGTCTTCCTCGTACTCTTCCGGTGGCTTCTCGACAAGGGCTTGATGCAGTCGGTCCGCATTGGTGTGCTCGAGTTCAGATTGGTACACGACGATGATGTCGAATTTCGGAAGGCGCAGGCTTCTTCGAGCGAGACGACAGTTTTTGCTCCACGGCGCCCCTGATGTTCTCATTTTTTTATTTATTGATTGATACTGTCAGCCGTAAGGCCGTTACAGAGTGGATGCATACAACTCAAGAAGTACACACAGCCACAAGAACAAAATTTATAAAACTTATATGAAATCATCTTTCCAGCAGATAAAATCACAAGTGCATCAGATAGATAAGTGTTCATAATAATACGCTCGGTTTCAGGCCACCGAGGATCGGAACCGCAGGTAAAGAACATAACTGATGACAGCGATGGCAAATAATTTCTATAGGCTTAAATAACGGGACAGATAAGTTTAAAACTGGTGTAGATTGTATGCTTGTAAAATGTCCGGAGGCAAGGAAACCTATTCAGCTATGGTTTTGGGGAAGGAGTATTTAAAATAATTGATTCGGGCCGTCATGGGTGTAACCTGAGCTTCGTGAGAAGATTTCAAGGCTCTATAGGAACGCTGTTTCAAGCAGTTGCTTGTGTTCAAGTTGAAGTGGTTATTATATAACAGGTGAAACATTTTTAGCATGGCAACCTTTCTTCGCTTTGAAAGTTGAGGCAAATTTAGTTCACGAAGCATGTCAGTCACTGAATCTGTAAATCTGTATTTTGACAAAATGAACCTAGCCACTTTTCTCTGAACTTTTTCAATCCTGTCAATTTGGTTTTTCAGATGCGGATCCCACATGACGCTCGCATATTCCACTGTCGATCGTGCCAGCGCATGATAGGCTGTTAGTTTTGCTTTCGTGGAAGCAAGCTTCAGTTTTCTTCTTATCAACCACAGTTTTGTAATCTTTCATGGGAACAAATTCAATTCCTCCTTTAAAAATAAGTGCTACAACACTACCATGTGAAGCACGATTCTTCCGAATGACTCTATCAGGGCGGTATGATCTCACTATCAGCAATCTCAGGACGCAACCACGTTTCCTTAACTGCAATGACGTCTGGTTGATAAATCATGATAAATAATGATCATCATGCAAAGGGAAAGCAGGGAAAGAGAAAGAGCATCTACGGGGGCCCTTAACGAAGTCTTTCAGAACTACAGCGAAAGAAGCCACCGGCGAACTACTCTAAACGATCCGGCCAGTCGCGACCCACGTGATGTCCTTCACGTCGGCACAATTGGGTTGCCCTGAGGCAGTCAGAACACCGCGCAGGCAATTGTCTGCGTATGGAGGCATCGAAGCTCGCACTCACTGCCACTTGGCCGTCGCGCACCGGCCGCTTCAGGTGAATATTTATATGTCGCGCGCATGTCAAAAACACACGCTCGCGGCTCACTGCACAAATAAGCTGGTGTGGAGGCGCCCAGCTGGATGTTACTGCACGTTATAGATCACCAGGGGGTCGAAATTTATTCCGGAGACCTCCGCTACAGAGCCTCTTTCTTCCTTAGTTATTTCAGTTCCTCCTTTGTCCCATTCCTTAGGGTGCGGTTCAGGTGTCCAACGATATATGTGAGACACATATTGCGTCATTTCCTCACTGTACATAAAAGCTGATTGGGGGGGGGGGGGGGGGGCGCCCAAGTTTTTTGAACAGTGAGACGCGAGCGTTCGTTTTTAACGCTTTGAAAGAGGTCATTTAGAACATACAACTACCAAACGGTGTAGGGTCAAATACCTGAAGAGATTAAAATAGCTCTCCTGTGGCCCATCTACCAACATGGCAAGAAGAGTGATTTTAGAAATTATGGGCCGACTTCAACACTGTCATCAATAGCACACTATACAGCTAACGACGCTAATGACGTTAACTGCACCTTTGGCTTTCTACGTCGCAGTTTTCGTTTTACTGTCGCTTCCATTAAATAATTTTGCTTACGAAACTTTCGTCCGAACTAAACTAGAATTCGCTTCAGCAGTATGGGACCCTGACCTGTTAAAGCTCTCACTATCACTTCAAAAAATACAAAATCACGGTATGCGCTTTAGTTATGGTGACTACTCATATTATACTGCTGTGTCTTCTACATAACCCTGAACCTCTTTGCCTAAACTTTTAACAACAAGAAAAATATCTCGCTTATGCCTGCTCCATACCTTTTACCATTCATCTTTAGGACGACGAATCATATCAGCAACACGTCGTCTCTCGAGCCGCGAACTACGTCTCACTTCCGATTTTTTTCGTCAAATCATCTCGGCACCGGAATGGTCTGCCGTCAGACATCGTACACCCTACCAACCCCATCGAATTCAAGAAAAAGATCGAGGCAATCTCTTGTAGTCTGTCTAGCGCTCCCTCATGTAATGCCCCATGCCCGTGGTCTTCGATGCAATAAGGAAATAAATATGGAAAACCTCGTTGCATATGTTATGCAATCATTCTGTCACAAATATTCTGAACAGTAATGCAAAATTTAGTTTTACAGAGAATACAAATTCGACTACCCTTCCGGAAGAATTTTCTGATTTTGTTCACAATGCAAAATAAAACACCCATGATGTGGTGGTCCTATTACTCGACCCGACGAAGGCATTTTATACCACCGACTAAACGTCACTGCTAGAAAATTTTGGCTCACTTTGTTTCCGTGGTCGCTTCAAGAAGTATTTAGTCAATTATTTTTCAGATAGGTAGCAGTGTGTTAAGCTTGATATTACGTGTAGAGACTTGAAACTCGTTAAATTCGGTGTACCTCAAGGAAGTACGCACGGACTATTTCTTTTTGCCGTCTATGCTTTTCATTTGAGTTTGCTGCAGCTTAAGCCAAAAGTCTTTCAATAAGCTGATGATACAGCGCTCGTACTTAAAAGTCACAAATTTTTATGCAGGTGTTCCAACGTTTCAAATATATATATCAAAAGTACTCGGTTGGTTCTCGCAAAATTTCATATTATAAACTTTTACAAAACAAAAGGGACATTTTTAAAAAAACCCAAAATTTGTTCCTTTGAATCAGCCACTGCACTTACACTCACCCCTATGCTACACATGTGAATGTGATGCCGTGCAAAATATAAAGAAATGTTAAATATCTGAGCATCCACTTTTACGAAAGCCTCACTTGGAGCGACCACATCGCCCTTTTCTCTAAAAAAATTAGGGCCATTGCGGCCATGATGTATGATCTTCGTAGGAAATCTCCGCTGCACCTTAGACGAGTGATTTACAGATCGTTAGTGGAATCTATTTTAATATATGGTGTTACTGTATATGGTAACTGCTCAAAAGAAGCAAGCATTAAACGTTATAAAGGCAACAAAAACAAAAAAATGACTGTGTTGTAGCTCTGGTTAAACGTGGAGTGACGCGAGAGCTACATCTGCCTGGCGACGCTTAGGTTCGGCTTGGTTAGGTGCTCAACTTGTCTTCCCTCCGCTCTTCATCTTTGCCCCGGCGGCTACGCCGAGCCGCCTACCTATAGAGCTGCGAAACTTCTCACCCTGTCCACTAACCCCCCCCCCCCCCCCCCCACTCGGCACAGCGCATGCGCACAGCTGTTGAAGCTCAGCCGGCAGCAGCAGCAGTTCCGCGCAACGTGACCAACCGGCTCAAGGCCACGGCGCCGCCATGGAGCTCAAGGGGTGCCACGCTGGAAGCTCGAAGACCTGGCGTAGTGCAGCTCTCGCTACAAAATACTCTAACTTACGGCAGCAAATTACTCTCTGCTGACATAAAGGAAAAGCGCAATGAGGTAGAAATTCTCCAAATTCGTCAAATGCTTTGTTTTGCTGTGTTGACACGGTATTATTGTAGCAATGAACGTAAAACCACTGTGAAAAAAAGATGTTACTTTGAGAAAAACAGAACGCTTTTTAAACCTCGGGTTCGTACAAATTATACTAAACATTCGATATTACTCTGTGCCTGCTACATCTTTCTAGCCTTACAATTAAGAGGCTTTAGATGATGATTGATTTATGAAATTGACGTTGAAATGTATTGCCTTGTGTATATTTTGAATAGTTTTGTGTGTTACTGTGCTGCCAGATCAGCAAGATTCTAATTTATATTTACGCACGAAATGTATTTGTATAGTTTTATGTACTTTTATTTTTTCCCTGTAAGAGATTTTTCACCTGCTGCTTCATCATCCAACAAACACAATGTGCTTAGGCAGTCCAGATTATGAATGTGTAAATATTACTAGCGAATAAAAAACTTTAAAAACCTGGAGTGAAAGTATCCATCTTTTTCAAGGTATTTTGGCATTGTTATTTGACAATATTATTTTCTTTGGGCTACAAAACTGGACGCAAGCAAAATAACAGTATTCATGCTTGGCTCGTGTTGAAAGCCAAAGAGGCGACATAAGGATAACATAGAGAACAAAAAAAAAACAGAATTACTCAGTCCTTTGCTCGCGGAACGCTGCTCTCCATGCACTGCACCCGAGACTGTTCCTTCCCTGCCGCTGAGGCCAGCAAATGGTAGGTAATTAGCAGTGAATCCAAGCGCTAGTCTCTTTTACGGTGGGAACGGCGGCTCTTGATTTCCCCCCTTTTTCCAGTTGAGTTTCTTTCGTTTTTTTGTATGCTCATTCTATGAACACTCCCCCTCATGAAGCAGGTTATGTAGAGGAAGACATGCTTTTGCGGCCTTCTCTTCGAACCTAAAGCCTCACTCCTGGCTTTTATATTTGGCCTTTCTAATTTCCTCTCCTAAGAAATTGTACCTACCCGAAATAAGAAAATGAAAGGAATATTTCTATTACACAGGACTTGATCTCAAATTCTTCTGTCTGGGTTCGCAG
Organism: Amblyomma americanum; assembly: GCF_052857255.1. Taxonomy (NCBI): domain Eukaryota; kingdom Metazoa; phylum Arthropoda; class Arachnida; order Ixodida; family Ixodidae; genus Amblyomma; species Amblyomma americanum. Next base: position 154,659,959 of record NC_135498.1, read on the forward strand.
CTGTAACTTAGAGCGTTTTTATACTCCCGCTATGTGCGCTGTGCTCCTACCAATATGGAGGGCTTCTTCTGTTAGAATTTCAAAGAGCCCTGAAGAGGGAGCGTTCAAAAAAGCAACCCCATCGAGTCATTTGCAGATTTATAACGGGAGAGCCAAACAAAAAACTTGTGTTTGAAATGCGAGAAAGGTAGCCGCAGCTTTATATATTTGCTTTTAACAGCGTAGGGGTGTAAATAATAGAGTAAAAGGCAGACTGACTCAAAGAAAGTCGTTTCATATAGAGGGCTATATGTAGCTACAAACAGTACCAACAGAGTGTGGATGCCGAGGGAAAATGTTTACAGGGAGACGACGCTTAAAATACGTTACATCAGTTATAGGTGGGCCATTTTGGATCGAGAATATAGCAATCTCCCTTAATAGAGAAGCAGCTCAGGTCAGCATAACGGAAAGGAGCTAAGAAGTGGCCAACCTGACCTGGAAAAAAGCAGAGGCAAATATTGCTCAATTCACAAAAGTCGGGAGTGAAATTTCTTTCAAAATAATCAATGAAATTGGGCTAAGGAGAGAGAAAAATTGTTAAAAGTATTGGAAACAGGTGGCGACAGAGTAGATAAATTTTGATTTATAAAAGGAAATGAGATGGAACAAAAATTTATTTCATCGCACCGATTACGTTGATATGTAAAGCCCTCAGGGCCCTTGAGATATCTATAATAAATAAATAAATGTGTTTAATATAGGCTGGGATTGCAGGTGCTGAAATTAAGAAATACACACATGGATCGAGAGACGCAAGATGTTTGGTAGACTTCAGAAAGGGCTCCGAAATGGTAGCCTGTCCGTGCTTACCCAAAGTATAGAAATAAATACAGCGGAAAGCAGACCTCTTTAGCCTTCCTGAAGTTAAGTAGTACAGTCTTTGTCAAATGTATACACCCCAAGGGGTCTGCATTTGATTCCATCAGCGTGGCTCCTCTTTCATTCTTCGTGACTCTAATCTCGCGAAGGCGCGATGAACTTATATGCTCAATGCTCCCAGGCTGATGACTGCATAAATGTGCTTGAGAGCCGAGCTACACGGCTTGGAAATAAACCCCTCGAGCTGTATATTATTCACAAAGACTGTGCGTATGTCAACGTAAATAGAAAATTCTTGTGAGAGATACTTGAAATTGAAAGTATCGATTATGAGATATTACATTTCCCAAGGAAAATATACTGAAAAGCAAAGTTGAGATTCATAATAGGTAAGAAATATAATATTGAGGTACGCAAAGGATTAAATCAATTCTGTACTCCATCACTCCTGCTGTTAATGATTTAATCATAAGCATGGAAAGAAGGCTAGAAGAAAGTATTCCAGTTCATAATCTACCATACAGATTAGGCTCAAAGGTCGTAGGGCAGCCGATCCAGGCTTTCATGAATGAGGACGGTGCTGCACCTTTTTCTGAGTGCTATTATTGACTATGGTTAATTCTAGTGGAGACAAAGGAGACGGCCTAGGCTTCAATTTTAGAGCTATTAAGCCAGACCCGTTGACTTTAAAAGACTTCAATGATCGGGTACTTTAAATACAATGCCTGGAGACAAACACACATACACAGTATAGATATCTCGTAGTATGGGTAAACGCAGAGAATTTTGACGCGGAAAAGCGCAAACATACTGTTCAGGCGCTAGGGCGAAAATATGCTCTGATAATGAAGCACACGGCATTAGGGGGTACTGCAAGCATAAAGTACTGAAAGATATTTCAAGATGATTATTGATTTCAGGGCTTATTTTGGGCAGGGCAGAAGTTGGTGGTGGTGGTGGCAAAACTTTATATCCCATAGTAGGGGTCCTGAAGGACACTCGGCTAGGCGCCAGGTGTACAGGACAGCTCCCACGTCGGCACAGAGAGCCCGAAGCTCTCCGCCGCCGCGCGGGCCTCCTGGACAGCCCGAAGCTGGTCGTGAAGTGAAGCACTCTTTAGAACTTTGTCCCAATGTTCCTTGTTCTTGGTGTAGGCGTCACTCGATGCACAACCACACAGCATATGGTTCAAGTCTACACGTTCACTGCACTGTTCACACACATGTTGTCCGTCGTAGTCTGGGTCGATGTGCTTCATGCGCCAGGGTCTGGGGTATGAATTCGTTTGGAGCAAGAGTAACGTGACCGACTGGCTGCGGGTTAATTTCTTATCCGGGAGGGGCAACTCTCGTCTGCCTAAATCAAAGTGCTTAGTGAGCTCGTTGTACGGGAGTAACTGATCCCTATACTCGATATGTGGGGTAGTGGAGGAAACCGAAGGGACGCGGTCGATGAGTCCTCGCGCCGCCTCGTGTGCGATCTCGTTGAGATTCCGCAGACCACCCCCTAAGCTACCCATGTGCGCGGGGAACCATACGATGGAGTGATCGGTGATATTACTTCCGCCTAAGATTAGTAGCGTCGTCTTGTCTATTCCCCCCTTGGCGAAAGCTCGTGAGGCTGCTCTAGAGTCGCTGTAGACAGTTGTGATGCTCGAGTCTTTGAGAGCTAGTGCTATTGCTGCTTGTTCAGCTACCTCTGGCTTCTTGGTGTAAAGCGTGAGTGAGTTGTGCGTTCGCCCGTGCCCGTCGAATACTGCTACCGAGTAGGCATGCTTTTCCGGTATGGAGGCTGCATCCACGAAAGCTGTCTCGTCGGGAAACCTTGCCGCGTCCGCAGCGAGGGCTTTGGCGCGGGCAAGTCTTCGTCCTTGATTGTGGACCGGGAGTACATTTCTAGGGAAGGAGGCAATTTAATTGCTTCTCGCTAGACTTTAAGTAGCTGCAGGACATTGTCCCTTACTCATGGTGTTCAGGCCGAGCTTGACGAGAATTTCTCGGCCCGATTTGGAGCTTGATAGGCGTGAGATCTGTGCCGTGTGCTGAGCCTCGATGATTTCGTCAAGGGTATTGTGGACTCCTAGCTGTAAGAGTAGATCAGTGGAGGCATTATCGGGGAGCCCCACCACTGTCTTGAACGCTCGGCGTATGTGTACTTCGAGCCTTTTCCGATGTTCTTTTTTCCAGTTAAGCATTGCAGCCACGTATGTGATGTGAGAGAGTACAAAAGCGTGGACCATTCTAATGGCGTTGTCCTCGCTCAGTCCCCTGTGTCTATTCATGATGCGCCGAAACATTCGGATCGCGTTCGCAATCTTGATCGTGAAGCTGTCCAACATCGCCCAGTTGGAGCCGTTACTTTTGATGATTAGTCCTAGAATTCGTATTTTGTCAACCGTAGGTGTGCGATTTCCGTCCATGTCGTGTAACTCTATGCACGGAGTGTGGTGTTTGCGCCAGTCGTTGGACGGGCGCCCTGATCGTGGGGCGAGGTAGATGACCAGCTCGGATTTTCTAGAAGAGCAGCGAAGTCCCATTGGGGTGAGATGGGCCTCGGTAACTGAGATGGCTTCTTGCATGCGAGCTTCCAATTCCGAATCGCTGCCACCGGTGCTCCAGATGGTGCCATCGTCTGCGTATATGGTGTGCTCCACATCGGCAATTTCACCCAGTGCGCGAGAGAGATTTGTCATCGCCAAGTTAAATAAGAATGGTGAAAGTACGGAGCCTTGTGGTGTTCCCTTATCGCCCAGATCAAATCTCTCCAAGACGTGTTCGCCTATCCGGAGAGTAGCCGTACGGTCCTCCAGAAACGCCTTGACGTAGTGGTAGAAGCGTGTTCCGAGATTGTGGTCAGATATGGCTTTGAGAATGGCTTGATGTTGGATGCTGTCAAAAGCGTGCTCCACGTCGAGTCCGAGTAGCGCCTTGGTGTCTCGTGTGGGGCGATCCAGCAGACTTTTCTTGATTCGGAGCATAGCGTTTTGCATTGAGAGGCCCTGCCTCAAGCCGATCAGATTGTAGGGGAAGTACTCCTTTTCTTCTACGTATTCCGAGAGTCTATTCAAGGTGACGTGTTCGGCTAGCTTTCCTAGGCAGGACGTTAGTGAGATTGGCCTTAGGTTTGGTAGGCCCAGCGGCTTGCCCGGTTTTGGGATGAGGACCATGTTGGCATGTTTCCACTCTGCAGGTAGATGGCCAGTTTTCCAGGCTTCGTTGATTTGTTGTGTTAAGAACGTGACCGAGTTGTCCTCTAAATTTCGGAGAGCCCGATTTGTGATACCGTCGGGGCCTGCCGCAGAGTTACTGTTTAGTTCGTGAATTGCGAAGCTTACTTCACTTTCTGTGAAGTCCTTATCTAGCTCTGAGTTTGGGGCACCATCACAGTTCGTCCTTTGTAAGTTACTAGGTTGCCCCGATTTAAGCGGTAATTACCGTTTGGCAAGGTCATCCAGAAGCGCTTCGGCAGTACTGTTTGCATCGCACGGTGCACTAATTTGCTTATCCTGATCCGTTGCATAGCCTTGGACTTTGTTCTGTGTTCATCGAGGAGGTGTTTTATGAGCACCCACCCACTCCCTCTGCTTATTTGCCCGTTGAGGGAGTTACACACTTCGTCCCATTGTTGTCGGGAGAGAACCACGCAATATTCTTCAATTGTCTTGTTAAGTTCGGCAAGCTTTCTTCGTATTCCTCTGTCGAAACGTTGACTCTTCCACCGGGCTAGAATGGAATGTTTGGCTTCGAGAAGATTCGCTAGCCGACTGTCCATTTTCTCTACCTGAACATCCGTAGTAATTGTTCGTTCCAAGGCTACGATGTCTGCTTTGAGCTGCTCGGTCCAGCTCGTTATCGTGTGCTTTGTGTTTGCCCCTGATGAGTCGGATGGCTGCGTTCGTATTGCACGAAATTTGTCCCAGTCGATGAGTTTGTACTCCCTTTGCTTCTTTCCCGGTATCTCTGCATCAATTCGGTGAATATAGTGGTCACTGCCAAGGTCTATCCCCGAGTGGCGCCAGGCACATTACTCAAGGCCTCGGACGAAGTTGAGGTCCGGTGTGGTGTCTCGACATGTGGAAGTCCCACATCTAGTTGGAGTTTCCGGGTCTGTGATCAGCGTGAATTCGAGATCAGAGGTTGTCGATTGAAGACGATCGCCCTTACTAGAGGTATACGCGTAGCCCCATGCCTGGTGTGGGGCGTTAAAATCTCCACCTACAATCAGCGGACTATCTTTGGGGATGTGTGCAATCTTGCCCAGAATGCCTCTGAACCCTTGCCTGGTATCCTTAGGGCTGCTGTATTGATTTGTGAGGAAGATGCTTTGCTTGTTCCGTACGTGGTCGTTCGGTATGATCTCGATCGTGAGGTGTTCTAGATAGGAGGCTGTGTGGCGGATGTCATGCCGAATGTACGAGATCTTTCCAATCAGTAAAGCGACGCCTCTGCCTTGCTCGTTTCTGTGGGCTTCGGCCTTATAGCCCGTAAGGGCCAGTTCGGTTGTGAGTGTTTCTTGTAGCATAATGACGTGTGTCTTCTCGGTTTCTTATTTGACCAGCTGCAGGAGGACCGCCTTTTTTGAGGCGATCCCCATGCAGTTCCATTGCCAGACGCGGAGATTTCGCGTCTTACTTGTCACTAACATGTTGACCATTGTAGCCCCCTTCGCTTGCAGTGAGACCGCCGCGAGGTGGGCCTTGCGCAGCGATTTGTTGTGAACCCATCCTCTCCATTGCCGGTACTACTGTGTTGTTTAGATACATTTCCATTTTCTGCACTCGTGTGCTAAATATGTCGAACTTCTCGTTCAACAGGACTTGTCGGGCTAGTTGGTTGATCATAATGCAAAAAAGACGAACTGCGGAACAAGAACACGGACGGTAGTCTGTGTCTGCCTCCCTTTCGTCCGTGTTCTTGTTGCGCAGTTCGTCTTTTTTTTTCGTTCATGCGCGCAATGCTCTCGTGCATTACCCTCATATTATCGCTCATGGCGTTCATAGCGTCCTTAACGTCCGATCTCACGGCCATTCGATTCTTAGGAGGCGGGAATTCTTCGCGTTTTTCTTCCTTTCTCTCAATCTCAACGAGTTGGGGAGTTTCGATATCGGTTGGGGGCTCGGGAGTGCGCGATGGCATACTGCTGTTCGCTTTACCTATTTAAGTCAATTCGAATGTTAGCTTAGTATAAGCGGCTTTTAGCTCTCTCAGTTCCTGTTCTAACATAGCTATCCGCTCTTTATCCGGGTTGCGGGACTCACGTTCCCTTGGAGTGGTCGTCGTAGCGCCTCTGACCTTGTCTGCCCACGTGCCATCGCCGCCGTTGTTCATTCCCCCGAAGCGCACCTGTGATCTTGAACGACTCCTGCTTGTCCTCGCAGGTGGTCGGCTCCTCGATCGAGAGCGGGAGTGGCTGCGTGCCAGCGTCATTGACGCAGGTCAATCGCGTTCCGCGTGTTGCTTTTCTTCGTCCAACTGTGCCTTCTCTTGTTGCTCCAGTCGTGCTCTTTTTAGTCGTGCGCGTACTACGTATGAGTGAGGTACCGTTGCTTACACACTTTGGCCGCCGTCGCGTACAAGCCACCCCCCCCCCCCCCCACAGCTTGCATTTCGGATCACACACGTGGGATGGGGTGGGGTTAGGAATTCCACAGCCCCTGCATTCGGTAGATCCCGGCTCGGGGCAAACGGCCGCACGATGTCCGAGTTTGCCGCATACGAAGCATATGTCCACTTGTTTGCGATATAAGTAGCAGGGTACCAGTGCGGGTCCATATCTGACGTAGTTTGGGACGCGAAGTCCATCGAACACAGTGATCACCGATCCTGAGTTCTTGATTCTTTTCGCCGCTAGTGCCCGGGGGTTACGGTCATTCACGATGTTTCTTTCAATCGTCCTGTGATCATCGACAGTGTCGATGTATCTGATTGCCCCTTTGCAGGTGTCGCTTGGGGTAGTTTCATAAGCGGTGACCACGTACTCTTTTTCGGCTATTCGGATAGGCCTTACGGCCGCATTTTCTCGAAAGGGCGTACTCGCCATTATGATGTTCTGCGTAATATTGGGACATATACTGTCCTCCGTGGTCTGCTCTGGATCAAGTTTTACTGCTGCCATGAGGGCTTTGCTCACTAAGGTAGGTCCGTTTTTTTTTAAGTTCAAGCCGCCCTTTGGGCGAAGCACTATCTTGATGTTGTCTTGCGGTAGGGGTGGCATGTGTGAGGCTCTTATCAGTCGGTTCATAATGCTAGGAGGCGTGCGAGAAGAGCTCACCTGCCTGCCTCTTGTATGTTGTGCTTGCTGCGAAAGTTGCGCAGTGGCTTCGGCGCGTTCCTTCTTCATTTTTCGACTGGTCACCACTTTCCAACCCGTCTCGTCCTCTTCTCCATTAGCTGCGGCTGAAGTAGCCGGCGTTGCTGGTAAATCCTCCGCGGAGCTATCCGTTTCTTCGGTAGAAGTTCCCATTCTCTTCGTGTCGCGCCCAGCGTCTCGCCTGGGTGGCGTGTCCCCGAACTGGAGCGTTACTGGGCCAGCGCGCAGTGGGCGCGTCGGCTAAGCCTAGCGTCTGGCGTACACGCCTAGCCTCAGTTCGGCGGCGGCGTGGACGCGGTAGAAAAGTGCTTGTAGATTCTTCAGGGATGATGGCCCACCTCAAAATCGGGTATCCACGTATCCCTTGTGACTTCACGAAGTTGTTGGTGCAAGAATTTCGGCGAAATTCGATAGAAATCGCTGCGGAATCATGTGAAGTTGACGAAGCCGATGGGAGCACGTCCACACACCTCGGCGAACGCAGCGCCCTCAGGGCAGAAGCTAAGACGGGTCTAAATACAAATCACAGAGCTGTTGGAAGATTAAAACTAGGTACCGACGGCTGAACCAGAAATGCCGCTGTATAGAGGGACATGGCTGGACACCGTTCGAAGCGTAAATAATAAATGAAGGATGTCTTAAAAAACTGGATGGTAAGAGGTGGGCAGGAAAGGAACTTAAGACATTTTAAAGAAAAAAACGCTGACTTACAGCTTCAGAAAAGGGCAAGAACGCAAACCAGAACGTAGGCTGGAATTAAGAACTGAGAAATAAAGAGGTTTCAACGACAGGTAAAAACAGAGCAGGTAAGAACTCGAATAATTCAACGAAAAAGACGGTAGAACTGTACAGAAAATCAAAAAGACCAATTAAGAAGCAATCGTTCTATGATACTCAAGAGGCACCGCCTTACTCTTTGATCAGGGTGGCTTAAAAAGCGAAGCTACAAAAAGTAAATTTACCAAGAAGAACCATGTGTAGTGTGTTGTAAAGGTGTAGAAACAGATGGGAAATTTTGCGCTATCGTCTTCCGGTGTCCATCCAGACGTCAATGCAAGCAGTTACTTTTTCTGGGACCCTGGATTTCACATATAAAAAAGGTCATGCGAATGAATCTGCGCTAAATTTTAGCAAAAAGCGATGATTCATAAGCGATAAGATTCAAAGCGGCGACGTAAGGCTACAAGTGCTGGATTAAAAATGGTAATTTAAAAAAAAGATGAATTTATAGATAGTGCAGGTAGAGATTACAAGAAATATTTATTGACTTTTAAAAATAAACATAAAGTCATCTGCTGCGGATGGTAGCACTACCCCGTTTCAGTGACGACGCTCCTGTCTTCCATCCATCCACCTATCCAAGTCCTCATCTAATTATAGGGAGTACAGCAGGCACTGCAACACACAGCGTTGTGTTGTCGACTGCGCCAGACACGGTAGGCTTCCAAGGACGAGGAGAGCACCGCATTCTTCATTGAACACAAGAAAACGCTTGCAAGGAACCTCGACGGGAAACGTTTAACTGCGCATGTATTCCGTGCCCTTCGTTTGCCCATCGAAAAGCCTGTAAAAACTGAACCCCGAAGGCTTTGCTTTGTCCTCTTGGAACGAACGATGGTCATTGCTCCCTGGAGACATGATCTGGAATGCAAAAAGTCGTTGGATGACGCGTGCCGTTTGCAGGCACTAACTAGGTGGTAGCAACCCGCGGCAAAACGCACACTGCAGTCTTTAGACACTGTTCGATGACTGATTGGTACCCATCTGCACTGAAGTATGTCTGCAACGTTGATGGCATCTTGATCTGACATGAAATTGTGTCCTTTGCGTCCGAAGTCTGGGAGCGCAAGTAAGAAATGAAAGTAATCTGACAGCGTTGTTTAAAAAACATGAGTGGGGTTGTTTTTTTGTCAGTTTAAGTTTTCAATGTTATACAGGCTACGCAAGGACGACTTCCAGCAAAACCGTGCACACAACTGACATGGTGTATCAGTAGCTACTTGTTAACACGCGAAAAACAAATTAAAACGCATACAGTGATCCTTTTATTTACAAGGACATAATATTCCACTGAGCGCACTTCAGAAAAATTAGTTCATTCTGTGTGAAGACAACCTTATAAAATTTTAAAATTTGCGATACGATGTTTATTTCCACTAAGGATTTTAAGTACCTTTATATTAACCTCACTAGTGCTTTAATACGGTCTTACCACGTTAGCTCCATAATATATTAATCAAATCGAGCAATGGGGTACCTCCACCGTAACCTGCGCCATGGCGCTTTCTTTCTTGAAATTACTAACACTTTTGCGACCTGAACTTAAATACACTAACACAATCTTTGACCCGCGCCAATATAATCTTGTTTAAGCTCTTGAATCAGCTCCGAGTCGTGCTACTGGCTGAATTTTTGCAAACTATCCCGGCACTCTAGCATATCCGCCTTGAAGTTTCAACTGCAACTTTTTTCTCTTGCTTCCCGTCGCCGAATTTTGGCTCTCTTCATTTACAACATTTTTTTTCATTTTTTCATTGTTCACCTCCTTACAGCCAGCTCATTCAGCCGGTACGTAATACAACAGGCCATGCTACCAGCATTATCCCGCATCGTGTCCGCACTACGACATCGGACAAGTCATTTTTTGTGCACATCTTCCCAGTCACCTAGCGATAACTCCTGTTCCTTTTCTCACTTCAAGACTACCATAGAGGAAGCTATGCATGTCATCTTCATGATTATCACGCAGCAGTCATTGTTAACCGTTGTTCATGCGCCCACCCCTAATATGATGTCCCGCTAGGGGACCCTGGAGGTTAACACGCATAAAATAATTAAAAATAAAACGAGAAGCACGTTCGCGGCACCATAACGGATTATTGATGAAAAAAATGCCAACAGTACTCACAGCTTCCCGTAAGACAATTTGCATGTATTGCATGTACACACAGGTGAATTCTCAATATTCGTCTTTTAGCAGACCAGATCTACAACTAACAGATCACTTTTGCTTTTTCTACTGAATGTATGAGGTCACTGCATCACTTTTAGCAAATATCCGAAACGTTCATTCGCGCTGCGCCACAAACTGCTCTATTTAGTGGCTTAATATTTCTTCCACTCCACAAATTGGGATATTTTCTGTGCAACTTCAACTACACCATTGAAATTGCGAATTCCGCATTCCTTCTTGTTTTCTAAAGAGGTAGGACTGGAAAAATACAACTACGTATGTATTACGAAATCGGGACGAGCGCTGTGCCAGGACACCAAACACCAACGTCGACTGCAAAAACAGAGTCGTATACGGGTTACCGCTTATGTGCGGCGGCGGTCAACGTTGGGAAAACAGGACAATATCACCGTGAGCGTCTCCGTGAACATAAGCGTTGGTTATCAAAAAAAAGCACCCGATCTTCCAGATCGCTGCTCTTCTTTCTCAGTGAAGAATCGTGTCGCCTCCGAACCTTTGCTATTAGATTGAGAATGTCTCAGTGAAAGATCGTGTAAAGACAGAACGTGAACTTTGAACTTGTAGAAGCCTCCAGGTTAGGTTATCTTTCTCAGTCGAGGCAGAATACCTACGCTCGAACAAAATCCGGGGTTTTCGTAAGTTTACTCTTGCCGGCAACTCATTTAGCTGTTTCCTCTTATCGTAATTCGTGCGTTCCATTTTCAAAGTTAGCTGTTTTATATCTCACAATTCTATGGTCACTGCTCGCCGCCTTCTCCAGCAGCTCCATATCCTGCACGACGCCGAGATGAGTGCACAGTCTGCAGTGTACGCGATAATTTGTCTTGCGGTCTAGACTTATCCGTGTTAACTTCCTAGTCTTCCTTTACCCGAGCGACGTATCTGTATTTCTGATTGCTCTTTTCCGGAGGCCGCACTAATAATTCTGCGACGCTATATTTTGGAATCAGGGGTAGTTCCTAATAGCATACTTGCTTGCCTGCTTCATTCGTGCTTTCGCAATGATGTCTCCCTTTATGTGTTGTGTACAAAGATTGTACTTCAAAATTGCACATGAATTGCTTCGATAAAAGCATTACACTCGAGCCGCCGCGGTGGCTCAGGGGCTCGGCAGCTGACTCGAAAGACGCGGGTTTGATCCCGGCCGCGGCGGTCGCACTTCGACTGAGGGGAAATGCTAGACGCTTGTGTACTGTGCGATGTCAGTGCATGATACAGGACCCCATGTGGTGGAATTTATCCGAAGCCCTTCAATACGGCGTCCCTGAGAGCCTGAGTCACTTTGGGAGTTTAAGCACTGTAAACAAAAAGCATTCCACCATCTCATCCTCGGAGCTGCATGTTATAGCATTGGTATTTAAAACCTTCAGCTTGTAAGGTCGGCAAGATGTGCATGCGATGCGACTTTGGGAAAAAAAGAATACTTTGTAATTATGAATTTCCAACTAGTATACGGGTACGGGAATTCTCTGCCCGCTGCTGGCAGTACCAGGAGACTGAATCGCGAGAGAGCGCTACGATAAATTGCTTACAGAGAACACGCTTCACGAAATCACTTGTTGACGAGTGTAACATTATTCTTTCCAGTAACTGCCATAGCAGAACACGTGGCCAAACATTAACACTGCTTTCCCGATCTTTCCTCTTTATTTAGCCAATCCTAAAGATATACCTCATGACAACCGAAGTCTCCTCAAACAACACGGCTAGTTACCCGCTTTCAAAGTTGTCCTTGCGTTAAATATTGCCATGCTGAGCCATGATCCAGAAACTCGTTGTAGCGCCCGCTGCGTGGTCTGGCAGCCAACAATTACCACTGCATTAATTATGGCTCCATTCCCGATATGGGCTGTGGAGTGTGGTTAATTTGTACAAAGGTATAAGAATGGAAGGCCGAATACTAATCCAGGGTAGCGACCTCCTGTTGAGGCGAGTGAGCGCGCTTTAGCTCTCACCTCAGCGACGTTTTGTGTGTTACAATCCCACCTCTATTTGCCGTTATCGGACAGCACCATTGTACTCCTTACTGAATTCCGTGTACACAACCTTTTTTTTTCTTCCGATAGAAAATTTAAACGTAATCGAAGTTCCAATTATGGGCATCCGGCACGGGATTCAGACACTCCGCCTCGGCTTCGTCACTACTACACTGGTATAGTTACCACTGTCTGTGCTGACTTGAAAAAAAGGTCTTGAATAATATTTGGGGTAAAGCAAAAAATGTGATGTCATTTCTAAAACCTTTGTCCTTAAAGTTTAGAAAATGAGTACATTAAAAAAAATGTGTTTAACATTCCAATCATTTGTGCAGCACCCCTTCCAGAAAGTTTCTTTTGCAGTCTGTGCATAGTTTCCAATGCTTTCTGAGGTCTTGGACACCGTTGGAAAACGCTTCTTTTGGCAGGGCTGTCAGCTCCTTTTTCGCGGCATATTGAATGGTCTCAGCGCTCCCCATCCAGCTACCTTTTAGCGCTGTCTTCACACAAGGAAACAGAAAAAAATCGCATCGGGAGAGGTCAAACGACTATGGCGGATAGGGAAGTGCAGTAATGCTGTGCTTGGCGCGATATTTTGTCACACTGAGAGCAGTGTGTGGCCTTGCGTTATCGTGGAGAAGGCTCCATTGTCCAGATGCCCATAAGTAAGTGTGACGGCGTCGCGTATGTCACGCATGTGTTAGAGTATGCGGATATAAAACTCCTGATTCACCGTCTGCCCTTGTGGGACGAACTTGTGATGTATGACACCTCTGAAAATGAAAAAAAAAACTATCAACATCGTCTTTGTTTTGGTCTTATTTCGCCGAACCTTTCTCGACGCCGGAGAGCTTGTGGACCGCTATTCGGCGCTCTGCCTCTTTTAGGATCGTATGAAAACACCACGTTTCTTCTTCAGCAATGATGCTGTCGACGAATGCAGCATCCATCTCTGCCTCGGAGAGCAAATCAGTGCTTCTTGATGCTGCCGTGTCCTTCTGGGCCGGTGTGAGGGAGTGCTACACAACCCTGGCATTCAGCTTTCGTTTCCCCAAGTTCTCATGCAAAATTTAGTGGCATGTCTTGCTAATGTCTAGGGCATCTGATTGCATGCGGACTGTAATGGTGCGGTCTTGCTGCACGATTTTCCTGATCAGAGCCACGCTGTTTTCATTCCGTGAGGTTGAAGGGCGCCCCTGTCTTGTGTCGTCTTCCACCGATGTTCTCCCTGAAATGAACCTCTTGTGCCACTGTAAAACTAGCGACCGCCATAATGTCTAGTTGCCGTAATCGTCACGAAGGACCTCATACGTCTGTGTGGCGGTCTTGCCAGGCTTCACACAGAATATTATGTTTACACGCTGTTCGAGGTGGACGTCCATCTCTCCACATTCACTCACAGTAGAATGCGCAGACATCTTGTGACAACGAATTTTTCTACTTATAGTGCCATCTAGCGGCTGCCACATCGATTAACATAAATAGCTCAGGTTAGCCCGAAAAAGTGGCGCTACACATACGCACCAACAATTGTTTTGGGGAATCATTTCTAGAGAAGAAATAAATCAGTCATAAAACTTTATGGACAAAGGTTGTATTGACTTGCTTGTGATATGCTTTGGCCTCAGAAGAACAAAGTGGTGCATCAGGTGTCAGAAAAGTATAAAAAAGCTGAAGGATTAGATGGAATTATTTATTGTTATAATTAAAGACATATTATTCAGGATTTACCTGAGCAAAACGAAAGCCTAGCTTGGTCTGGTTACAGATGTGATCAGGAAATTTGTGGGGATAGTGCAACCACAGATACCACACAAACCGGCTTAATGAATCCCAGTGTAATAGGCCTTTCGGCAGCACTAAACTTGCATGACCTCCTGATGCTAAGATGAACACAAAACCTTAGAGTGCAATCTGTCGCGCACACAAAGCTTTTGTATAAATTAGGTATTATAGCCAGCACTGTCGCTCACTGACTTTAGCGTTTGACTGCTGATCCGAAGGTCAGCGCGTTCAGTCCCGGCCGTGCTGCAGTATTTCGACGGAGGTAAATCCGCCTTTTTCACGACTCGACTGCGCATGCGCCCATCCCCTGGCGGCGGTGTCGCGAAACATATTGGAAGGGTCGTGCGCTCCACTCGAGACCAGCCGTGGAAGTATAAGCAAACCGGCTTCCTATGCGGGGCGCGTTGCTGCAGCCGTCGGGCGTTAAACGCGACGCATTTGGCGATACCTACGAAATGTGTTGCATACGGCTGTAATGCCCAATATGTAAAGGGAAGCAAACTCGGATTTTTTGCTTTCCGAGCGCTTCCCGGGACAGCCTTCGACGCGAAGCGTGGATAAAAGAAGTTCGCCGGCTCGACGATCGTGGCCGCCCTTGGGCACCGTCAAGCACGTCAAGAATGTGCGGGAATCACTTAGTGACAGGTACGGACGAGGTACTGTGTTTACATGCGTGTGCAGTCTATCACGAAGTGTTTTATTCATGGGCAGGAAATCCTCGAATGTCACCGCGGCACCCAGACTTCGTTCCGACGCTTTCTGCTTTCTCAAGCGAGAAGGCCCAATGGGCAAGTGCTGTGAGCCGCTTTCAACGCGCGATGGAGCGGGCAACGAAAAAGAAGCTACGAGAGCATTCACTCATGGTGCTAAAATTTTGTCAGAATCTCCTACGGAAATTTCCTTGTCAATCCCCCCGTGTGGGTATGTGCCATGCATTAAGAGGCAGAAGAAGAAGAAGGTGCGTTATGCGTGTGTTAGAATCATATCCATGATGAAGACCTCTGCGTGGTATCGCCGGAATGGATCAATGTGCGCCCCTCGCGCTCGTCTTTATGGACGCGCATGTTTGTTTAACCTATGCAGCGGTGTGCTGTGGGAAAATACAGTGAAATGCTATCAGAGCTGCTTTGGTGCGAGTACGCTTGTGCTTTTATAGCTCGTGTAGCTATTCTGCAGCGCTTGAGCACAACGATTGCTTGTGAAAACTGTTATCCCCAGTCGTTTTCTGTGCTACGGCGTGCACGATCCCACGATCCACGGTGCACGATGATCCACCTTTTAATGGATGGCAGGCATACACAGCGGAAAACGCCAACCTCACTGATCGGGGATATTTCATTGAACATTATGTTCCGAATGTAGCCTTCATCTCTGAAGCGGCGGCCCTTGCTCAGCTGCTGGTCGCATCGCATGCCGGATGATCGGAGATACTGAAGAATTTGGTCTTCGGTGGGCACTGCAGCCTGCCTCGGACTTCGCACCCAGCCATCAGTCAATCCTAGAAATCCTCCAGGTACCAGGTGCTGCCCAGTACACGCCATCGTCGACAGATTCCAACAAAACGTGCTCAGGAGCGGCGCTCAGTCCGGCCCGGCTGGGCGCGCAGTACCCTACCAGTGAGCTTCCTGCGTTGTACGCGAGGTGGCAGCACAGGAAAATGAAAAAGGCGGATTAAGAAATCACTCGTGTTCTGTGTGGTGTTAGGGGCTGTTGAGGGACCTTGACGATCAGAATAGTTTGGAGCTCTAAAGTCCTCATAGTCGAAGTGTAGTCTACAGAGGCTAAACTCCGCAATTTGCAATTTATTTGCACTAAATGCAAGCGCAGGCGTGCTTCCTGGACCTAATTTGTAGTCGCTGCGTTTGTCTCCTTCCAGCGGGGTGAAAACGTGATGAAAACTTTTAGAAAGAGAAGATGTAACCAAAAAAGATTATTTCAGCAAATTTGTAGTACTTCAGAAGTAAACTTAAATAAAGCAGAAGCAGATAAAGTGTCAGCCGTAGCGTGTGGCGGCTTAGCCAAGGAAGAGCGTAATATTAGCTCAGAGGCGCAGAAGCTTAGCCGCTACGGGACAGCTGTCAGCAGAGTGCACCAGAGACTCTATCGATCTTCGCTGCGACGTAAACAAAGCGCATGAACAAAGCCAGTACAACTGCAGCCGAACAGAGGCCTCCCACCTGTGGGTTCCGTTGTCAATAGATTCTTTCATTTCTAAGCAAAAATGCTACTTTCAGCTTCACTTTCTGTACTGAACAGTGAAAATTATTGACTAAAGGTCCTTCAAAAAAAGCAAACATTGCTGCTGCTGTTTCTCACAGCTGTATCAAATGATGCATGTATAACGTCTGGCGGCACCTCTGGCTCTTTTCAAGATCTACGCAAAAAACACGCTGTCTATTCGACAAGGACAAATGGAAAGACGAAAATCGCGACCGCGCGGGGGGGACTGAATAGAAAGAGGAAAGACAATCGTTTAAAAGTCCCTTCTGCACTCCTTCAAGGAGTGGGAAACTTTTATTTCTAGCGGGAAGCGCCGGACAGAAAAACGGAACGCCAGTTTTTTGACGCCATTAACTGGGCAGCCGCTCAATTTAAAGTGACTCGTATGTTCTTTCTGCTGCTGGTACAAAAACTGAACAGATACCAGGTGTGGTGGCTCAGTGGCTTTGGCTGTCAGGTGCTGATACCAAGGTCGCAGATATCCGGCCTGATAGCTCACTGGCTTCAGCGCTCCGTTGCTGATTCCAGAGTCTCGAGATCCATCCCGGCCCTGGCATGTGTCTTTTGACGGAGGCTACGCAGAAAAAGCGACCTATTTCTGTGCATTGTGAGCGCACGTTAAAGAACTCCGTTTGGTTTAATTAATCTGGAGACCTCCACTAGGCGTAACTTACAACGCGTGTCGCTTTGGGACGTTAAACCCCGACTTTAAAAGTTACAAACTGAACCAGAGAGCAAGGCATACAAATACCCTATAGCTTAAAGGCAGCAACTGGTGCGTTTGCAGGCTTCGGAGTATATGTCAGTGCACGGCTGCAAGGAGCGGGCACAAACAGGCGACCGACTACCCCTCGCTTGCGAGAGCATCAGCAAAAAGCGTGACCAACACCATGTGGCGGGCAGCTACATGCGCTGTATTCTTTGTTTGGTAGTTGATATTATACACATCTTTCATCTACCTCACTACGCCAGTTCAAAATTATTCTGCGTTCTTCCTGAACTTGATAAATATCTAGGTATTTTATGTATTTTGTTTGCGTAGAATTTGTTTTGAAAAAATGGTGAAAATTTTTTCTTCAGATTTATTTTCTATGTTATGCTTCAACCCCTGTTTTTTCTCTTGCATGTTTCTGTTTGCACGGACAAGACCCCCCCTTTGCGAATTTACAACGTCGGTCTGAAATTTAAATTTGTAACAAGTCCAGGATTCCTGGACATCAATTTTAATTCCAAGGCAACTGGTAATATCGTCGCTTACTCTTATAGACATTTTCAAGGTAATGGTCCAATCTTATGCTGCGTAGAAAAATATTCCTTTTAAACTTATTTCTTTGGTAGTATCGAGTAGTTAAAGTTGCCATAGAACACTAATGGCGAGTATTTTTGAGGGAGGGAAAATCGTTGATAGCAAAGAACTTAAAGGCTCCCGTGGGTAAACCTGCGGATATATTGATTGCTATGGTGGAACCGTAAAATCTGTGGAAAAATTGCTCTCCTGCATATGTCACGAAAATAATCGCCAGGAAGCGAGAACGTTGGCTGGTTGTTTTCCAGATCTCTTCTTGTTGAATATCTTAATTAACGGTAGGATCCTGATGTCCGCTGAATCTAAGACGTACTGCGTTCCTTTCGCAAAAACTACCTATAGCCGCTAAAGACCCGATCACATAGTGTCCTGGAGACGTTTCGAAGTGTGCGGAGGCTTATTGGGATCATGAATAAATCCCCCTCTTGGCCTTGGAACTTGGGACACCAGTCTGTAATTTCATTTGCAATAAAGACAGGCTTCTTATATATTAGTTTTAATTTTGAGTCAGCAGAAATATCCCCACTTTCTGTAATGTAAATTTTGAAGGCGATGGCCCCATTTACGTTGCGCAGCAAAATATTCGTTTTAATATTTATGCTTTTCTTGCATCGAACAGTTAATAGCAAGAACATTTAAGCCTCCCGAGGGGAGATCTACGGATATATTGATTGTTAAAGCGAAATAATAAGATTTGCGTAAAAAGGTCGGTCGTGAACAACCTACCGTTCAAACGTGCAATTGCACAAAATTTCTGCCTGTGCTTACAACATTTAACAGGAAAAGTGCCGAAACTTTAAAGTACTAAAAGATTATTCACTATTGATGCGTATAAAATCTGTCAGCCTGTGTCTATACAACCACGTATCTCTCGAAATAATCAAGTTCAGTAGCTGCTAGTCGCATGGAGCACCATGGAATGGGGTGTGCCGAGACCGCTATGCTTTGCGATCCATGTAGTCCAGACCTGGGAAAAACGCAAGGTCGATCGCGCCAATCCATTCAGAGTAAATAAAAAATGATCCATGAGCCGGTGGCGATAGCTGTACACCAAATTTCTAACAATTATGCATTGAACCACTAGCGAATAACCTTGGTAATTTCATCTTCCTCCAGCGAAATATCTTTTAAAGGTTTGAGTAATTCTGCTTAAAGATCGAGCTGCAGATGTTTTGTTACATTGACTCGTTCGGTTAATTCAAGATATTATTTTTTTCTTATTGGTTTTGTATTGTTCTGTACATATCTTTTCTAAACGCTAGCGGTTTTCCATATATGTTATGATTTACATCCAGGTGCATTGTTGATGGGGCCAATGACTATGTTTGAATAGCGATATAAGTTCTCGTGCCCCTTTGGTTGGGGCCGAGGAAAGGTGGAGGTTATGAGGAGAGAAATTGGGCTGTACCTGCCTCATTCTGTGAACCGTGAGGGAAGAAATGAAAAGGAAACGCGCCGCAGTACAAAAGAATTTTCGGTTTTTTAGACAGATGAGTTGGTCTCTTCGCTCCAAACCTGCTGGTTTCTGCAGTTTTCATGTCCTCCACTATTTAAAGCGCCTCCCAAATACTCGTGAAACTAGCACCCTGGGGCGAGTTCCTCTTTTCGGGCCGAGAAAAGAAGTTCGTGCTTTAGAATCGTTCCGTATGCGGCGGAGTTTCGCTGACTCCCTGCTTTTTTGCAATATGCTGACTGAATATGCAGAAGCGCAGACGGATTCAGAATTAGCGGAATTTTCGCAAACGCTTTGCTCGAAAATGATGGCGCCTTTCGGAGAGAAGCTAAAGAATTCCCGCGATGGTGACCAGGAGCTAGTAAGAGAAGAGCTGCCTGTAGCTTACAGGCAAAAATGTCCCGGGCTCTGTAGCGCTAATAAAGAAAGCTTACGTGCTCCACGAAAACTACCCGACATTTCTGTTGAAATTTCTTTGTAATTTCAATTAGAGGTGCCGTAGAGTATAATCCGTGCGCTCTACCAGAGAGGAACAGTTCCTGTTTTGTGCAAGGTAGCTGAGAATACATGTTCAAAGAAATGTGCAAAATTTCTGTAATATTCACCACTGTGCTCTGCACTAAGGTCATCTAAAGGTTGTCGTTGGGCGAACCTGTTATTTAGCAGTTGAGTTAATTGCGTCTTATTGTGTGAAATACGCTCTAGAGCTCCAAACTGCGTGTGCAGTTTTCATGAACTTGCGATCATTTATGTGCGATACCCCAAGGGTTTCAAGCACAACTATAATGTATTTGAGTAATTAAAATATAAAATGCACTTCTTGTCACTGTTGAAATAAACCTATTACACTGCGTTTTCAAGGCATGTGAATTTACGCATTTTTTGGCCAATGGTTGCATTTCTGCAATAGTTTCTTGGAGGGCATTCAACAGTGAAAGTCTCCGAAAGGTTAGTAGCTGTACGAGAGTCATTTTATTGGCTGCGTTTACCATTCGACATAAGCTAGAAGATCAAATGGGTGATAATGGCGACATAACCCGAGTAAGGAAAGGCAATAAAATAGTAGAGGTAACGGTCAGTCTACATTAACGCTGATATCTGCAGAGAGACTGTAAAGAATTGTCTTAAGCTTGTATGGACGCGCAGTACGCAGTTGCAATGAAAGTTAGTTAGTTATATTGATTTTAATGGCGCAAAAGCAACTTAGGCTATGATGCACCAAACACACGGTTAGAGCTTTTGTTAAAGGTTACGCTTTTTATATCTAAAGTTTGTATAAAACATTGGCTTCTCTGAGAAATTTAAAAATGCTAGAAAAATCAACCAGTGCTTGATCTCCTAAAAGTAACATGGGGTGTAGTGGGATGTATTCATTGTACAATGTTCTGAAATATTTTTTCCTCAGTTGTTCCAGTTTTTCGCATGCAATTAAAATGTGGTTTACCGTGAGTTCATCGCCACACATTTCGCAGAGAGGTTTGCCTTTTTTTTTCAGTAAGACGTTGTGAGTAAGGTGTGTGTGTCCAATGCGTAGTCGACACAAAATAACTTCTATGAAACGCTCCTGATGTGTACATGATCTCCATTCTCCCAAAACAGGTTTTATAGAATGTAGTTTGTTGTTTGTTTGTTCGTCCCATGCAATCTGCCACTTATTCCTGAGTTTACTCTGCAGTAATTTAGAAAAATCCCTCTGTGGTATGTTAACTTGTTTTATATGGTCAATTCTAGCTTGTGCTGCGCAAGCATCTGCTCTCTCATTACCTAAAATTCCAACATGGCTAGGGACCCAGCAGAATATAATGTTATGTGTTTGCTTTGTAATTTTAACTATGTTATGTATGATTTTTCCTATTATGGGTTCAGCAGCGTTTGTAGAATGCAGCGCTTTTAGCATACTGAGTGAATCGGTGTAAATGATGCTATTTTTTATGTTTTGTTTTACTATTTGTTCTACAGCTACAAAGATGGCATAACACTCCGCAGTAAATACCGATGCATACTGTGGCAATCGTATCATTTTTTCATTTGTTCCTTGAATTACTGCACTTCCGACATGACTTTCCGTTTTTGAGCCATCAGTGTAAAATTCGGTGTAAGTGTCATATTTTTCTTGTAGTGCAAAGAACTCTTGCAGTATGTGCTCGTGTGGTATTTTCTCTTTGTTTACGTGTGTCAATGTGAAGTCACACACTGAAGGAAGGCTGTACCATGGTGGTAGATATTCATGTCTTTGTGCAATATTAGGTAGGGCGTGCAGCACTGCTAAGTCTTCACATTTATCTTCAAAGCGCATTATTAGTGGCCTGATAAAATGTGGTTTATTATTGAATAATCTCCTAGATGGGCACTTGGTAACAATGGGATAGCAGAGATGTTTAGGGAGAGAACGGGTTTTTAGGATGTACGTGCATGTTAGTGTGACTCTTCTATCCTCTAGTGTGGGCTCATTAGCTTCAACGTAAAGACTCTTTACCGGGGATGTTCTATAAGCTCCAGTTGATAGGCGCAAACCAAGATTATGAACAGGGTCCAGTCGTTTCAAGTAGGATGCTCTTGCCGAACCATATACCACACACCCGTAGTCCAGCTTGGAGCGCATCAAAGAGCGATATATTTGCAATAGGCATGCTCTATCGGACCCCCACCGTTTTCGCGAGAGTACCTTTAATACATTGAGGGCTTGGGATGCTTTCTTTTTCAGGTTGTTAATGTGTGACAGAAATGTAAGTTTCTTGTCAAAAGTGACGCCTAAAAATTTATGTTCCTGTTTGACTGGCAGTGTGGTTTGATTCAAGCACAGATTGGGATCGACCTGTAGGCCTCGTCGTAATGAGAATAAAACAGCTACTGTTTTTTGAGGGGAGAACTTGAATCCATTTTTCTCTGCCCAAGCAGCCAGTTTATTTAGTGCGATTTGTATTTGTCTCTCGCAAGACAGTATGTTGGAAGAAGTGTATGCTATCTGTATGTCATCTACATAAACTGAATACATTACGGACTTAGGTATTACTTTGGCCAAGGAATTCATTTTTACTATAAAGAGTGTCGTACTTAAAATGCATCCCTGGGGTACGCCATTCTCTTGGGCGAATGTCGTTGATAGAGTTGCTCCCAGACGGACTCTGAATGTGCGGTTAGTCAGGAAGTCGTTCAAGCAGTTCAGCATCCTGCCGCGGATCCCTAGATCTGCTAGGTCATGGAGGATGCCGAACTTCCACGCGGTATCATATGCCTTCCCCAAATCGAAGAAGACACCGATACAGTGCTGTTTGTGGATGAACGCCTCTCGGATGGTGTTTTCTAGGCGGACAAGGTGATCAGTGGTCGAGCATGCTTTCTTAAATCAACATTGATGTAAATCTAAGAGTCGACGAGATTCAAGTGTGAAGGTCAGTCTAATGTTTCCTATGCTTTCGAAAGATTTAGCGATGCAGCTGGTGAGGGCTATCGGTCTGTAATTGTTAGGACTTGTTGGTTGTTTTCCGGGTTTCAGAAAAGGTACTATTATTGCTTTCTTCCACTCCTCAGGTATATTCCCAGTTGTCCATATTTTGTTAAAGAAGTTCAACAATGCCTGCACGGCAGCCTCAGAGAGATGGGCGAGCATAGCGTAAAGCACATTATCTGGGCCTGTTGCTGTCTTTTTACCAGAAGATAATGCCCTAATCAATTCCTGGAGTGTGATGGGTTGATTGTAGTCCTCGTGCATACCTGCTGCAAATGGAAGTTTTTGTTTTTCTGCTATTGCTTTGTGCTTCTGGAACGTGTTTGTGTAATTGGACGAACTGGAAACTTCAGCAAAATGCTCACCTAGTATGTAGGCCTGCTCTTCTAATGATGTTTGTGTCCCGGGTGTAGTCAACAGAGGAAGTGTGAAAGGGGTATGGTCACTACTAAATCTTCGAACTTTTTCCCACATTTTTTTTGAGGTTATTGAGCTGTTTATAGAGGACACATATTTCTGCCACGAGGATTTCTCGGCATTTCTCCGAACGAATCGCGCTCTGGCCTTGGCCCCCTTAAAGGCAATCAAGTTCTCCGCTGTGGGATACCGACGCAGAGAGCCCCAAGATCTATTTTGTTGTTTTTTTGCCAATGTGCATTCTTGTGTCCACCATACTTTATGTTTTTTGTGTACGAGTCCTGTTGTTTGTGGTATGGCTAGTGTAGCGGCCGATATTATGCATGTAGTAAATTTTCCATTAATTTCGTCTATGCTGAGATCTTCACAAAATTCTTTTTCTAGTGTGGCACTTGCTGTAAAAAGCGACCAGTCGGCGAGGTGAAGTTTCCAGCGCCGTGGTCTTGTGGGGATGACTGCAGTAGACGATGAGAGGCTGATGATAATAGGTAGGTGATCACTTCCCAGGGGGTCATTTAAAACATCCCATTTAAAATCGTTAAATGCGATGATGATGCGAAAGCTAAATCGAGAAAGCTCATTTTTGCCGAGCTTGGGCAACAATAAGTTGCTTTTCCTGTATTTAAAAGACATATGTTATTTGAGAGGATAAAATCTTCGATTGTTTGCCCCCTAGAGTCGCAGCGCTCGCTTCCCCAAAAAGGGGAGTGAGCGTTAAAATCCCCAACTACCAGATATGGCTCTGGAAGTTCATCTATCAATTCTTCTAGATCATGGACTGTTAGTGTAAAATGTGGAGGAATGTATACGGAACAGATTGTTAGTGTTTTATAGCTGACGATGCTGACTGCAACCGCCTCAAGTTTTGTATTGAGCTTGATTTCTCGAGCAGGGACGCCGCTTTGGACGACAATTGCGACGCCTCCTGAAAGTCGATTTGCCTGCTCGCGATCGCGTCTAAACGTTTGATAATGTTTCAGGATATGTACATGTTGTGGACCAAGATTGGTCTCCTGAAGACATAAAACTATGGGTAACATTGACCCTAAAATATGTGTTATGTCACTATAATTCCGCATAAGTCCTCTGCAATTCCATTGAATTAAAAAAGCCATGCTTGTGTTTTTGAGTGAAAATAAAAGGAGATTTACTTATGTGGTGGGCCCGTTATGAGGGGCCTGTCTTTTTTCCGCTCAAGAGAGCTGTTCCGCCTCTCTAGTGGAGGCGGAGTGGGTGCTGTATCCATCACCGCAACCGAGGTGCTGGAGAACCGCGGAGGGCCCGCGGTTGTGTTAGTTTCAGGCCTCTCCCGACGGGGGGACGTCCTGCGGGATGCCGACCCATGGACCGGCGCTCCCTGCTTTGAGGGTGGCAGAGCAGCCTTCGCTGTCCCTGCCCGGGGCGTGGATGGCCCTGCCACTGGCTCTGTGAAAGCAGCCTCAGCAGGTGCCGTAGAGCTGTGTGGTGCTACGCCCCCGCGCACCACATCAGCGAAGTTGGGTTTTGCTGTGAAAGGGAATGTGTTCGTAAGCGCAAAACGCCTCCTTGCTTCTTTGAATGAAATGTTTTCTTTTGTCTTTATGGTAATTATTTCCTTTTCTTTTTTCCAGGATGGACATGCCCTGCAGTACGCTGCATGGTCTCCTTCGCAGTTTGCGCAGCGCAGTGCTGCGTCACATTCCTTAGAATGCTGGTCTTTCGAAGCGCATTTCGCGCAGGTTTTGTGGCCGCGGCAACTTTGTGAGCCGTGGCCAAAATTTTGACAGTTGAAACATCGGCGGGGATTGGGTATTTAATGTCTGACGTTGACTTTCAAGTATCCAACTTCGATTGTTTCGGGCAAGGTACTAGTATTAAATGTGAGGACCATGTGTTTGGTATCTATTTCTTTGTTATCCCTGCGGATCTTGATTCGGTGAACTTCGATTACATTCTGGTCGGTAAGCCCTTCAAGCATTTCAGCTTCTGTGATATGGATAAAGCCTGATTCCAAGATTACACCTCGGACTGTGTTTAGAGATCGGTGGGGGGTTACTGAGACAGAGATGTTCCCTATAGACGCAATGTTGGAGAGTTTTGAACACTGAATGCTGTCGCGCAGCTCAAGAAGTAAGTCGCCCCTGGACATTTTTGAGACCTTGTAGCCAGGGCCCAAGGTATCGGTTAAGCATTTTGACACAAGGAATGGGGATATTATTCTTGCCTGTATTCCGTCACTTTCACTGTGGATTACGTGGAACTTTGAAAATGTTTGTCTCTTTTTTGAGAAAAAATCAGCTGCTTCGTTCCGCCCTCTTTTTAGAGAGCGATCAGGTTTGGATAAGGGTGGAGCCATGAAAAAATTTAGTTTTTCGGTCATGGTGCCAGCCACCCACCACGGAGTCCAACAAGGGGACGGGACAGGAACTTGAAAGCAAGTACTGCCCACGCCAGCTGTACACCTTAACTATAACCAAATATGACTCAACTCAGGGTAGTTGGTCACACAAGGTTAACCCTCACCGCCAGGAAAACAGGAAAAACCAAGAAGTGAGTAGGATATAGTAGAGTTGTGAGACAGAGATAGGAAAGTGAAAGATGGAGAGGAAGATAGGAAAAGGCGACTGCCGATTCCCCCCGGTCGGGTCAGGCCGGAGGTGCCGTCTGCAGGAAGCTGGGGCCAAAGTGATGTGTTGCCTCCGCCAAGGGGCCTTAAGGGTCCAAACGCTCGGCATCGGCTCAACCACCAGGATCCCCTTTTCCCCGGACACGGCGATGCCACGCACGGTGAGGCGCGGGTGCTCGGGTCCGTGATGCACAGTTCACCATCATCCCCTTGCGGGGATGTCCCTGCGGATGCTCGGGAACCCGCGGTGTCGCCAATCACCGTCGCGACGCCTGCAAGCTGCAGGCGCCCCCCTGCGGGGTAGTTGCAATGAAAGCCCGCATTGATGAGGAGACGCTCTCCAAATGATTTTGTCCATGGACATGCCCAGAGAACAGGTGGCATACCAAACATATGGGGCGAAGCACAGCAGAAACACTTCGGGATAGCGAATTAATGCGTTTCTTGTGCACAGAAGGTTCTCGGTATTTTTTATTTTTAAGGTTTAGCTTGGAGGGTAGGGCAGCGCGAAATTTTATGCTTAGGAGCGCAACGCAAATGATGCATATCTACGTTGCCTCCAGTAAAAGGAGTCGACTGTGCGATCAATATCGCGGGCGGCTTATTACCTCGGCGTGCAGAAATAAAAGTCAATGTGCGGCGCTCGTGAACGAAAATTATTACCATAAAATTTTATGCAACTTGAGATCGAGAACATCTTCTTTAAGCGCCAGCCGCTGACGGTTCGGGTGCCGAAGGCTTGTCTTAAAGCTTTATGGTTATCCTAATAACTAAAGCTTTAACGAGTTTGAAAATGTTTTTCGACCTTGCGAGCAAAACAGAGATAAGTGGGGAAAAATCGTTAAAATTGGTCAGGTAGATACAAAATGCAAGTCTTGGTTGCGCGCTGCATCATGTGCAATGTAGTACGTGCTGGCTGGCGCCCTACGAACAAGCAGTAAAACTCTCGAGGTCAATAATTCTAACACGTTTTCCTTATAGCTTCAAGTAACAGAAAGCCGGTTGGGCACAATCATCATCATCATCCTCCTGACTATGCCCACTGCAGGGCAAACGCCTCTCCCATCTCTGTGCAGTTAACCATGTTATTTGCCAGCTGTCTATAACTCGCGTTTGTTTCCACAACCACTCTGCCCGCTTTCGGTCTCCTGACGTTACATTTATCTTTTTTTTCGTAGCTTCCTGCTTTATCCTTAACTTCAGCTGAACCCTTTTCGTTAGCCTCCATTTTTCCGTCCCGTAGGTGAGTGCTGGTAAGATACAGCTGTTGTATGCTTTTTTTCTTTCTTGAGGAATATTACCAAACTGCCCTTCATGATCTGGGAGAACCTGCCATATGCGCTCCACCCCATTGTTATTCTTCTAGTTATTTCCGCCTCATGATCCGGATCAGCGATCACTACTTGCTCTAAGTAGACGTATTTTCCTACCACTTTCGGCACTTCGCTACCAATTGTTAACTGGTGTTTCCTTGCTAAACTGTTGAACATTATTTTTGTCTTCTGCATGTTAAATATTACATCCACTGTTCTGCTCTGCCTGTCTAACTCATTGATCATGCTTTGCTATTCATCTCCTGATTGACTCAGCAAGACAATGTCAGCACCGAATCGCAGATTACTTAGGCACTCGTCATTAACTTTTAACCCTAACTGTTCCCAATTCAGGCCCTAGAATACCTCCTGTAAACAGGCGGTGAATAGCAATGGCGAGGTCGTGTTTCCCTGCCTGACGCCCTTCCTTATTGAACATTTTTTTGCTGACTCTATGGAGGACTATGGCAGCTTCGCAGTTGCTATAGACTTCTCACAGTATTTTCAGATAAGGCTCTTCTGACCCTGGTTCCGCAATGCTTGCATGACTGCCGAGGTTTCCACTGAGTCAAATGCTTTTCTGTAATCAATAATGGCTATATATATGGGTTGGTTATATTATTTCGCATTTCTCTATCACCAGATTTGTAGTGTGAACATGATCTATTGTGGAATATCCTTTACGAAAGCCTGCTTCATAATTTGGTTGATTGAAGTCTAAGGTTGCCCTGACTATATTAGCGATTACCTTAGTAAATACTTTGTAATAAATACCGACAGTAAGCTCATCTGTCTGCAATGTGTCAACTCATTGGCGTCTCTTTTCTTATCAATTAAGATAGTGACGCATTGGGTATACACGGTGGCTAGTTTCTTTAGCACAATATCTCCTTCATCCTTCAACAGATCTGCTGTTACCTGATCCTCACCCGCTGGTGTTCCCCTTTGCATTGCTGCTAAGTATTTCTTCGCTTCCTCTTTCGTTACCGGCGGGATTAAGCATAGATGTGCACTACTGGCTCTGTCATTAGCATTCTGATTACAATGGCTACGGTCCAGATTTGTATAAAAATCTTCAGCTACTTTAACTATCTTATCTATACAGCTAATGACAATGCCCTTCTTGTCTCTTGGCCATAGATCTGGTTTTAGCCTATACCTTGTTTCTTCTTCACCGCTTTTAGGATATCTTAGTTCTTTAGAGCATTCTCGAATCTTTCCATATTAATCTTGCTTATATCTACCGCCTTTTGCTTATCTATTAAAGTCGGCAGCTCTGCTAGTTCTATTGTGTCTCTAGGGGTAGACACCTTCATGCTTTGGCATTTATTTCTGCTATCTTAGTTCATTGTGCATCTCAGAGTGCCAATAAGCTCACAAGTGTAGCCTAAATTTTTAATGAGCCTGCAATGAAACTTGCACAGCAAGAACAATCCCTGTACTTCCATACAATGCGTTCTCGTTTCCTTTAGAGCTTCCAGTGGTAGATCCAAGCGTTGTTCTGAACCACGAAGAGTGTTCTCGCACGCAGTCAACACAAAAATGACTTTATGAAATACTTCTCACATTTTGATAAATATAAGATACTTAACAAGTTTATAAAACAGGACTCCAGAGCTAAGCATTTTGTAAGACTGGCCTTCGGCTTTGGAATCTCCAGAGGCTGGTGCTTAACGAAGAAGACAACGAGAAGCGCCGAACGCTCCGTCCCTCGTGCGCGCTCTGGACTGACGGCTGCCTCTGGTCTGTGCCTGGAATATACCGCTGGTTGTTCACGACGCTGTGCTTTGCAAGACGTTTCTTATTACAAGTGGTGGAGGTGCCAACGACCCCCTCGCCCTGGTGCATCGCACCCGCGCATTGCCAACCGCCTCTGCAATGCCTGAGACAGTCACCCAAACCGCTTCACCGCTTACGTCGGCTGTCTTCTGTTCCAGGGCCGCGCGGCGCGCGGCAGCGTAATCCGACCATCTTCTGCGGCACGGATGACACGGATGTGGAGTATCGTTTGGCCTCCTATGAACGCGCAAGCGCATATAAGAAGTGGGACGATAGCGTCAAGCTCACCAGCGTTAGCCTTCAGCGAGGCTGACAGCCACGAGGCTGAAATCTCAAGCTCGGCAGCTCTAAAAACCAGTCTGACAGAAGTCTTTGGCCGTCCCGCACGAAAGCTTCGCGCCGACCAACGCTTGCGAAGTCGGGCCCAGCAAACCAGTGAAAACTTCCCCAGTTATATAGAAGATGTCGACCTCTGCAAGCTTCTCAACCCTTCTATGAGCGAGGCCTACAAGATCAGACATATTTTGAAAGGCATTGAGGATGATGCCTTCCCGATGCTCGTCGCCAAAGATCCCCAGTCTGTCTCCGGTGTCATCGGCTACTGCCAAAGCTTCGATGAGCTGCGCAAACAGCGCCTTTCTATCCGGCGTGCAGGCTTTCAGGAGGCCACACTTTTTAGCTTGGCTCTCCCAGGGGATGGTGCTCTGGACCAACAGTCGCTCCTCCAGCACATCCAGCAGTTTGTAAGTGAGGAGGTCACACGCCAGCTATCTTTGTCTACCTGCCCGCCTATGCCTGCGCCGTCCTCACTCCAAACCTACAGCGTGTTATTGAGGAGAAGGTCGCTGAACTCCTGCCACTTCCTCCTCAGCCACCCCTGATCGCGGTTCCTCTGACGTAAGCCGATGCCGTGGTGAAGTCGCGGCCC
This sequence comes from Amblyomma americanum, assembly GCF_052857255.1. Lineage (NCBI taxonomy): Eukaryota > Metazoa > Arthropoda > Arachnida > Ixodida > Ixodidae > Amblyomma > Amblyomma americanum. The sequence continues at coordinate 154,689,333 of NC_135498.1, forward strand.
TCACCTGCTGCCCCTGTCTACAGGCCACCTATCCGCCAGATTGAACCCCAGAGACTTGCAACCCCACCTTACCGTCCGGTTTCACGCCCCCGATCACAGCCGCAGCCACTCAACCCCTGGCGCACACGAGACAACCGCCCTATTTGCTACGCCTGAGGCGTCGCTGGTCACGTGGCTCGTTTGTGTCGCAGTCGTGACCACCGTTCCTACGATTATAGGCGTGAGCCGACGTACGACCTTCCGCCGTCTTACACGAGCCGCCTCCGGATTCTTCTTCTCCTAGTTACCATTCCCGCTCCCACCGCTCGCCGTCTCCTGGCCGCCGTACCCGTTCTCCGATGCACCACCGCCAACCCGCTGTTCACGCGGAAAACTAACGGCCGCAGTTCCGGAGGCAAGAACTCCGTCACCAGCGACTCACTCAAGACCTGTTTCTGTGCTTGCCAATATTATTACCGTCTTCGTTGAGGCAATCGCCGTCGAAGCACTTGTTGACACTGGCGCCGCCGTTTCCGTTCTCAGTCACACCCTCTGTCGGAGACTCAAAAAAGTGACGACGCCCCTTCCTCCCGTTTCTCTCCGCACCGGGAGCGCTCAGTACATTCGACCGTTAGCCGCCTGCACCACCCGCCTCCTCATCGAGAACGTTCCCTATGCAATCGAGTTCATCGTCCTCGCGCACTCCTCTCACGACGTTATTCTTGGTTGAGACTTCGTCTCCTCACATCACGCCGTTATTGACTGCGCCCTTGCTCAGCTTGACTTGACGCCCTACAGTGACGCTCGCTTGGACGTAACCGGTGCTGCTGCCGCTACTGTGGTCGTCTCAGAGGACACAGACGTTCTGCCTTTCTCTTCATTTCTGGTGCATCTTTCTTGTGCTGCTCTCTCAGATGCAACTGTCACTTATACCCCCTCTTTACGATGCGCTGACCAGAAGTCTGTTTTAGTGCCTCATGCCATGCTGACAATTGTTCGTGGCTCCAGCGCTTTTTATGTGGCCAACCCGTTCTCCTGCCCTACCACTTTACTCCGTGCCCAATCTCTTGGTAGTGTTGCGTTTCTCGATCCCGCCTCAGCATACCCCCTCGTCTATAGCACGGGTGGCCTTAACGACAGCGCCATTACGCCAGTTCCCATCACCAGTCAGTCTTCTGTCGATATTTTTCACCATTCAGTCGACGCCGCCCTCACGTCTACCCAACGAGACCAGCTTGTCGCCGTTCTGCGCCGTTTTCTAGCTTCGTTTGACTACCAGCAACCTTCCTTGGGCCGCACCACCACTGTTACCTATAGTATTGACAATGGAGCCCATGCCCTTTCGCGCCACCGTCCGTACCGCGGCAACGTCCGCCGCCTGATTGACGAGCAGGTGAACGAAACGCTCAAGCGCCACGTGATACAGCCGTCGCACAGGCCGTGGGCATCGCCAGTGGTCCTGGTCAAGAAAAAAAGACGGTTCCATCCGGTTCCGCGTGGACTGCCGTCGTCTGAACAAGATTACACGCAAGGACGTTTACACTCTCCCCCGTATCGACTATGACCTCGACTGCCTGTAGGGCGCTGAGTTCTTTTCTTTATTGGACTTGCGCTCCGGTTACTGACAGGTGCCGATGGCGGAGGCCGATCGCCGAAAAACGGCGTTCGTCACACCCGACAGTCCATATGAATTTAATGTCATGCCCTGCGGCCTCTACAATGCACCCGCCACATTCGAGCGCATGATGGACGACATACTCCGAGGGCTCAAATGGTACTCATGCCTTTGTTACCTAGACGACGTTGTGATCTTTTCCCTGGACTTTTAGTCTCACCTCAAGCGCCTTGAGACTGTTCTTCGCTGCCAGGCCGACGCTAGCCTCAAACTCAAATTGAAAAAGTGCAGCTTCGGAGCTCGGCAGCTCACTTTTTTCGGACTTGTGTCGAAGGATGGCGTTCTCCCGGACCCGGCCAAGTTGCGGGCTGTGGCAGAATTTCCGAAGCCCAATTCTGTAAAAGACCTCCGCAGATTCGTCGGCCTCTGCTCCCACTTCCGCCGACTTGTCCACAATTTCAGCACTGTCATCGACCCACTGGCCAAGCTGCTTTCCAGCCACGAGCTTTTTCTGGTCACCAGCCTGTGACGAAGCATTTACGACACTCCGTCGATTCCTGGCCACTCCAGCAATTTGGCGTCACTTAGACCCTCATTCTCCGACGGAAGTCTATACCGATTCCAGTGGCAACAGCCTGGGTGCACTACTCGCTCAGCGCAAGCAAGGTTTTGACGAATACATTGTCGCTTACGCCAGCCGGACACTCACAAAAGCTGAAGCCAACTATTCTGTCACCGAGAAGGAGTGTTTAGCCATCCTTTGGGCGATCGTCAAATTTCGCCCCTACCCCTAAGGGCACCCCTTTGAAGTTGTCACCGATCACCACGCCCTCTGCTGGTTGGTCCCTGTGAACGATCCCTCTGGTCGACTCGCGCGCTGGGCTCTGCGAATCCAAAGTTACGACATTCGCGTTATCTATCGTTCCGGCCGCAAACATGGCGATGTTGATGCCCTCTCACGTTCCCCTGTACCATTTGAGGCAGTACCTTGTATATCCGCTCTGCTTTCTTTGACGTTTGAGTCCGCTGATATGGCTTCGGAGCAACTCAAGGACCCATGGATCACCTGCCTCTTAGATATCTAATCTGGCCTATCGTATCGACGTCCTTCCCGTGCTCTCCGTCGTCAGTCCCACCATTTCGCCATCCGAGATGAGCCCCCTTACCGCCGCAACCACCTCCCGGATGGTCTCAAGCGGCTTCTCGACATTCCGACACATCTGCGCTCTTTCATTTGCTCTTCCTACCACGATGATCCCCGATGTGCCCATGCCGGATTCTTGAAGACCTCCACCCGTCTACGACGGAGGTACTACTGGCGTGGGATGGCCCTTTATGTCCGCCCGTTTTTTTCAGTCCTGCACCACATGCCAGCGACGAAAACATCGACCTCGCCGACCCGCCGCTCCTATGCAGCCACTACCTCGCACCCAAGGCCTTGTGTTAGCATCGACCTCTATGGCCCTCTTTCCAGCACATCAACCGGGAACCGCTGGATCATCGTTGCCATCGACCACCTTACACGTTACGCTGAAACATCGCCTTTACCATCCGCCACAGCCCCTGGCTTTGCGTCCTTCATTCTCCATGGCATCATTCTTCGCCATGGTGCACCCAAAGAGCTGCTCAGTGATAGAGGTCCGGCATTCCTCTCTTAAAGTTGTAGAAGCTCTCCTTCAGGGATGCAACATTGTTCACCGCACCAGCTCCGCCTACCATCCCCCGACAAATGGCATGGTTGAGCGTTTTAACCGCACCCTCGGCGACATGCTGGCCATGTATGTTGCTTCCGACCAATGTAACTGGGACCGCGTTCTTTCTTTTGTCACATACGCTTATAACTCCGCTGCTCAAGTCACCACCAGGTTCTCTCCATATTTTCTCCTGTACGGCCGTGAGCCTTCTTGCACAATGGACACCATTCTACCTTACCGCCTTTATGCCTCCGAATTTACAACTCTTTCTCAAGCCGCAACTTACAACGAAGAGTGCCGACAGCTTGCCTGGTCCTTCACTTCTCACGCGCTGCTGCAGCAGAAAAGCACCCGTGATCCCCCTGCACTTCCTCCTATTTACCTTTCTGACTATTTGGTCTGGCTCTGGGTACCCTCCTCAGGCCCCGGCCTTTCCTCTAAACTTGTTAGCCAGTACCAGGAACCCTACCGTATTCTTCAGCAGACATCCCCCGTCAATTACCTCATCCAACCCCTTATGCCATCCCCTGATCATCGTCGCCGAAGCGGCGCCATTGTCCACACGAGCCGCCTCAAACCATGCTACGACCCTGCCGTCGTCACATCGCCCTATGTCGCAAGGATGGCACCCTTTCGCCCCGGGGGTAAATGTAACACTGGCCTTCGGGTTTGAATTCTTCAGAGGCTGGCGCTTAACGAAGAAGACGACGAGAAGCACCGAACGCTCTGAAGCTCGAGCGCCGAACGCTTCGTCCCTCGTGCGTGCTCTGGATTTACGGCTGCCTCTGGTCTGTGCCTGGAATGTACCGCTGGTTGTTCGCGACGCTGTGCTTTGCAAGAAACTCCTTATTACAATTTATTCTTTGAGAGTGTTCGCACATTCATTGAAGTCAGTAAATCGCAACTATTCTGTTTAATTACTCGGTTAGTAGGTAATAGTAACGATTGATTGAGAGCTTTTATTCAAAATTTTGTTAAGGGTGACTGATTGTTTTCTTATTCTAGGGATACGATTTCTTCATCTGCAGTTCTGGCATTGCACACTAGCCAGAGAAAATTAGACATGGACGCTGATGACTAGAAAATTTCACAGAAATCTCGTTTTAGTGCGCTAGCGCTATTTCTCCCACTCACCGACTTTGTGAGTTTCTGTCTAGTTAAGCCTTATCTGATATAAACAAAATAAACATTTCTGAACCGCTGCGTTATCCGCGAAGCTTTTCTTACTATTGCATTCACGATCAACAAACCTTTTAAAATTGATAACTGTGCTTGTAGTCATGCTATCAAAAGATAAAATGTGTATAAATCGCTAGACCACGAAAAATGTCTTTCATCACAGAAATAAAAATGCATTTGGGGGACTGCCGAATTATAATATGAGAATAGATGAGCATTGTTTGAATGCACGAAAGGAGCTTAAAAGAAGTAAGTAAAACATCATGCATAAAAAATTTGTCAAACTTAACCAGCCCGGAAGCGCTATTTGCAAAATAATTCCAGTATGAATCAAGATGTTGAGTAGGTAATCTAGACCGAAATATTTCTGTGAGCCTATCAACACGCGAAAATCGACTGAAAACTCGCAATGTGCAATGACAACACGCATGAAAAACATAACGCGAATTCGCCTACCCGTCAGACCCCTCTGAAGCTCTGGCTGATTAAATATATTCATGCGCCTGCTTTTTTACTGCTTAACATCTCGTTACAATGCTATAGCGCGAAGAATGAGAAAAGGGCTCCATTTTCGCAGCCTAAATCGGAGCCAGAAAATGCCCTAGGGCAGGAAAGATCGCAGAAATCAGACAGAGCGGGAGAAAGGGAGCGCTTTGCAAACTTTGCGCCAGAACCAATTTAATTCCGACGCTCTCTGAATCAGCGAGCAGCTCTTTGACAAACACACTCTCTGTTCGTATCCTCTCTTTTTAGATCAAGAAAAATGTACGACTACCTAATTAGGACATCATCTTCGCACGTCGAGACGAAGCCAGTACGAACTCTCACGCAGAAAATGTTCTTTGTTCATTGCCTGCTCTGTTTCTTATGTGAGCAATTTTGAATAGGTTAAAAGTCTGCGTATACGGTTAGACACTGAGATGAAGGCTTGCGGGATTTGAATAATTTTCAATGTAAGCCTAGTGAGGCTGTTAATCTGAAAAATATCCTGCAAAACAATTGAAAACACAGTTGGTTGTCCAGTAACCTACAAAAAATAATAGTTGGGCTCTAGAGAAACATTGAAGTTCTTGAATAATCCATATTAATTATAGACAAAAGGAGTACCATCAAAAGATGTCGACTTATAATAGGGTTAAGCATGTATTTCAAAGGTCATGACCGCGTGCAAAGCAAGGAGTAGATATTATTGCCTGCGAGAATGCCAAAAATTATGTGCGTTTAAAATAAATCATTAACATCGGCGATAGAAGCAAAGGGCGGGCTCAGATTTCCGCATCAAATCAGAGTGCAGTATTTATGTTAGGTCAGTTGATATTGCCACGTGGCGCTCAGGCTGGAAGATGTTTACGCTGGTGGCGCACGATGGCGGCATGTCACAAGGCAACGACAACAAAGTTGAACTTTTTCTTTTATGTGAGATGTTTGCCATTAGGCATAACGAGAAAGAAAGAGACGATATGGACGAATCTTAGAAGGAATGTAGACAAGCCTCCCATAAAAAGTGCCTAAAAGTCTCAATAAAGCGATTATGAAGTGTCCGCTTGCGATAGTCGCCTTCAAAGTCCCATCGCAGGCCTACCTTCCATAGGAAGCGTCGTCTCACGGGGGCTGTAGCCGGGCAAGTCTACAAGTGTTTTGCGTCACGCAGTTCGGCGCGGCTCCAAAATGAAGACACTTGTCAGTCACTTGTAAATGTTTGTCATGCCACCGATGACGCACAAGGTCAGAGCCGCTCCTGCCCGAATCCAGCACACGGATGCCTCCTCCTGCCGAGTGAGGCTACGGGGGAGAGAGTACGAACACGGAGGAATTAGAGCGTGTGTTCGCTGGCGCAAAGCTTGTTTGTCGGAAACACGGGACAAGAACGGATTTGGGTGAAGAGGGGAAGGTGGCGGGATGCCTGATAGGCGAAGGAGTGTCATTGTACCCACATGAATATTATGCGGACCGTGAGCATGGACGCGAGACAGAAGCATGCAGGCGAGAGAGAAGAAAGCGATGGGCGAGGCTGAACGGCAGGCAAGCCCGTCCTTCCGGTTAACGATCGCTGTGGAGCTGAGAGCCGTGGGCGGTGAACGCGAGATTGCGGAGCGCGTTCTGTCCGTTAGCGACGACCCGAGCTGCAGTAAGTTTCTAGGAGATGACGCCGGAACTCGCTCCAGGAAGACAACTGCTCTTCGCGGTTTTGAAACTACGTCCGAGCGCCTTTGTTAAGGCTCAAGTAGACGTTCTTGACCTGGGTGGCAAAATTCCACTGGTTCTACCGGCACCACGCTCTTGGTGCTGCAGCCAGTCTTCAAAGATATCGCCCGAAAAGGACTTCGGGCTAGGGGTCTCTGGAGAGTTAAGTAGGTGGAGGTCACACGAGGCAAGGGAGCGGTGGTGCCGGGCATTGGCGTGGGGCCGAGCGGTTTTTTATGAACGAAATTTATTCCCCAAGGCATCAATGATGGGTGAAAGTGTGATGAATGATGCAGTAGACATTAAATGAATGGAAAAAGGGTAGCTGATTTGATGAAGTCCAGTAGAGAACGATGGTACGGTACCCTTGTCTAGGCAATGTATAAAGCAGGGTTGCTTGGTCAAAGACCTGCTACCATCAGGTGCCGGATCCTTGTAGGCTTGAGAGCTGGGCTTTCCCACAGTAAGTGATGAATGTCGGCCTCAATGTCCTCGTGTTTACATATCGAACACCCTGGCCGAGGAAACAATTCTCGTTACTGAGGCAACTCAATACGTACTTGCTGCGGGATGCGTGCCGCGAGCCGGTGGATATCCTGATATATCGTTGGACCGCGGCTAACCCGTCGTAGCAACCGGACAACTTGAAGGGCGTCAGTGCGGATGACAACGCCGGCCGCAGGGAGCATAGTTATGTCGGCCACGGAGCAGACTGCTTCTTGAACTGCAACGAGCTCAGCACAAAAGGACAAAGAGGGTTCCGTAAGTTGAAATCAAGAGGTTAGATTCAAGGCAGGTCTGCCCAGGCAGTAGATAGCTATTGTTGCTTTGCAGTCTTGTATGCTTGCGTCTACGTCGACAACAATGGATGCTTCAGGCAGGCAGGCATCTTGTTCCTCAAATTTCTGGCGAAGCAACGATACCGAATGAGCAGATATTGGCCGACGATTATCTGTTGGCTTGTTGTCGCTGAGATGTACAAACTTCCATGGGGGAAGAACTGGCGTTGGCGACTCAAGAATGGAATGTGACTTTGCATAAGTCCTCAGTGCATGCGTGGAGTGCGATAGACTGGCCTTAAGGCTACGCGCTTCACGGCGCTGCTGCATCAACTCATCAATGGTATTGAGCTGCGCATTTACTTGTAAAGCTATGACCGGTGTGATGCGTGGAAGGCACGTAATGGTCCTCATAGCCTCTCGGTTCACGGCCTCAAGGCGATCCCATTGGGCTCTTGTAAGATGTTGAAACTGGGTTTGATAAACAATACATGGCTGCAGAGCTGACCTCACTAATTGCCGTGCAACGAACGAGCCTGCGCCACCAGTTTTGGGGGCAATTCTTCTAATAAACCGAAAGTCTGAACACCTTGCCTTTTTGCCTGAGAAAGCCATGCAGTTGCTGATCCTGATTGGTGAATCATTAAGCCAAGAATTTTTACACATGGACTTTCCTGTAGTGGGGTGCCTGATAGACAAAGACAGATTGGACTTGCAGCAAGTTTACGTCGTCCCCAGCGGTTATCGACTGACGTGTATGTTGCTTTATGCACATATAGCTGAAGTCCGATGGATGATGCGTAATTACAGATAACATCCAACGCAGATTGAAGGGCAGCGTCCTGAGTACAGAGATCTTGGGGAGTACTCCACACCGTGATGTCGTCTGCGTACAGAAGAAATTTCATGTCACGGATGTCATGTACGCGCCAAACCAGCGGGATAAAGCAATATTTAAAAACGTCGGCCACAATACTGATCCCTGGGGCACGCCGCAGAGATGAACAAATGATCCGACCGCTTCACCGCTGAGGCGTATGGCAAACTTTCTGCCTTCTAAAAATGATTGGACAAAACTACGCACTCTCAGAGGGAGATGAAACATGTCAAAGGAGTTCAGAATGGCTGCATGATTGATGTTATCATATGCCTTTTAAACGTCCATTGCTAAAACAGTACGCACATTGCGGCTGCGTGTAGATGACAAAACTGCAGATGCTAAGAGAGCCAACCCGTCCTCTCTACCAATATATGGACGAAAGCCGATTTGTGCTGGGTGATAAAATTCGTGCTGCTCTAGCCACCATGACAATCGTGTGGCTAGACTTTTTCCGCCAGCTTGCACAGCGTACGAGTTAAGGAGATATGTCGCAAGTTCACAAGGTCCGTCGGAGGCTTTACTGGTTTCGGGATTGGAATCACGACAGCAGATTTCAAGCTCTCGGGCATTACGCCATCCAACCATACTTCGTTTATGGTGTCAAGTAGTTAAGGGAGTGCAACGCTACTCAGGTTCTTGTACACCTGGTACTAAATATTGTCCGGGCCTGGCGCTGTTTTCCGTTTCGCATCATCTATAGCAGCCAACAACTCAGGCATACAGAATGGACACGCAATTGCATCTACGTCGACATCAGACGGCATTTGATATACATGCGCTGGGATGCCTGCCATATTTAAACTAGCGGATGAAGAAGGCACAGCATCGTATTTTGGGAAGAACTTTCGCGCTGCTTCTTTGGCGAAATCATCTGGCGACAAATTAACCGCGAAGCATGCGGTTGCCGCTGCGTCAGTCGAACGGCGACCGCGTTCCATTGTACGGAATGTTCGCCAGAGAGAGGCATTCGAGGACTTTGCAGAAAATTGTTCACACCAAGCATGCCACTGCCGCCGAGAGAGGTCGCGTTCACAATTGCGCGCCTTACCAGTGAGATAGTGCAATTGCGTACGTGCCTGCGACGAAATAGGGTCACACGTAGCAGCCACCTCGGCTTGACGGCATGCCGCCCACAAGTTAAGAAGGCTGAGGTCTGGTGCCAGTCGACCAACATCAGTCCAGGTGGTAGTTGTAGCACTGGTGAGCGCTGTTTGTATGCGCTCAACAAGGATTGGCGAAGAATCTCAGGAGAGATTGTCCATACACGAGCGAAAACTGTCCCAGTTGATCACAGAACATTTGTAGCGTAAGGGTCGGAAATGTGAGTTGTGAATACCGATGATCATAAGGTGATGATCACTTCCCCACAAGTCTGGCTCCTTGTGCCAGGAGGGAGCACCCGGACCCGACTACCACGTCAAGTCTGGAGCATAGGAAGCAATGCGAGTTTCACACACTGGCCGTGTTGCTCCCCCAGGATGGTTGAGCAGCACAAATTGGGCATCCGTGAAGGTGTCCCGCACACGCCTGCCACGAGGACTCGAAGTGGGGTACCCCCAATCTTGGTGAGGGGCGTTGAAGTCTCCTCCGACTGAAATCGAATACCCGGGATACTGCCGACGGACACTTGTTAACCAGCCATGATTAATATGGGAGGAAACACCACCGGCTGGTCTAACGTAAAATGAAACGACCACAACGGTTCCCTTCTTAAGTTTCGAAGCCACTGCCACTACCTCTTGATGCGACGTGCACCAGTTTTCGAGAGCAAGGCGCACATGCGGAAAACGTGAGTCCACATAGACCGCCGCCTTTCCCGGGGGAGCAGCAGCTTGTACACGACGGTCTATCATTGAAGGAGACATGTAGGCACTGAAGCCTGGAATCGATGGCAAGGCGTTTGTTTCCTGTAGCAGCATGGCCAATACCTCAAGTTTGTGAATTTGTACTCGGGTCTTGAGCTCTCCCACATTCGTTTGAATGCCTCTGCAGTTCCACTGCAGCATGCCAGCACGACTGGAACTTGCCATTTCTAGTTACTAGCTCAAGCGCTGTAGAATCATGGACGTCTGGTTGGACAACTGGTTGATCATAACCGGAGCAAAGAAGTCGCAGAGTTGTCCAGTGGCATTGCGGTAATCTGGGAAGAGGCGGCAGGAAATGACACTGGCGGGCGGCAGGAAGGCGATGTTGCTGCGCCATTGATAGATACGGCGGATGATTCCGTTGCCCGTCTACGTCGAGCGAGCAGTTCACGGTGTTGCCGGAGCTTGGTGACTTCCGCTAAAAGACGTGCGATTTGTTCGTCGACTGCGGCCATATGGTCCTGCGGTAGTTAAGGCACACTGCGCTGCTTTGTTGGCTGTTTTAGGAGGCGTTCTTTTCGCACAGTACCGTTAGAAGGCTGCTGAGCTTAAGGATCATGCGAGGTGTGCTCAGGGAACTCCGGCCACTCGTCGTCATCCCACTGGAGAGCAGCGAACCGATTCGATGTCTGCAATGAAGTTATACTGTCTTGTATTAGCCAATGCTTAGTCATTCGACGTCGAGCATTTTGTGTTGCCTTTTGTTTTGTCGGACAGCTTGGAATGTTATCTCGTGGTCGTCGGATTTACAAAGGCCGCATCGATAAGCCACTTTCCCTTCCGATGTACTTTTACCGGCAACAGTGAAGGGGCCAGGATTTGCGCATATGTCCAGTACGGAAGCAGTTATAGCAATAAACTGCACTAGGTTTATATGATCGAGGCCGTAAAATACAGCCATAATAGTACAGACTGGCTGGTAGTGTCAGAGGGCCTTGCAAGGTGACTATGCAAGAGCGCCCCTTTCCCATGCGTCGGGCCTGGATGACACGGTGCGTGAGACAGTACAACTCACGCTGGAGTGCAGTTTGTTTCTCAGTGATATCGACGTTGTAGACGAAGCAGCGCTGCAAGCCGGAGCCTTCAACTAAATAAACTTGTACTGTTACTGAGATTTCACCTGTCAGTGAAATACTGGTGAGCGTTTGCAGCCGTTCTACGGCAGTCAGAGTCCGAAGCCACACTGCAATGGTGTTGAACTCTGTCCTGGCTGTGGGGCCCCGAAAACCTTTGGTTCCGAGGAACGCGTCCAAGGTATGTGCAAAATCGTGTTGGGTATATCCGTAAGGCTTTTCATGGCCAGTGATTTAATGGTCACTTTGTATGAAGACAATCCGGGTGTAGGCTCCACCGAGTTCTCGATCGTAAGAAAAGTGCGCTTACCTTGGGAGCCATCACGTGGCAAAGATGGAATCGATTGCCTGTCATTTGAGGGACGCTTGTGAGTTGCGCGAGGGCACTTTTTAACGGGTAGAGGTGCCAATAAGTCTATTGGAATGCCCGGTCCACCATGCCGTGCGGTTTGAGGCCCATCCGGTGGTTTACAGTTGATGGCCATGTGCCCTGGTGGCAGATCACTCACGAGCAGTCCGGCATTTCTGGAATGCAGGAGGGGTGCATCTGCCGATGAACTGGGCGCACAAAGCTGGACCTGGAGCTGCGGATCAGGTGTCGACTGGGTGCCAGGTGCTGCCACCAGAGACGCCTGCAGAGCTACCACCGCCAGTGTGGCAGCGGAGGAACTAAGCCTAGCGTCAGTGCCCAGCTCAGCTGCACTCATGCATGGCTTCCAGGAGGCCTCAGGCGGTGGGAGGACGTCCGGAGCTTCTTCAGAAGGAGAGGATGGAGTTCTCTTCAAATAGGGCACGTATTTATGTGGATGGCGAGGTTTTTCTGCAGAACGATGTACAACCACTTTAGCAGGGAAACACTACTTCTCGAGCCAAGCGGTTCCGTGGACATACGCGATGGTGAAACTTCGTGTGGTAAGCCTCGCACCAAGCGGCTGGCACGGTGAACTGGCATCCCGAAAAACATAGGGCTGGAACTCTGGCTAACCGTCGTGGTACGGGACATGGGATCTCACCTGCACCACATTTGCAACTACGTTGGTGACAAGAAATTGAACCAACGGCTTGGCAACACATCCTTCAGGAAGGGAGCCGGCAAGCGTTGAAGTTTGGCTTCGAAGGTTGCTCGTACAGGGGATATATTTAGTGTCACGCAGAAAATTCAAAACCGCGCACTGTGAAATCAATTCATAGAATTTTTCCAATGCGCCTGCGATGGCACACCATAAGCACGACGGAGTTTAACTGCTGTGTTGATCTGAAAGGCGCGGCGTGTTACATACGGTTACATACTGTAAGAAATGAAAAATTCTAATTACTTCTCCTTCACACAGATGGGCGTAAATTCTTGACATTATTGCCCCCCCCCCCCCCTCAATACCGACTTTTTAACATACTTTCAAACTGGGGTCAGTTGAGACTCAGGAGGCTTTATGACGGATAACGTAGGTCAAACACAACCCAGTTAGCAAAAGACAATGAAGTTTCCGCTGCAGTACAGCTGCACTGGCAGGTTATCTAACGTTCTCAATATGAATAAGTGTTTTATATTCTTTAGGCTTCCAAGCACTTGTATGGTTCATAGGCGTACAGAAATTATATTGGGATTTTCTTTGAGCTGTATTTATTTTTTCAATGAATCTATCATATTTTCAAGTTTCTTCGATGAAGGGGCCAGCATCAACGGAGTACTACAATTTGGGAACTAAGTCGAGCTTGTCTGCTGGGCAGCACAGTGTTAATTTCGCCTCATAGTAAAAGGTCCATATTGTCGTTCTTGACACACCCAGGGCAAGAATAACTGCATAGACGGTATTAATGTTAAGGCAGGCATTTGCGATAAGTCAAGAATTGATAGCAAAAGCTCGCAATAGAAAAACCAAGTATTGTGATTCGTTGTTACAAGTGTGAATGGTTTTGTGGTTATGCTTACGATGACAAGAGTGTACAATGCGGGATTTTGAGAGATTATCTGCTCTTGCCATTAATAAAATGTGCCCGAGGCTCATAGCGACCTCTTACAGCTCGAAGCATTTTCACGCATTTTAACATACAGATAGGCTTTAAATTGTTACATAAAAGACACATATTGTAAGTACCCGTTAGGGGTGGTAATGCTGTGGAGTGCTTGACATTAGTCACAGAGACTTTTTTTGTAATGAATGCCGACATTGCGACACTTACGCTATAATCTAATATCATATGCCTTGAACAATGCAAACATTCCGGCGACAACTTTCAGCCTATTGAAGTCCTCTTTGTAGATCACTTCGTAAACACGGACACAGTTGGATAAGAAAGAAAAGGCCTGTCTTTAACAAGTTCAAGAAACATTTCTTAATGACCTAGCGGCAGCGTGTCTGACTCGTGACTCACTGACTCCCGTCTAAGTACCCTAATTTTTGTCTTCAGCACACTTATTAACTTTGTAACATGTCATAGCGACGTTTTATACATTTATAATTTGCGCAGCACCCCCTGCGGCGTCCCGACCCCCTCGAACAATCTGCATTTCCTCCGCACGTTAACGCAATCTACGAAACCGGGTTCAACCCTAAAGGGGACTCATGAGGCTATGACGTTAACAGCTACTGATAGGTAACTTGTATCGGAATCAGGTGGCGAAAATGACCTTACTTCTTGGAATGATTCAGCGTGAATAAGCTCGGTCGAGGCGTGTCTACTTTCACAATATTTCCTGGCTCAGAAACACAGCTTTTGGTCATCTTTTAAAAAATGGAGATCACTATTTTGCATGTGCCACATGCCGGTGACCACGATTTATGTTCGAATAAAAAAGTACATGCATGCGGACAAAAGACTGAAGTTTAAGCTACATTGAACAGGCACAAAAAAACAAGGCTAAAAATTAGTCCAGATAGAAAATACGAGCGGTGTTTAACGAGATTTACTTGTGTTGTGCTCATCTCAAATTCTCACTTTTTACAGGAGAGATTATTACGAGAGAGAAGTACACCTGTTGATATTTTCTTTGGCTTTTAAGAGAGGAGACTGAGAGCAGTGGCCAAAAAATAAGCCTTCCCTTCAGAACAGGCGTCAAAGAAGTAACATAGAACAAAGAATCTGGAAGAAAAAAAAACAAGAATTTCAGAGGGAAAGAGCAGAACTTTTTGTCGAAACAGTGGGAAGGCTAGGAGAAGGGCGCTAAAGAAAAGGAGGTAGAAAACGAAGAGTTAGGTTAGGTTTACGGGTTTGACGTCACAAAGCAACTCAGGTTATGAGGAGGAACGCCGTGGTGAAGGGCTCCGGAAATTTCTACCACCGCTAGTTCTTTAACGTGCACTGGCAGCGCAAAGTGCAAGGGCCCCTAGCATTTCGCCTCCATCGTAATGCGACCGCCGGGGCCAAGATCGAACTCGCGTCTTCCGGGTCACCAGACGAGCACCATAAGCACCAAGCGACAGCGGCGGCGCGGAAAACGAAGAGTAAACCAAAATCCTCGGTTTGACACTTCTTGCCCAGGCTTGCAAGTTCCCGCGAATGAGGGGGTTGAGGACGGCGGGAACCGGCGCCGCGAGATCGCAGCCGACGCGGAATGCGCTGGGAGAGATAAGTATAGGTGCGCCGCACGACGGCTGCAAATCTCCAAAGCGCAGGATCTCATTTCTTGCCGTTTTGTGAACGGAATGAAAAAAAAAGACACAAAATAACGGTACGTGCACACCTAGCCTAGGAAGCAAAATGGACGGACATCGCCATTCAAAGAGTTTGCGCGGTTTTATAACGGAAGCTGATATTATAGCCCTTCTCACACGGAAAAAGTGTCAAAAACTCGCTCTGACAAAAAAAATTACAGTAATAAATACTTGAGTTTGAAAAGAAATCAGAGCAAATATGGTGCTTTCGAAACGCTTTCAAAAATGATAGCCAAGCCCAGAAGGACCAAAGGATATATAAAAGCATTTTATAAGGTGGAAAGAACGGGTTCCGGCGGCCGGTAGATTCTAAAAGAGGCGACATGACTGAAGAGAGGTTATTAGAAAGTCAAGTGAGTTTGGCAGCCTCAAGGAGAAGGTCGATAGAGAAAATACTGATAAAAAGAGATGGCATTCCTAAACTCCATATCGAAACGTTTAACAGTAGAAAGACGCAAAATCCCAGAGGTAACTTGTTTGTCGTCATAAACTGCGGCAACTATGATATGCGGCCTACACGCCAGCTGCATTGCTTTAGCCTCTTGCTGTTTGAAGAGCCACAACGCCATCATTTTAAGAGGCAACTTTTTGTTATAACTTGGTGTACGGCTATCAATAGGGCTCGCGACAAGACCATAAGATGCAATTTCGAATAAAGATATCGCAAGCGTTGCGCCAGTGGGGAAAACAGATTACTCATGGCGCACCTGCACGTAGATAAATGTATAACCAGTGGCACCTCATAGGCGCGCAGACACTGATAAAGCTACAAATAAACCTCATCTCTGCAATGGAAAGAAAACATTCGAACTAAGCGTTAAGAGACAGAAATACACCAACATGGCTTAGAGGAGGCCATAATAATATATTTTAGTAATGGTTTCGTAATACGAACATAAGGAGATGTAATTCGCGAAAGACAATATCACTGGCCTCCTAAGTTGCAAGAGCGGTTCCGAAGGGAAAAGAACGCAGTCAATGACCACAAAATATGCGGTATATGATGGTGCCGATTTAGTGATCGTACGAAAACAGCTTCTATCATCGGTGGGAGGGAAGATGTAGACGAGGCGGCATATAAAAAAAACGCTCTAACTTAAAGTTGCAGAGAGCCAGAGAGAGGAACACACAGGTGCAATGAGAAAATAACCAAAACGCGATAGGAGGGAAAAACTTGTGAGAAAGAAAGCTGTTTACTCAAGTGTCATGTATTCATGTTTTCGGCAGTTCTGCGAGCGGTCGGCGTGATATGGTTGGGAGCCCGCATGGAGACTCTTCTAGGACAGGCGAAGGCGTCCAGGGGGATGTGGCGGGCTCAATCACGGCCAGACGCGACCGAGGGAATCTGCCTCCGCGTCATGATAATAAAGCAGGAAGAAACGGAGGCGAATCAAGTCAGGTTGAACGGGAGGCGATTAAGGCTCGAAGACACCGTGAACGGCGGGAGCAGCTGATAGTGGGGGCAGCAGAGCCTAGGTCTGGAAGGCCAGGCTATAGACAGCGGACGGCAGGCGGCCCAGGTCTGGAATCCTGGATAGGTGTGGCGAGTCCTAGGGCTTGAATCCCGTGGCGCCAGCAGACCCGTCCCGTCGCTGACCGTTCTTCTCTTTGTTCTGCGCCGTAAGATCCCTGTTCCTCGTGCTCCTGGTTCTTTTCCTCCGCTGTGAGTACGCTATTGCCGACAAAATAAACCGAAGTGCGGTGCCGGTACCTTACACTCTGCATGGGGTCGGTGAGGATACATGCCAGCCGAATGTCTCCTCCTGATGGAATGTTTTTTTATATGAGCGCTGCAATGTCTTTCTACCGCCGTCTCAGCGCGCAGTTCTATCCCAAGAGCAGAGAACTTTTCTGGAAAAGCAGCGCTGAACAGACGAGGACAGAGACGAGGCGACAAGGACGGGCGCTGAACTGGCAACAAATTTTATTCAAGGGATTCACACTTATAAACGTAGTGTAGCTACCGTTCGCGCATGCTCAGAAAAGTCAGCTCTTTTGGTGAAAGGGCGATAGAGGCTGTGCTGACGCAGCCCTCTCCCAGGCTATATATCTGATTTGATTCTGCTATTTCTCTAGTCATACGTACACTGCTCTTTCTGATTATGGAGGTGTCATCGAGTGCAGGAGTACAATCTAGGCAAGTGATACAGTGACTTGCGAGGAAGCCTTCAAAATCTTTTCCCTCACGTGCATTTTTCACGTTCAAGGCATGCTCTCTTAACCTCTCGTTCACGCATCTCCCAGTTTGGCCAAAATACGTCTTTCCACAACTTAACGGAATTTTGTAAACTACACCTTCTGTGCAATCAACATAAGGCCGCCTATGTTTTTTGCCACAGCCACGCTGCTGGGTCGCCTCCGGATTAGTGATCCTGCAAAGCTTGGACAGCTTGTGAGGGGCAGAGAAGACCACTTTCACGTCGTAACGCTGGGATACCTTTTTCAGATTGTGCGAAAGTGAGTGTATGTAAGGTATCACAGCTACCTTCTGCCTGCGCTGCGCGCGGCTATCGCACGTATGCACCTTGCTGCGCATGTGTTTTAGGCAGCATTCAGCGACTGAAACCAGCCGACCAAACAACGGAGTTCCTCTGGCAACAAGTGCTGAGAAGACTGAGGGCCAGGCCTGCTCATGAGCCGCAAGGACCACAATGTAAGGTGCATGTCATAGGTGATGTAACTTTGCCAGCTTACGTCAGTCGTGTCCTTTCTCTCGGCCCTAAGTTTGTGGTACCGCCCAAGGAATCAAGGCTAGAACTGTCTTTAGTACGTCAGGTGTCGCGCCTCACCTCGACCGAAGCGAGCACCCACTTTGTCTCAGAAGGTGTTGACATCCTTAATCGTTGGAAGAGTACCGAGCACGGTCTACGCGTGAGACGTGTAATTAGTTTCCTACGCGACCACTCGCTTCGTCTTCTCCTAGCTGACAAAGAAGGCGGATTCGCTGTATTGCCTAGCTCAGTGTTCATATCCAAATCTAGGGAAGCTATCTCTGCTGTGTTTTCTGGTCATGCAAAGGTGTCTCTAGGCAAAGTCAAGTCCAGAGCGAAGAAACTTTGCGAGCGGTTGAATCTATCTGATCTTGTCAAGGCGATCGATAAGAGCAAGAAAGATTTTTTAGATGTCCTTTTTAGCGCTAAAACCCATAAGGTAGATGTGCCACTGAGAACCATAGTTTCTGAAACTGGTACATGGCAGCACTCTGTTGCTCGTTTTTTACAGCTCCATCTTAAGCTTTTACCCGTGGACGACCCGTTTATTGTTAACAATTCCAACCAGGTTTTAGAATTTTTTAGCACTAACACTGACAAATGCTACCAGGCTTTCTTCATTGACATTAAAGATCTCTTTTATTCTTTACCTCACAAGCTCATCCTTGAGTGCGTTGAGCTTTCCATTGACAAATATGGCTCCATTGCTTTTCAAAATACTGCGGGGGTCACAGTTGGGGGTTTTTAGAACTTTTAAAGTTTTATCTCCAATCAACCTATATCCAGTTTGAAGGGATGCCCCACCTACAAAAGCAGGGTATATGTATCGGGTCCTGCATAGCCCCGGTTCTCAGTGACCTTCTGCTGGCTCATTTCGATCGTCAACTGCTCGCTTTTTCCATGGACAGCAATATTATCAATGTTTTTCGTTACGTGGACGATTTTTTAGTTGTCTTAGACTGTGAGGCGCAGGCGATTCAACGTATCAGTAAGAATGTACTGGGTTCGTTCGGTATTGTGATGAATCCTCTTGACCTCACCCACAAACTTCCAGTAAATGGCCAAATTAGATTTCTAGACATCCGGTTCCACTTTAAAGATGATGGTGTCTGCTGGTGCTATGAACCACGCGCCAACAAACCACTTCTGGCGTTCAACTCCGCCCACTCCAAGCTCGTTAAACGAGGTTTTGCCATGTCTTGCCTCAAGAACGCTCTTGGCAAATCTTGCCCGCATCTGATGTCACAAGCATTCAATCGTCAAGCAGATAGACTGCTTAGCGCCGGATACCCGCACCACCTCCTGGTTTCAGTCGCTGAATGTTGCCTAAAACACATGCGCAGCAAGGTGCATACGTGCGATAGCCGCGCACAGCGCAGGCAGAAGGTAGCTGTGATACCTTACATACACTCACTTTCGCACAATCTGAAAAAGGTAGCCCAGCGTTACGACGTGAAAGTGGTCTTCTCTGCCCCTCACAAGCTGTCCAAGCTTTGCAGGATCACTAATCCGGAGGCGACCTAGCAGCGTGGCTGTGGCAAAAAACATAGGCGGCCTTATGTTGATTGCACAGAAGGTGTAGACTTATGTTGGCCAAACTGGGAGATGCGTGAACGAGAGGTTAAGAGAGCATGCCTTGAACGTGAAAAATGCACGCGAGGGAAGATTTTGAAGGCTTCCTCGCAAGTCACTGTATCACTTGCCTAGATTGTACTCCTGCACTCGATGACACCTCCATAATCAGAAAGAGCAGTGTACATATGACTAGAGAAATAGCAGAATCAAATCAGATATATAACCTGGGAGAGGGCTGCGTCAGCACAGCCTCTATCGCCCTTTCACCAAAAGAGCTGACTTTTCTGAGCATGCGCGAACGGTAGCTACACTACGTTTATAAGTGTGAATCCCTTCAATAAAATTTGTTGTCAGTTCAGCGCCCGTCCTTGTCGCCTCGTCTCTGTCCTCGTCTGTTCAGCGCTGCTTTTCCATAAAACCATGTACCAACACGCCCAACTCGCCGCATTAAGCAGAGAAGTCCATGGTAATATTGAGGATCATCTGATTATAATCCAGACGCAGTGGCTCATGTAAAAGAATTTTAAAGGCTCAAACACACTATCTGACATTGTAGCGGTTCGCCTAACAAAACTGAAGGTTTGAAAGTGTAGACAGACTTTCCCTGAAGGAGAAAAAAATATTACCGTCACATTAGTAAGGTAGTTTGAGGAATCCGTAAATCAAGGTAGTAATTTTTGTAACTACCTACATGAGAGTAGGCATAGGCTAGACATATGTTCACTTATAACGACAGCAGATATAACTAACGATCCTTTATTAGGAACGAGGGTGGCGCTAGCGTCAAAATTTGTATTAGGCAATGGCAATGCATCTCAGGTAAAATGAACAACATTGACTGTCCCACTTGGTAATAGCAAACGAAGAGGCGGCGAAAGCTCTTCCTCGCAGTCACAATCAAAACCCGCGCATCCAGAAAGTGCAGAGACCGAAGGGTGCCTCAAAGACCCCATGACACCACTCCGGAAAGAACATGGCGAACAGAAAATGCAATAAAATTTTTAAAAAAACTTTGCATTGAAACCGCAGGTAACGGCCGGCCAAGCGCGCGCGGTGATTGCCTCCAATGTAGCTCAGTCCGTGCATGTTTGCTGACTAGGGAAAGCGTCAGAAATGGGGCAACGTCGAAAGCGAAGCTATCGCGCACGGTCGCGGAGCAACCAACGGTAACGGCTCAAGATGTTTTGATTCCTGATTCGGCACGCTGGTCAAGTGGTAGGCGTCACCTGCCTACTCGCGACTCACAAAATGTGGCGCTGCTGGGTGCAGAGAACAAGCAGACCGCAGACAGCGACGGACGATGTTATCAAATGCGCATGTGATCAGAGGCATGTGGATTTGCGGCAACGCATCCTTGATGCACGGCTGGTCGGATGTCTCCTCGGATGACTTCGTTGGTAGCGACGCCGACGCCACTGAAATATGCTGTAATGAAGCAGTGTACGCGAAGAACTCTCCCACGCAAGGAAACATATTAGGAACGCCTACTTTCCACCAGCTGCCGTTAATGCTTCAGCTGTTGCTAGCGTACCTAAGACAGATTATTGGCAGGAAAGGTTTCGGTGCGAGAACATGATCCAACTCTACGCCTTGGAAAGTGTAGCGAAAGGGTTTGCTTTGAAGAAATACAGCAGCATAACTGCATTTTAAAGAAGCAAACGCCACATGTGTCGAACTTAAAAACGTTTGCGCTAATAACGGAAGTCCATTTACTACGAACTTCGGACACAACGAACCTCTTCAACATGACCGTCAGTTTCATTATAAGTGTACTCGACTAAACAGATATAGCGCCGCCAGAGCGCAAGGCTATGAAGGAAATGAACAGCGCTACTCATCACGAAGTTCATCTTTGCC
This sequence comes from Amblyomma americanum, assembly GCF_052857255.1. Lineage (NCBI taxonomy): Eukaryota > Metazoa > Arthropoda > Arachnida > Ixodida > Ixodidae > Amblyomma > Amblyomma americanum. The sequence continues at coordinate 154,710,377 of NC_135498.1, forward strand.
ACCTGGAGATGAAGCGTTGCTCAGCTGGCTTGAGATTTTTCACCAGCCTTCGTGGGGCTGCTTCAACATATGTGGACAATTGCCCACATCAGTTAGCAGTCGAAGGGGAACTGGTCATGATCCACGGCTTTCTCTATTTGCAGACACCTGTTGCACTCAAGGTAGTTAAAGTTTATCCGTTATGACAAGGCCACAGAGATATCCAGTTTGGAATAAAGCGATCCAGCAATCAGTGCACTCAAGGGTCAAGCATGAACTCTCGAATCAATTATCATTACAGAAGGTTTCGAGATAGTCACAGAAGATCCTTCGAAGCCGGTACATTTTATCATCTTGGGAGCACCCAGCGGCTCTCATATTTTCATCATTGATGCTTCATGCTACAACCGAAGAGTCTCTTTCTTAGTGCACCAAATCGCAAATTTAGGCACTTTTATCATGTGTCATTCTGAAAAGTTCTGTATTTTTTGTTGATCATTGTATTTGTAACTTTCTTATAATAATAACAGTTTGTCCATATTGGTGAGCGCTGAAGTAGAGGATTTTTTGCGGCCACATTTGACTGCGCGTGATGGTGTTTTCTTTTCGACGCTCGACGCTTGACATTTGAAGTAGATGTGACAAGTGAGGCCATCTTCCCGCTCACTACATAAGGGTAGATTCTGAAAGAAACACCTTTAGGAATCCATTTTCAAGCCTCAACAAATGTGAATACATTTTCTAATAAAAAGAAAAATTGAGAGGATTCTGAAGCTACGCCTTAAGGGAAAGACGCCATAGCGCTAAAGGGCCCCCTCAGTGTCCTGGTGTCGTCTGTGCATGTCACTACCTAGACATGGCCACTATTCTTTCCTTCACCATCACATAACGTTTGCCCTACTCTGAAGGGTATGATGGCAGACGATTAAGGGTTCCTTCCGCGCAAGGCTTGTGACCTCTAGGGTTTGCCTACAAGTCTATACAGTCATGTCGATATTTTTCATTCGTACATCGCGAGGAGTCGTGATGACACTCCTGACGCTTTGGTGCAGTGGTAAGCGACGCTTCACTGTCCCAGCAGGTGGCTGTTTCAAACCCAGCGACCATTGGGGCTTGGGAGGCTCAGGTTGCGCTTTCCGGACAATCGCTTGCGTCCAATAATTAAATTAACTGCCAACTTCTACGGTGGGCAGTCTGCGCATAATCCGGTGAGCAGAGTGCCACGTGCCATGGTGGGCAGGTTGTGATCACGTCACAAAGTCAGTGACCTAAGTGGCAGGTGAATTACTTGCTTTCTCAATGCACAAACGCTGCTGATGCCGTAGTTGCCGCAGGGCGGTATCCTTAACGCTGTTAGGTTAAAGGCATAGGAAGCAAGCGCGCAAATAGCTACCATGAACATAATTACTGTTACAGCATTTACAACAGTTCTAAATCTACCGTATTGATGCACAAATGAGCCTATCAGTCATATTGCTTCAAACCTTGATCTATTGGGGAATATCCTTTACGAAAGGCTGACTTAACATTTGGTTTATCAAATTCTAGGGTTTCCCTCAGTCTATTAGCTATTACCTTAGTAAATACCTTGCAGGCAATGGACAGTAAGCTGATCGGTCGGTGATTATTTGAAATCCTTGGCGTGTCCGTTCTTTTCATTTGAGATAATGTTTGCGTTTTTCTAAGATTCTGGCACGGTCGAGGTCATAAGGCATTACGTGCGCAGGGTGGCTAGTTTTTCTAGCACAATTTCTCCTCCGTCCTTCAACAGATTTGCTGTTTTCAGAGCCTCCCCAGCTGCTTTTCTCCTTTCCATTACTCCTAGGGCTTTCTTTACTTCCTTTTTATCTACTGGCGGGATGACGCATTGCTGTGCGCGACAGTCTCTCTCATTACAGCTCTGATTACATTCACTACTCCAAAGATTTGTGTAGAACTCCTCAGATACGTTAACTACCTTTTCCATATTGCTAATGACATTGCCCTGCTTGTCTTTTAATGCATACATCTGGTAACGGATACAGCTACCACAGTCCTCCATAAAGTCAGCAATAGAATTCCAATAAGGAAGTGCTTCAGGCATGGAGACACGATCTCGGCAAAGCTATTCGTCGCCTGTTTACAGGAGGTATTCCCAGGCCTAACTTGGGAACAGTTGGGGATGAGAGTTAGTAGAGAATACATAAAAATTCTGCAATTCGCTGATGACATTGCCTTAATGTGTCACTGAGAAGATGAATTGCAAAGCATAATCAATGATTTAGGCAGGCAGAGTAGAACGGTGGGTCTACAAATTAACATGCAGAAGACCAAAGTAGTGTTCAACCGTCTAGCAATGGAACAGCAGTTCACAACTGGAAGCGAAGTACTGGAAGTTGTAAAGGAGTACGTCTACTTATGGCAGGTGGTGACAGCTGATCCGGATCATGAGGGGAAAATAATAGAAGCATAAGAATGGGGTGGAGCGTATATGGCAGGTTCTCTCAAATCCTTAAAAGCAGTTTACCAATAATCCTCAAGAGAAAATTGGGCAACAGCTGTATTTTACCGGTACTTACCTGCGGGGCAGAAACATGGAGGCTAACGAAAAGGGTTCAGCTTAAATAAAGGACAACGCAACGACCCATTGAATGAAAAATGATGGGTGTAACGTCAAGAGACCGGAAGCGGGCAGAGCGGGTGAGGGAAGAAACGCGTGTTAATGACATCCTAGTCGAAATCAAGCGGAAGAAATGGGCTTGGGCAGGGCATGTACTGCGAAAGATAACCGCTTGTCATTAAGGATAACGGAGTGGATTCCAAGAGAGGGCAAGCGTACCAGAGGGCGACAGATGGTTAGGTTGGCGGATGAGGTAGAGAAGTTCGCGTGCATATGGTGGGTGCAGCTGGCAAAGGACAGGTATAATTTTTGAGAGACATGTTAGAGGCCTTTGCCCTGCAGTGGGTGTAATCAGGCTGATGTTCGTGAGTACTTTTTCAGGCATTGTCCGACCGCTGCTGCCGTTCTTCTATGACCTACTGCCCTTTCGCTGTTTTTCTTGAGCTCAGGTGATAATGAACAGTGTCCATCCTGCTATCAATGACGATGGCCACCGAACTTCAACATGAGCAGAGTACAGTTTGGTTTTTCATCGAGATAAATTGTGTGGTATTTCGGAGCGTTCTTTCAAAGCAGTGAACAAGTCTACACGAAAAACCAAAACATATGCATCGGGCAAAAACGCGACAAGTCACAGGAAAAAAACGGCAATACCCTCAAACCTGCAAGCACAATGAATCGAGATAAATAAGAAACTATCCCAAATGTCCATGCTCGAAGCATAACTTGACAAGCTTATGAACCTTCAGGAAACAGTGTCGCGCACTGAAAAATCGGCCCAACACTTATTTGGCATCTATGACGAGCTTAAAAGCATCCTGCAGCTTCGGAACAAGCATACAACCGATTTGCGCCGCCGAGTCGAAGCAGTTGATCAATGTCAAAAAGAAGACTTTTCGAAACTAAGCCGTGAATTTAATGAGCTAGAGCAGTACAGCCGCCGCCCGAATCTTGAGATTCACGGCCTCGCGCCAAACATGACAATGAAAAACTGTTGCAAGGAGTGAACAAAATAATAATAATAATAATAATAATAATAATAATAATAATAATAATAATAATAATAATAATAATAATAATAATAATAATAATAATAATAATAATAATAATAATAATAATAATAATAATAATAATAATAAAAATAATAATAATAATATAATAATAATAATGTTTATTTTTCCATCAAAAAGATGGAGGGGCAGTGGGCAAAAGCTGCAAGACAGGTTGACAAGAGCCCATGGTCATCTCTGCAAGGTGATACAAAGGCGCACGTGAAACACACACAATGCAAATGTATGGACAAAACGGTGGAATGGCTGGATGTAATGGCTGGACAAAACGGTGGAAAAAAGCTGTTCGCAATTCATGGCACACAAAGTGGCGTAGCTCACGAACCATAGTGCAACCTAAATCAACTCAATTATAGTTTAGCTCGTTAAGGACAGTAGGCAAGATGTGGGACAGCTTTTCCATTCAAAAATTTCAGAAACGTTCAGAATTTAAAGCGAATACAGCATAAATTAGTTATATTTTTTTTAACTCATATGGCCGTGCATCTGTAAGTGTGCTCGTGAGGCGAAGTGGGCTACCCCTAGTTGTTGAGCGCAATCGTGTTTGTCGATTAAAGTTTTCCTCCATCTCATAAAAGGTCATTATAAAGTTAATACTTCTAATTATTTTGCTTACTCCTAAGGTTATAACATGAGACAAAGGCATGCACTAACAATAACGCCTTTGAACGCACGAAATAACTGCTTTAAATATTCTTTTTTTCCGAGGACAATCACTGATTGGAACGAACTTAATAGCGAGCTTGTTAATCATAATTCTTTATTGACGTTTGAAAAGTGCCTGCAAATGTTTTGAATTTGAGTGTTCACATGCTTGTATTATGTTTATTTTTTCCCACCCTGCTATGATCTGTACTAGATCGCAGTATCTATAAATAAAATAAAGAACTAAAATAAAATAAAATGCAATAATTTGCACGAGGTGTGGCCACCAAGGAGTGACAATAAGCCGTGTCGTCTTTCTGAAGGCAGTATTGAAGCGCTGCACAGACTTTCACCTCGCAAAAGCAAAGACCTGGTAATTATTAAAAGATTTTTTTCTAGAAACTTTAAGTTACAGTGGCTGAAGAAAAGTAACGAGCTGCGAACAAACAAATCGGATGCCAGAATGTTCGATAATCTGAGGGTCACAAACAAGCGACTGCTCTCGCTGGCAAAGAGAAAGGATAAAGAGAAGAATTACCAGTTTGCAATGGCCACTGAGGGAAGGATCTTTGTTCGCAAACTGCCTGGTATGACTGCTATCAGGATCTTCAGTGAAGATGATTTGAAGAAAATTGTTTTAATTGGGTCTGTGGTTTAATGTCGTTGCGCAGTGATAATATGGAGACCTATCGCACAACTGATTCCTTGAATGCCTTTGTTAAGAACGTATGCTGCTTTCAGAATAACGCCCTTTCCTTATTTCACGTTAACCGGAGAAGCTTTAGAAACAAGCAGGTGGAGGTCGATGCATACCTATCTAAGCTAGAGTGCCGCTCTGAAATTTTAGCATTAACAGAAACATGGTGTACATGTAGTTTGGATGTACACACAATGGAGTAATACAGTCACTTTACGATTTATCGAGAAGATAAGCGAGGTGGCGTTGGAAATTTATATATTCGAGAAAACAACATCTACGAATAATATTAGAAATGTGCTATATATGTGACGACTTCGAATCCCTCGCTCTTTTGCATAAGAATTTTCTTATTGTTGCTGTTTGCTGACCGCCTCTTGGTACAATTTCTGCTCATGTGAAATATATGAATTCACTAATTGAGTTAGCGAATGCCGCTAAATGAAATGTAGTAATAATTGGCGATGTTAATGTGGACCTTCTTTCTGCCACACAGACTAACCTGGACCTGTAGGAAACTGTGTTAACAAATGGTTTTGAAAACCTTATCAAGAACCCACTCGAATAACAGCAAATACAAAAACATTATCCGAATTGTGCTTTAGACTCTTCCCACTCGCAACTACCTAACCGGGAGTCCTCGGCTCAGCAATTAGTGACCACCTTGCAATATTTGCGATTTTACTGCTAAATGTCCGCTCGCATTCCTCAACTGATGCTTCAAGACAAATAAATTAGGAGAATGTATCATTATTCAGGACCAATATTGCTAAATCGATTTGGGCCAATGTTTATGCAGAAACAAATCCGAGCAAAGCATACGACTGCTTTTTGAAAACCATGAAAACTTGCTAAGAAGCTGCTTTTCCTCGTACCCTAGTTGTTAAATACAAAAAAGCGCTGAAAGAATGGGGAACCCGTCAGCTCCATCAACGTATAAAGAGGAGGGATGCGTTGTTTAATCTTCTAAAAACACGTGACCCCGTAGTTTTGCAAGTGTTCAAACGTTTCAGGAACAAATTAAATTCAGATTTGAGGAAATCAATATCAGCCTTTTATAAAAAAAATTTGAAACCTCAGTCGACAATAGTCGCAAAGTCTGGGAGATTTTTTAATGAATTAAACACTTCTAGCATAAATAGTGTGCCTCCTCAGTTAGAAACTTATGGCCGACGTTACTCCAAGGCAGCACTGGCAAATTTGTTACATGAAAATTACATAAGCATTGGTACGGTCAAATCCATACCATGTCCATCATTTCAGGATCGCTATTCAAGTTATAATAAAAACAATATTACAGACTCTTTGTTTCTTAGACCTGCGTGCGAGGATGGGATGCTTGGATTGCTGCTCTCGCTCCACAATAGATCAGCTGTTTTCTATGAGGATATCAAGCCTTTACCCACTAAAGAGGTCGCACACGAAATCGCATGTCTTCTAACGCATGTATGCAACAAAATGTTTGACACTGGTATTTTTCCGAAGGGACTGAATATTGCCCGTGTAGGTGTCATACACAAAGGTGGCCAATCTAACCACCTAAGTAATTAGCAACCAATATCGATGCAGCCACTTTTCTTAAAAATAACAGAACGCGTACTGTACACAAGGTTTATCAGTTTTTGCCAGCCAGACAATACGACTTTAAAAAAAAAGAGAAATTCACTGAGACAGCCCTTCTACAGATTAAAGATATTGTCACCAAGTGGTGACTGCAGTCTGGAGAGCATCAAGGCTACGAAAGTTGTGTAAACAAAGCTCATATTTTTGGACTGACTTGGGAACACCATGGACTGAATAACTCGGCGGAGGCGTAGCAACAAGCGTGCTTGGCGGTCGTCGAACAGAATGCGCGCCGCTTTCGGCCGTGTTCAATTTAAAGCTGATAGCGAACTATCTAGATAGAGTGTGCAAAGTTATTAGAACATTCCGGAACACGTAGGATAAGCTCGGCCTGGATGTTATCTATCGAGATAAATCTGCTCGCGTCTTGCTTCGCAAACAAAGCAATAAAGCGGCGTGCCGGCAGCTTTGAAGAATGCACAAAACAACACTGCAAATATTCGCGTCATTACTCCCCTCTCAAAGAACCATCCACCCGATGCATTAAAACATATAAGGCGAGTAGCAAGAAATAAGACGGATCGTGTGAAAATAAACACAGAGTTTGTAAACATAGCATCCTAAATTTAGCGCGCATAATATGGCTTTAGACGGACGACATGGACAACTTCTGGTCGTACGCGGCGTGGCTGTGATGCAGTGATTGTGTCCGCGATGACTTTATAATCCAATTCACCTGGCCGACGAACAACCTTGCGCGGACCGAAATAGCGGCGCAAAAGCTTTTCACTCAATCCACGGCGGCGAATGGGCGTCGAAACTCAGACATGGTCTCCTGGCATGTATTCTGCGTTGCGTCTTCGTACCTTGTAGCGTCTGGCTTCAGTCCGCCGCTGGTCTTTGATCCTTAATCGGGCAAATCTTCGGGCTTCTTAGCGTTGAAGGTAGGCGGCGACGTAAACGTTCTCTTCTTCGGTAACGTTGGCAAGCATGGAGTTTAGCGTGATCGTGGCCTTTGTGCCATGGACGAGCCTAGAAGGCGTCATCTGGGTGGTCTCCTGCACTGCGGTGTTGTAGGCGAAGACGACGTAAGGCAGGCTAACGTCGCAGGTCTTCTGTTCGGCATCGTCATACATGGCGAACATATTGGCGATGGTTCTGTTCAGGCGCTCAGGTCAGCCCGTTGGTCTGCGGATGATATGCAGTGGTCCTCCTGTGGCTGGTCTGGCTGTAACGCAGGATGGCTTGCGTTAGTTCTGCCGTGAATGCTGCCCAACTCTCTGTGATGAGTACATTTGGGGCCCAGAAGAATGCACTCCACGAAAAAATTGGGTGACTTCTGGTGCTCTTCCGTTCGGTAGGGCTTTGCGACAGCGTAGCGGGTCAGGTAGTCAGTCGCAGCGATGATCCACTTATTTCCAGGACCTTGAGGGGGGTTGAATAGTGTTCAGAAACCCTGCTGGTCGGGTGGGAAGGGTCTTTCATCGCTGGAAATCTCGGCAGGATTTCACGTAATGTGCGAAATCGGCAGACAGTCGGGGCCAGTAATGGTTGTTTTGAATGCGGTGCAGGGCGCGAAAAAACCCGAGATTTCCTGCTGTCGGTTCATCGTGTGAGGCCTGTAGAACTTCTTCGCGCAGACAAGTAGGTACAACAAAAGGTAGGCTGTTTTGTTCTCTGCGAAGTTCTTCACAAGGACATCATTCTGTACACAGAAAGAAGACAGTCCTCGCTTGAATGAGGCGTGGGGCGAAGAAAACTCGCCTTCCAAGTACTTGATGAGGCATTTCATGTCGTGGTCCGAGTGTTGCTGCTGTGGAAATCAGACTGAGTTGGTGTGTTCCAGGAAGGCGTCCTCATCGTCGTCCGGTGGTGGTGCATCTCCAGGGGCCCGTGAGAGGCAATCGGCGTCAGAGTGCTTGCGTTAGCACTAGTAAACGACGGCGACGTAAAACTCCTGGAGACGCAGAATCCATCGAGCGAGGCGGAAAGAGGGGTCCTTCAAATTGGCAAGCCAGGACAGCGCGTGGTGATTACTGACCACCTTGAGCGGTTGTGCACACAGGTAGGTGCGAAATTTCGACGTAGCCTTGATGATGGCAAGGTACTCGTTCTCAGTTGTCGAGTAGTTACCCTTACAAAATGAACACTGAAATAGAATTATCTCTTTACGGAGTATTTCTGAAGTGTATAAAACGTCTATTAATACTTATATCCTAATTAGTTTGGTCTATAAAAGTCAATATGTTCTTCACTGGTAAGACCAATTGTAAACTTAATTGACTGCATGTGAATTAAACCTCAAGCAACAGAAAATCAGTTTACAGCCGATTTCTCACAAGTAGTTAAAAAGTCAATATTTTCATGATTGATATGACCAAATAGAAATTTAATTTACCACAACTTAAATAAAACTCATCATCAGCCTTACTAGACCCATTGCAGGGCAAAGGCTTCTCCCATGTCTCTCCAATTATAACCCTGTTCTTTGCCAGATGAATCTTCCCTTTGCCTGCAAACTTCTCAACCTCATCCGCCAACCGAACCTTCTGCCGCCCCTGCTACGCCTGCCTTCTCTTGGAATCCACTCCGTTTCCCTTAAGGACCAACGGTTATCTTGCCTTCACGTGACATGACTTGCCCTGCCCAAGAATATTTCTTCCTCTTGATTTCGGCTATGATGTCATTAACCGCATTTGTTCCCTCGCCCACTATGCCCCCTTCCGGTCTCTTAACGTTAAACCTAACATTTTTATTTCCATGGCTCGCTGCGTTATTCTAAACTTAAGCTGAACTCGTTTCGTTAGCGTCCACGTTTCTGCCCTGTAGGTGAGTAGCGGTAAGATACAGCTATGTGCACTTTTCTCTTGAGGGAACTTGGTAAACTGCCACTTATGATCTGAGCGAATCTGCCATATTCTCTCCACCTTATTCTTATCTTTCTAGTTTTTTCGCTCTCATGATCCGGATCAGCTGTCACTACCTGCTCTAAGTAGACGTAATTCTTTACAACTTCCAGGCTCTCGCTGCCAATTCTGAACTGCCGTCCCCTGGCTAGACTGTTGAACATTACCTTGGTTCTCTGTATGCTAATTTTTAGACCCAGCCTTCTGCTCTGCAACTCATTGATCATTATTTGCAGTTAACCTCCTGAGTGATACAGCAAAACAATGTGATCAGCGAATAGATTATTGTTGAAGTATTCTCCATTTACTCTTATTCCCAACTGTTCCCAATTCATGCCTCGGAATACCTCCTGTAAACAGGCGGTGAATAGCATTGGCTATATCTCCTTGCCTAACGCCCTTCCTTATTGGAATCTTATTGTTAAATTTTTGGAGGACTATAGTAGCTGCGCATTTGCTATACATATCTTCCAGTATTTTGACATAAGGCTCTTCTACCCTTTGATTACGCAATACCTCTATGACTCCTGAGGTTTCCACTGAGTCGAATGATTCCTCGTATTCAATGAAGGCTATATATAGAGGTTGGTTATATGCTGCACATTTCTCTATCACCTGATTGGTAGTGTGAATATGATCTATTGTGGAATATCCTTTACGAAAGCATGCCTGATCATGTGGTTGATTAAAGTCTAAGGTTGCCCTGGCTCTATTAGAGATTACCTTAGTATATACTTTGTAGGCTACGGATAGTAAGCTGGACGGTTTGTAATTTTTCAAGTCCTTGGCGTGTCCTTTTTCATGAATTAAGATAATATTTGCATTCTTCCAAGGTTCTGGTAGGGCCGTGGTCATAAAGTATTGCGTATTCACGGTGGCTAGTTTTTCTAGCGCGATGTCCCCTCCATGCTTCAACAGATCTGCTGTTACCTGATCTTCCCCAGCTGCTTTTCCCCTTTCCATTGCTCCTAAGGCTTTCTTTACTTCCTGTTTCGTTACTGGCGGGTTGACGCATTGCTGTGCACTAATGTCTTTCTCATTAACGCTCTGATTATATTGCCTACTGTACAGATTTGTCTAGAACTCTTTGGCTCCGTTAACTATCTTATCCATATTGCTAATGACATTGCCTGGTTGTCTCTTAACGCGTACATCTGATTTTTACTTATGCCTAGTTTCCCCTTTACTGCTTTTAAGCTACCTCCGTTCTTTGGAGCATGCTCGATTCTCTCAATATTAAACGTCCTTATGTCAGCTACCTCACGCTTATTTATTAACTTCGATAGCTTTGTCAGTTATATTCTGTCGGTAGAGTTAGACACCCTCATGCTTTGGCGTTTCTTGGTCAGATCTTTTGTCATCTGAGATAGCTTTACGGTATCCTGTTGAACTGTCCTACCGCTTACTGCTACTGCACACTTCGTAATGATGGCTGTCAAATTATCGTTCATTGTATGATAAAGATCAAGATTAAGATCGTCTTCCTCAGTTAAAGCCGATTATTTGTTTTGCAGCGCTATCCTAAATTCCTGTACTTTCCCCCTTACGGCTAACTCGTTTATGGACTTCCTCTTCACTAGCTTATTCCGTTTCCTCTTCAAGTCTAAGCTAATTCGAGACCTTAGCACTCTGTGGTCGCTACAGCGCACCTTTCCGAGGACGGCCTCATCCTCAACGATGCCAATTTGAGCGCATAGTATAAAGTCGATTTCATTTTTAGTCTCACCATTGGGGCTCTGCCAGGTCCACCTATTGTTTTCTCGTTTGCGGAAGAATGTATTCATGATCCGTAAATTATTTGTATCTGCGAAGTCGACTAATAACTGTCCCCTGCTATTTCTAGAAGCTATCCCATAGTCACCTATCGCTTGGTCGTCAGGCAGATTCTTGCCCGCCTTCAATTTGAAGTCGCCCATCGGTACAGTGTACTGTGATTTTACTTTATTCCTTGCCGATTCTACGTCCTCATAGAAACTTTCAACTATCTGGTCATCATGGCTGGATGTAGGCGTGTAGGCCTGCACCACATTCAGCTTGTACCTCCTATTCAGCCTATATACAATAGCTGCTACCCTCTCGTTAATACTATAGAACTCCTCTATGTTGCCAGTTATATCCTGATTAATGAGGAATCCCACACCTAGTTCTCGTCTATCTCCTAATCCTCGATAGCACAGTATATGTCCGTCCTTTAGTGCTGTATACGCTCACCGGTCTTCCTAGCTTCGCTCAGCCCTATCAAATCCCATTTAATTCCCGCTAGTTCCTCAAACAGCGCTGCTAGACTAGCCTTACTAGATAAAGTTCTAGCGTTAAACTGTCCGGGTTAAGATTCCAGTGGCGGCCTGTCCAGAGCCAGAAATTGTTAGCACCCTCCGCTGAGTCACAGGTCTTACCACCGCCGTGGTCAGTTGCTCCGCAGCCTCCGGGGACTGAGGGCCGAGGGTTAATTGGTTTGCTCATAGAAGGTTGTGGCCAAGTTCTGTTCTGGTCAGGGAATGCGTTGTCGGTTCTGGTCACCAAGATCAGCCCGCACCCCAGGCCATGTTATGGAATTCCATCGACAGGCGCTTTTTTTAAACCCGGTGGAGAATTCCACGGCACCAGGATTTGAACCCCGCTCCTCTTGCACGCGAATCGGACGCTCTGCCTCCACGCCATCGCTGCCTTTTCAAAGCAGTGAATGTGGTAATACAACCTTTGTCCGTAAAGTTTCGAGCCTGATTTAATTTCTTCTCTAAGTCCTGGAACTTTACGGTCAAAGGTTGTACTGTACTTAGGTGCGGCAGGAAAATAATATGGAAATATTTCGGACAATGAATTTTCCGCAATGAAAAACAAACCAACAAAAATCAATTCGCAGCCAATTTCTCACTGGTCATTAAACAGTGATTATGTTCTTGACTGATATGGCCTAATACAAAAATAATTGATAGCAAATGAATTAAAATCCAAGCAACAAAAATCGAATTTACAGCCGATTTCATACTGATTATGGAACCAACCACAACCACAGCTCCAGCGACTCCCATTTCAGCTGAAGAAATTTTATTCATATTATGAGCTATGGGAGAGGTCACGATGTTGAAATTGGTCGTAGCCGGTGGCTTGAAGAACATTGTTCCTGAAGACGCTTGGCAATGTATAATTTAACGTAAAACTGAAAACAATATTCTTTTTTCGGTACCATGAGAGAACTGAGATATTAAACTTTTCCTTCAGGTTTGAATTAAATTGCACAACGTAGCAGCGAGCTAACTTGTGTTACTGATTCATAATTGTGACAGAGCAGCGGTGTGGAGGTGGCAGCCCAGCATACCGGGTGTTTCAGCGAACACTTTCGAAAATATTCAAAAATAGGCTTTTTCGGGTAAAACTATGGCTTCTTTGCGGCATGGTATTACCAGGGTTGGCGGACATCAGAAAGCCGGTGAATCGTATTTAGTAAGCTGGTTAACTCATTTTTAGTAATTAACTGTTAACTGGTAGAGCTAGGCTTAAATCTGCACTTAGATATTTTTAACCGGTCATTAGTAATAACCATACCAGTCTATAGAATTTAGAAAACGCGATTGCGCTGCGGCTCGACAAAATTTGCCATTTTCGACTAATTACGTGCACCGGAGATATTGCTTAGCCTGCATGATTTCAAAAGCTCATGTATTTTCGCAAGATGAAGCCAGATTTATCCACAAACAGCGGCGAGAGTAACTGCGTTTTTTAAATTCTAAAAACTGATATCGCTCTCACTATGGACCGGCTACAAATATTTAATTGCAACCAGTAGCATTTCTCTGATAGCTCAAAAGTTAGTTATCACAAATTAGTTTACCAGCTTACTACTGAAGACAATTCAACCGCTTTCTGCTGTCCCCTGGTACCGGTAATACTATGCCGTAAAAGCAATATTTTTGCCAGAAAAAGCCTCTATGTGAAAATTTTTGAAAGCCTTCTCTGAAACACCTGGTATGATGGCATCATTTTGCTTGGTGCATGGTGTAAAATATACATGATGTTAAAGTGCCTTGAGAGACCAATATTCAACACGCCAATAGACAGAAAAATATATGGCATACCTACTGCAGCATGTATACCCTGGGACCGCGACTCGCGGACTTCCCAACGCCAGTTACGCCGCTCAAATCAGGCGCGCAGGCTGGCGGGACACGTGGCAGGACAAGTCTCATCCTGGTACTACGCGACCACGACGTCCGTCCTGGCGTGCTGCCGTTTGTGTTCTGACGTTTGGAGACGGTTTTGTGTTATTGATTTCAAAATCCCTGCTTCAAACTCGTTTTTGGGTTGACTTGTGATCGTAGTTTTCGGCGCCGCTTGTAGAACAACTTCCAGCCCTTCGCCAGCATTTTGTCTTGACTGTACTAAGTTAGACTTCAACAATGAAAGCCGCCGCTTCTTTCATCTTACCTGAACCAGATTACAAAAGAATAAAGCGGAAACATGAAGGTGTCGAGTCTTCGTTTTCAAGTAAGTTCCGTAATGCTGCACAGGAATGCGCGCAATTTGCCTCCGCCCAAATTAACCAGCTAGCACTAAGAGAGAACGGAAGGGCTAAGGCGCTGTCGCGTTTGTTACCCGTCGACATTGTACACAGTTAATTCTGCGGTGGCAAAATGCACTATACAATGAGTCGCTAAATACCTGGTCTGTCTGTGTTCATAATGTATCCGTTTTGACGCGAACGCCATGAAAATAACCGAAAATCATTGTTCGACGTCGTTGTGCACTGCTGCCTGCACGCATGCTTTTCATCATTATCCGCTCGCAGTGGATTGCCAATATCGCACGCCGCTTGGCCTGTTTAGTGTTGCGTGCATACGCTTCGATATAGTTTCATGGTGTGGCTTAGTGAGGTTTGAACACACCTATGCCAAATGATTACACCGGCTCTCGAGCTGAGCTAGCCGCCAGCCTTGGTTGCCTGTAGCGCGCGCCCTTCGGTTTCTGACCCTGCATGTATACGGGTCAGGACTCGGCATCCGAGGTGCTTACTCTGGTCGACACGACATCAACTCGGGTTCGCTGCAGCGAATTGTGCAACACAAGACCAAACGGTATGGAACTGCGGCGGGTGGTTAATCGTAAAGCAGAATGAACACATCCTCCCTCAAGGCTGGGCAGTAAGTGCAATCGCCTCGCAGTGGTGTGTTAAAAGCTCAAAAAGCCGCTGACAGTAACAGGCTACATGGACCTATTTGCGCAAATCGAGGAGTGATGCGGTTTCCCCAACGAGGAAACTGCCTATTCAATGATCAATGAAGCTGTAAAATGCTTTTAGTGGCGGGCGACCCTGAAGAAAAAAACCATTGTTGGACGTTGAGGAATAACCAGCCCAAAATAGGTGCGCATTGTAGCCTTTTCATGCAGCCATTTCAGATTAATTAATTTTGAAGAATCCTAAACACTGCAGAGCTTATCGTGGAGACAAGTGTGAGCAAATGACTTAAGGGAGTCTGATTCAGTGTGGGCATTCATAGGTATTGTCACATTGGCCATCTTGCTTTAATGCTCCGTCTCCCCTTAATCTATTACAAAAAAATTAGTAAACGATACAACGTATAGCTATCAATAAGAAAATTTTGCAAAAAAATTACCTTGAAATGAATATTGGCTGACCTATTATCTAGCTCTTATGCATGCATTGTTGCAGTTCATGTTCCAATTAATTTGGGGTACTTCAGTCTACATGTCAAAAAATTTGCGGCTCTGTTTCACGCAAGCATAGGTGTACTCGAGCTTATGCTTGCTATCTATACTTCCAGACAGGTCTTTGTTGCTAGGCACGCAAGGAGAGGGACGAGGCTTTGATCCATATTCATGGGGAGTGGCCTATCTGAGCTTTGGCCAGCCTGCACCATCTCCAACCCACCCCCCACAGTTCGTGGACAAAGGTGTGCCTCCTTCCCTTTCCTGCCTACTTTGGCTGCATACCCACAAAAAACTGTCTGCGAGTATAGCTAGTTCTTCTGCACGCTTTGTAAAATAGTTTATGCCATTAAATATGACAGCGTATCTTGGCCATTTCGTGCTACACTTAGCAGGGACGCCCCAATGTGGTTTTGTAGAGAATCAGCTGGAAGCGCTTGCGATACCTCGCGCACACGGTGGGAGAGGTAATGATACTTTTGCGTCATGTACTGAGCATGGCAGTAAAAATGGCTACCTTGGAAAATGCGCCTGTCTGCCGTACAATGTATGCGCAGGTTAAAGAACTATAGATGGTCTAAATTAATCCGGAGCCTTCCACTGCGAGGTCCCAAAGCGGCACAATTTGCAGTTTTACTATCTGCCTTGCTGAAGGATGTGCCTCCTGCAAGTGATCTTCCTGCTCACAACAAGTCAGTCACCTTGTTAAGGTTATGCAGATAACTTGTAGTCCACTCAGACATTTTTGTAACTCAAGCCTTAACACGTGGATGGGCCAACAGAAGTGCATCTTGCCTCAAGGCACGGAGTGCCAGCCACCATAGCGGATAGTTCCCAGTAAGTGTAGTCTGTTGTGAGGTTTTAGACGTGTGAAAGTGCCTGCAGGTACTGTGCAATGAAGTGCCCCAGATGATCTAGATGTGTACAACAGGCTATACCTAAACAAAACTGGTGTGCTCAGAAAGATTTGGCTTGCGTATACTCATCGTACAAAATAATTTCTCAGCTTTGGTTTGTACATCTGCTGTCGTTTTCCTAGTGCGAGGGTTCAGCGCAGCTTGTTCAATGTGCGTTCAGTTGTGTAGAAGCATGGTATCATTTTCCCTGGTTAGCATTCTAGCCTTGTTGTTTTGAGTGTGGCACAATGTTTGATATGAAATGGGGTTCGTGCACAAAAAGATCGGGGGAAAGAGTACACGGTGGGTGACACAAAACGGCGAGCAGCACGGCGGGCAGCGCAGAAAATGGCCAGTCAAAACAAACGATCTCGAGCAGCGCGGCGTCGCTTCGCCTTTCATCGGCACCTCGTCTTCGTCGGCGCTTCGTCAGTGATCTTCCTCTGCGGCATCAGGCGCGGCCGTCACGGTTCGCTACAATTTCTCCGGAAACGCAGAGGAGCCTCCCTGGCGACCTACGGCGAGGACAAGAAGAGCGGGTCGTAGTAGGCCTTCAGGCGGCTGACGTGGACGGTTTCTCGGCCGCGATGGCGCATGTCCGAAGAGGGGTTGAGCGGGCTCCACTATGTAATTCACAGGCGACGTTTGCTGGACGACGCGATAAGGGCCGTGGTATTCTGTACGGAATTTCAATGACAATCTTGGTGGTGTGCCTAGAACTCAGAGCCAAACTAGGGATCCTATCGGAAAAACGTGTTGCCTGTTAGCGTTATCGTGACTATCCTTTTGGCGACCTTGGGGTGCCGAGGTAAAAGAGCGCGCCAACTGGCGGCATTCCTCTGCCTGCTTTGCGACTTCGGAGAGGAGCGCCCACTCGGAGGCGTCAGGAGTATATGGCAAGATGGTATCCTTCGTGGACGGCATACGCCCATACAGGAGGAAGAAAGGGATAAAACCGGTCGTTGACTGCGTGGCTGTGTTGTACGCGTACGTCACGAAAGGAAGGACAGCATCCCAATGGGTCTGATCTGCTGCGATGTACATCGTGAGCATGTCTCCAAGAGTACGATTGAAGCGCTCGGTTAGGCCGTTGGTTTGAGGATGGTAGGCAGTGGTGGTCCGATGTACGATACGACATTCGGTAAGCAGAGCTTCAATGACGTGGGAAAGGAAGACGCGGCCTCTGTCACTTGGGATCTCGCGCGGCGCGCCATGGCGAAGAACAAAATGATGCATCAGGAACATCGCAACTTCGCTGGCAGTAGCAGCAGGAAGGGCGGCTGTTTTGGCATACCTGGGTGAATTCGACGCCGACGATAATCCAACGTTTCCCAGAGACCTTACAGGGAAGCGAGCCGTAAAGGTAAACACCAAGGGGATCAAAAGGACGTGCCAGGCAAGGAGAATGGTTGCAAAGGGCCGGACACACGAGGAGCGGATGTCTTCCGCCGCTGACAGGCGATTCAATATCGGACGTACTTCAGAACAAAGGCGTACATGCCGCGCCAATAGTAACGTTGAGAAAGTCTTTAGAATATTTTCAGCACACCAGTGTGCGCACACTAAGGGTCGGTGTGGTAAGAGACGCAAGTTGGAGATCGTAAATGGCGGGGAATCACGAGAAGCCACCGCCGACCATCAGGCATGTAGTTGCGGCGGTATAGAACACAGTCCCGGAGGGCAAAGTGCGGAGGTTCACGCCGTAATGTTCTTGAAGGCGCAAAGTTTTCTGACGAAGACACGGCATCTATTAGGGAAGGAAGCCACGGGTCCCTCCGCTGCGGACCCGTGGACATCCTTAAGAGTGTCTTATAATCATTTCTCTAATTTCTCCCAAATTTAGTGTCCTGCAGCTGGTTTTCCATGTTGTCAGTTTATTTCGGTATGTTCGAAAGGATTAGAACATGTGGGCATGGTAGTGAATAAAATTACATTTTATGCTAGAATGTTTTGCATTGTCTCAGAAAGCTTGCAATATGAGTTGCAACTTCATTATTATGGTAGAAGCTCCGTTCCCAAAGCAGTGAGAGCGTGTAAACATATGAAATTAGCTGCGAACGCAAAGAAACAAGCACACTGAAATTAAGTTCGGTGCAGAGTGTGGTAGCATAGATTTACTGTGAAGCAGATGGCTCAATTTGTTGATATTCGTATTTAATTGGTTCAGTCATACTGAGTGTGGAGCACATGTTTGCATCACGGCACTAAATTTAGTGGCAGCACTTCCTATTTACCTTAGCACTGTGATCAGTGTAGTCATGTATTTCATAATCAACATAATTTTTGTCTATTAATCTTCAGGCACTGCGGCTGCACACAGCTGGATTCAAGCTGTCATCAAGACAATGAATGATATTTCACTTTCTAGTAAAAGAAGCAGGTGATCACGCATGGGGCCTCCAGAGTGACTCTACCGCTGCTTTCGTCTGCCAATAAAGGTAAGGGTGCTCTTGGGCAAATATGATCGCTTTCTTCTTCTTTCAATACATGCCTCCTCTTCATGCTTGGCAAGAACACTAATCACGTAATTATGTGCATGCTCCTATCTACTATCTTGATAAAAATTAAGAGACCCCTGCGAGCGCGTACCGAACTGTGCCAAACTGCATGCGAGTGCCGCCTGACGAAGCAATCTTGTTGTCCAGACAGACGCCCGTATGCAATGAGGCACGTTTTAGCATACACTTTTGGCGGTCTCTTAATTTTGCTCACGACAGTATGTCCAAACATTGAGCATCACCATAAAGACATAGTAGGCAACACATTTCTTTCTGGATGCTTCCTTCCTTAGGCATCCTCACCGGAATGGTACACTGACCACACCAGGAACAGTAAAGAAAAGCACGAAAAAGCTTTTATAAGCGGGCCGGGTCACGCCAGATGAGAACACACTGCACCACGTCACAGAACCCATGTCTGAAATCTCGGTCTTGGAACACCAGACACGATAAATGCCAATATTTTTTCTGCAAGAGTATCACAGTATTGTAATTTTAAAATCACCACATGCACATAATGGATGCAATATATATATAGCTCAAAACACTGTGGCAAGGTAATAAAACATTCAATAAACTCTCATCTGGCTTTATTTAGACCTTTCAATAAACAGTCAGTTAAACGTGAACTGCAGGTGAATTAAATAAAAAATGCAGGTGATAAAGCGGCAATTAAATGTTAACTTACAGACAATTAACAGGAATTGAGTGTAATAGACATGCAATTAAATGTGAGCTGCAGGTTTATAAGCAGTCAGTTAAATGCGTATTGCCAGTCAATAAAATCTCAATTTTGATCTATCAAGTTGAGTTAATATACAGTCAATTGGTATACAGTGGACGATTTTAAATTGAAGTCAACAAAAAAGTCTGTAAGCCCTAAAATGTATCGCAAAAGAATTTATTGCCTAAAGCAAATAAGCGTTTTATAAAACTAGGCAGAAATTTTTTAAGGGAGTTAGTCTCGGGCCCCGCCGCGGTGGCTCAGTGGTTAGGGCGCTCGACTACTGATCCGGAGTTCCCGGGTTCGAACCCGACCGCGGCGGCTGCGTTTTTATGGAGGAAAAACGCTAAGACGCCCGTGTGCTGTGCGATGTCAGTGCACATTAAAGATCCCCAGGTGGTCGAAATTATTCCGGAGCCCTCCACTACGGACCTATTTGTTCCTCTCTTCTTTCACTCTCTCCTTTATCCCTTCCCTTACGGCGCGGTTCAGGTGTCCAACGATATATGAGACAGATACTGCGCCATTTCCTTTCCGCCAAAAACCAATTATTATTATTTAGTCTCGGCCTTGCAAATGGAACGGCTAGCGTATGCATGACTTTCTTCAGCCATCGTTTTTTTTTTTGAACTGGGACGGCTAATAGGCCCACGCTGCTTGCGTCGGTATGAACTTCAGTACAGGCGTTTTGATCAAAATGCGTGAGGATCGGTGGAGCTGTAAACGATGCTGAATTTCTTTGGAGGTTCCTGTTAGCGGCGCTTGCCACTTAAATGTCACGTCTGGATTCGTCAGTTCGGTCAGGGGCTCGGCGACGCGGGAAAAGTTTTTGCAAATAGTCGGTAATATGCGCACAGTCCGAGGAAACTTCGCACTGCTTCTTTATCCGCCAGCGGTGGAAGCTGTTCAATAGCAGCTGTCTTCTGAGGGTCTGGGCGTACTCCCTCCTTGCTAACGATGTGGCCTATAAAGAGCAGCTTTTCAGAGGCAAAGTGGAACTGAGGGGCTCTTCAAAGTTCGAGGCGAAGGCAACGACGTCATCTAAATATACCAGACGAATTTTTCCTTTGAGGCCTACCACCACTGTATTCATTTCTCGCTGAAACATCGCTGGCGACGAACAGACACCAAATGGCATCACCTTCAACACAAACAACCCATCCGGAGTGATGAATGCTATCTTCTCGCGATCTCTTTCGTCGACCTCGATTTGCCAGTAGCCGCTCTTGGGGTCCATCGATGAGAAATATTTGGCGTTGCAGAGGCGGTCCAGTGTGTCGTCGATGCGGGGGAGGGGGTAGACGTCCTCCTTTCTTATGTTGTTCAAGCTACGCTAATCCACACAGAATCGAAGTGCGCCGTCTTTCTCACTAGAAAAACTGGGGCCGCCCATGAACTCTTTAAAGGCTGGATGACGTCGTCGCGAAGCATTTATTTCACTTCTTCCTGGATGGTTGTCGTTCTCGCGGTGACACATGGTAGGGGCTTTGACGTAGAGGCCGGGCATGCTGGTCGTCTATAATGCGTTGCTTGGTAGTTGGTGTTTGTCGGACCTACGGCGATGAAGAAAAACACTCGCTGGACCTACGGCGATGAAGAAAAACACTCGCTGTAGATTCTAAGCAGATTGCGGATCTGGTCTTTTCTGTTGCGTGGCAGGGTTGGGTTGACGTCTAAAAGTGGTCTAATTTTCTTGGTCAGGCGAATCTTCCGTGGATGGGTCGAAGAGGGCGAAGGACACTTGTACGTCGGATATTTCGCCGAAGAAAGCAATCGTGGTTCTTTGCGATGCTGATTCCTCGGTCTAGAAGCAGCTGCGTGTTCCCCTCGATGATGGCTTCAGCGTTAGTGGCTTTCGTGGCACCTACGGTCACGATAACGCTTGAATGGGGTGGGACGCTCAGTTCTTAATTCAGGACACTCAGGATAGAGTGATTTTCCAGAGCTCTCTTCTAAGAGATGGCGTCGTCCATCGAAAGCGTTATCAGCTTGGATGACAGGTCGACGATCGTCTGATGCTCAGTAAAGAAATACATGCCCAAGATCACTTCGCGGCAACTTTGCCCTAGCACAACGAAGGTCGCAGGATAGGTGTGTTCTTTCACAGTCACTCACGCTGTACATCGCTCTGATGGCGTAATGAGATGGGCCCCTGCGGTGAGAATAAGTGGGCCGGCCCAAACGGTCGTGAGTTCCATAGCTGCGCAGCGAATGTTCCATTCATCAGCGGCTGCTGTGTCGACCTTCTGGCAGTCGATAACTACTGAACAGAACGTCGATAACGGACGTTCTGGCTATTGCGTTGCACGTCGCCCTGGGCGTCGAGTCACGGCTTCGTCGGGTATGAGAATCGTGGGCAGATCTTGTTGTCTAAGCTTTTCTCGGTTGCGGCGTCGTTTTGAAGACGTTTCGCGTCGTAGTCGAGGTTGTTGTTGTATGCGGCGGCAGTGGCATGCCAGGGGCTGCGTCTTCGTGCGGCATGTTCGCTGGAGGGTCTTCGTTGTTTTGCTCGGGAGCAACCTAACCTCCAGAGGTTGCTGCCTTTAGTTTTCCTACGTGGGCAGGGAGACCTTCCTTGTACCGCAGCTGCGTAGCTGCGGCGTGGCGACGCAAAGCGCAAGGCTTGCGGCGCTGGTGACCGCGAAAGGCGGTGCGGCTGGTACTCCCCTCGACGCAGGTACTCGTTAATTTCTTGCGGACGTTGGCCGATGCGGGGCCTTTGTGCAAATCCACGAAGAACGATACGTCGGTACGGGCAGTGACGAAGATAATGGCCGGCGTCACCGCAATGGAAGCACAACGGTCTGCTGCTGTCGGAGGTCCTCCAGCCGTTCCATTTCCGCGTCGTTCGTAGGCAGGACAGCCGTAGGCAGTGTGGCGGCGTTCTGGAACAAGTGGCTCAACTGGGAGAGGACAGAGGGAATGTCGTTGGGGAAGCGGAGTGCGTACTGCAGCGGCGAAGGTCATACCCTGTAATTTTGTGGCCGCCGGGGAGCCAAGTGCCTGTTGCACTTTTTCTCGCACCACATCCATTATAGTCGATACTTGGGGCTGTGGGTAGGATTGCAGTAATCGTCGTAGCTCCTCGCGGGCGATTTCATGGGTAAATTTCCGCAAGTTGTCGCTGGTGGTGGTCGTCGTGTCCGGACTCATTACACAGAGGAAAGGCGGTTGTACTGCCGAGCCCGAACGTCGAGGATCTTTTCGATTGTGTACGCTTCTTGCATGAATTTCTTGACTATTTTTGGCGGCTGGCGTACTGGGCTGATAAAGAGTTTTTCTTTTACGCCGCGCATTAGAAACTGATATTTCTTTCCCTCGGTCAACTTGGAGTCGGAGCGGCGAAAGAGGCGCTTCATCTCTTTGTCGTAACTGCGGACGGGCTCATTTAGAAGCTGGATCCCAGACAAGAGGAGTCGTTCGGCCCTTTTTTTCTTCGCGACACTGGTGAATACCTTCAAAAGTTCCTTCTTGAATAGCTCCCAAGTCGTTAGGGAAAACTCGTGGCTCTCGTACTACGTACGGGCTGAGACTTCCACTGAGAAAAATACGTGTCCAATTTTTACCTCATCATTCTACTTGTTGAATGATGCCACGCGCTGAAAATGGGATCTTTGCCTAAGGGTCCATTAAAGTTGGCGGCACCTGTTGCTGCTGCAGTATGAACGGTGCCAACACCTTTTGCGAGGTTGCGGCGCGCGTAGCAGCGTATTTTCGCTTTCTGGTGCAATCCGGCAGGGTCCCGAACTCAGGCTCCTTTCTCTGGAGGCATCGGCTGGCTCGCTGAGCTGCTCGCTCGTCCTCGAGTGCGAAGCAGCGCATAGGGCTGGCGTCACGACTTGACGAGGGGTGTCGGGTACATGGAAGGCTAACCAGCACCTCCACCAGATGTCATGCAGTGGTGACTGCAGTCCGGAGAGCAGAAAGGCTGCGAAAATGGCGTCTAAACAAAATTCTTTATTTGGGCTTACTTGCGCCTGGAATAGATTCAATCGCTCGGAGGCGGTGTATCAACAAGCGTGTTCAGCGGTCGTCGAAGAGAATGCCCTCCGCTGTCGGCCATGCTCAATTTAAAGCTAATAGTGAACTTTTGGGGTGAAGTGTGCAAAGATACCAGAACATTCTGGAACAACGTAGAATGAGCTCTGCCTGGATGCCATCAATTGAGAGAAATCTGGTCGCGTCTTGCGTCGCAAACCAAGCGATAAAGAGGCGTGCCGGCAGCTTTGAATAAGGAACCAACAAACCCTGAATAGATTCAGTGCAATAATATTCTGCAAAATATTGAAGACTGTCTTTCTACACTTGGTATATTTCTTTACTTCAGGAAAGCTTTTGACCGCATAAAACACAAACTAGTGTTGGCAAACTAGCATTATTCGTCTTCAGGGGTCCAGAAAATAGTTTCGTTCACTGTTGTTTTGAGTGTAGCTCTCAGTATATGCCTTTACATGGGTTTCTTTCTTGAAAAAGTGCAATCAGGTACGGCGTCCCCCAGGGCTCAATTCTAGGCCAGTTACTATTTCTAGTTTACATAAATGGTATTGAAAGCATTCCCAAGACCACTAAAATTATATTTTTATAACGCCTGGTCGCACAAAATAAATCTATTGGTCTCTCTAACCCAGCTACAACTTAAGAGGGAGATTTAAAATGCGCGACCTCAAGGTAGAAGAACGTTCTGGCGGGCTAGTTGGTTCAATTACGAAGCGAGCGAGTACAAACTGCGCGAACATGATGGGGGGGGGGGGGGGGGGGAAGGCACACAAATGGACACACAAAGCGGAGAACGCAGAAGCCTTGAGGTCAATTTGAGGGCGTCAAGGCTTGGAGGCCTCAGCGAAATACCGGGCCCCAGCGTTACATACGAGTGCGCCGTTGAGCTTTAGAAAGAGGGCTCCTAGGGTGCCTCGATGCCAGCGACAGCGCTGACATCGAGGCACCCTACAGGCCTCCTCTACGCAGCAGAGCCACATCGATTGCAGCGCCACTACGGCAAACCAAGAAGAGACTTTAAAAATATTTTGAGGTATGCGTTTATTTATTCATCACAAACTTTAATTATGGAAGGCATACAATTTAAAAGTAAAAATGATGCGAACTGAATGTTTTTATACAGCCCTTTTTTGTTTTAAAGTCGATGCGAAATCGGTCAGCCAAGTCATCTCCACGGCGACCAAACGATGCGTACTCGATATGCCTAGCAGGTCTGTAAACAAGGAAGAAATGTGCAAATTTGGCGTGTTTCATCGCTAAAATTTTGTTGAGCGGGCATCTTCAGACATTTAGACATAACGAAAGCTTCATGCATCTTTTGTTTGCCGTGAACTTAATACATTGAGTAGCGGCGACAACGAATCGCTAGTGAAGCGAGAGGCCCCTCTTCGACGGACGCCGCCATATTGACTGAACGTAGAGCCGCGTTGGGGCGCATGCCTGTTCGAACCTCCCGCGCCATCTGACGTCATAGGAGGCGTACTCGCTAAGCCTAGCAGCTCTGTAAACTCGGAAGCAATCTGAAAATTTGGTGTGGTTTAAAGCAAAAATTTAGTAGTTTAGGCAAGTTGAGACAGAGCGAAAGCTTTGCGCGCGTTTAGTTGGCCGTGAACGTGAGCCACAGCGTAGCGGCAACGACGGATCTGTGGTGAAGCGGGAGGCCTCGCTCCGACAGGCGCCCCATGTTGACCGAACATAAAGCGGCGTTGGGGCGCACGCTATTTCGGAAAATATCGTTAGCCGCTAACGTTAACCAGAGACGCAAGGTGGGCCTTGCATTCTGCGCCTGCGCACTTCGATGCCTTAAACTTCTTGGGGCCCCCAAAGCTTGAGGTATCTATTCTAAACCCTCTGTTGAAAGCTGAATTATGCTTTTTCATGCAAATAATGAGAATAGATTGCTGAATAAGAATATATTGCAGCATAAATCTCTTTTATGGTGGCTTTCCTTTGAAAATTGCAGACAATCACTCCCTTCTTGGCGTTCCCTTTCACTCTAGTTTGAGCTGGGGACATCATATACAGCACGTAGGTGTAAAAATAGCTAAATCCATTGGTCTGTTTAACATACTACAAGTTGTTTTACGCTTATGGCTAAAAAATCAAATATTGTTGTCAGTGGTTCACTATCACCTGAGCTATTGGGCATTAGTATGGGGAACGAGTAACTGCACTGATGCAGACAGGCTTTCTAAATTGAAAAAGAGGGCAATTCGCACATTTCAGTTTCCTCGGGAATGCATTACTGCCACAGAATTCATGTATACACGTACAGCATCGTTTATAGGCTTAAAATGGCTATGAACATATTCCAGAAAGTTAAAACCGAATACAACACTTTAATGGCCCAGTATAACGGAATAGATAAAGGTCATTACTTACGTACAACTTTCATTACAACCGACATTCTACGCACAAATTACGGTAAGCAAAAGACTGCCCATCAGATCGTGCTCCTATGCAACGAATATCCAAGCATAATTGAAATAGAAAATGTTCTATCACAGCTCAAAGCTTCAAATTTAAAATACTGGTTTTCTTTCGCTCACCGCATGGTTACATATCACCTGATTAATTTGGCATCTACATATTTTTTAATGTTATGATGCATTGTATCTTTCAAAGATTTGTGCAAATAAGTTCCTTGCTGAAACTTCTGTTTGAAAAGACAAATGTTCTTTGTATTCTTGTTTTAATCTATGTTGTATTTGTCTGCAAACTATAGGCTCTTATATATACTTTTGGTAACGAAACCCCATTTGTCTGTTTGGTCTACCTTTTTTGTATTCCATGACGCTAATTCTGTCCTTAATTCTTAACACAATAGTATTCCCATTTTGTGTGCCGAAACACTCATTTTTTCATTTATCCCATTTTAAGAGTGCTTCTGAATGTTTCTTATGGTTGTTTGTTCTCCTCTATGCATATAATACATCGTTTGTACCAGTACACCACTTCTGCTGTGCCGTGCGGGCTCCGGGCCTAGTCAGGAAGGAGATCTTTTCTCTTTTTAGTCCTGCCTTGCAGGCAACACCTATGCATTGCCAAGTAAACAATAAATAAAAAAACTGCACTGTTATTCCTAGGGCATATGCCACAGTCGCCTGCTACCTGGTATGCAGTCTTGTTTTTTTTTGACCTTGGCATTGAATCGCTCCTCAGTACAGTGTACTGTTTTTATACTTCGCCCATTGTCTATTCCAAGTCTTTATAGAAGCTGTAGACTATCTGGCAATGATGGCTGGATGTAGGCGTGTCTACCTTTACAACCTGCAGTTTTATTAAAACCTCCTATTGAGAGAATTGGCAGTTTTTCAAGATGTAGCGCGATTTGTAGCGCAAACAATGACAAGGACAAGAGAGGCGACACACACGGACAAGCCCAAACTATCAACTGGCTTTATCGGCGGAAGGCCACACCTGATATTGGCGGAAGGGTTGGGATGGAAATGGTGACGACGCAAAAATAGGGCAAAAAAAATAACAAGGGTGGTAAAAGAGGCAGCAAAGCAGAACGCATGCGCGGGTAGTCATGTGTTTCCCACGAAAAGGCACTTATTGATCTTCCCAACGAATTAACAAAAGATTCATTGTCAGCCTCAAACACAGGCAAAAGGGAGAAACAACTAGAGGAAGATAACAGGCAACTCAGGCAGCAATTAGAGGCCAGCCGCAAATTAATAGAAGAGCAAAGCAAAAAGATTGAAGAGCTTGCGGGTCTGATTAGAGGCCAAGGGACATGTAGCCCTTCTCCTAAACCGCAACAGCAGCCGCATAGTCAGCCAGAAACATCAAAAGTAGGAGGCCAAGACGACCTCGCCAAATTTATGGCAGAAGTAAGACAGAAGTTACAAATAATGGAACAGCGCGTAGAGATGATAGGGACAGAAGTCCGCAACCAGCGCAAGCAAAAACTATCGGAAGGTGTCAAGGACAAATTCAACGTCCGCCGCCCAATTCAGGAAACGAGCAACCTAGAAAATTAATCATGGCCGGCGCAACCAAACGTAGCCAAAACAATGATATTGTTACGTGGTCCAGGCTGGAACGACGCGAGAACGCCCGGGCACAGCACACAGGTCAAGAGCACAAGGCGGCCCGCACAGAGCACCAGGCACAGAGCACCGAATCCCAGAGCACGCGCGCCTCCAAGAGTCTTCATTCAGCTCTTCTTCTATCCGTTGCATGGCCCCCGGGCGCAAAAAAAACACCGTCTCGGTGGAAATTAGGGCGGGGCAAGGGATTGCGACACGTAGGGCTTGAGGCGAGAGACGTGGACTACGTCACTCTGAGATGCACCGGAGGTGGTCTCCGGAAAGGCCGGGGCAATCACGTAGGTGACGGCGGTGACGTGGCGGAGCACACGGTATGGGCCAACATAGCGGGACATTAGTTTTTTGCAAAGCCCGACACGGCGTGTGGGCGACCAAAGCAAGATGAGGGTTCCAGGGGAAAAAGTTACCATGCGGTGGCGGTGGTCGTAGTAGTCCTGCTGTGAAACCTGCGAGGCTTATAGGCGGGAGCGAGCCAGCTGGCGGGCGTGGTCGGCGCGGGCAATAGCGTCGTTGGCATATTGAGAAGGCGGGGAAGGAGATGTCGGAAGCAGCGTGTCCAAAGGTAATTGGGGTTCACGACCGTACAACAGATAGAACGGGGAGTAACCGGCAGTGTCATGGCGAGAAGAATTGTAAGCGAATGTCACGTATGGAAAGGCAATGTCCCAGTCCCGATGGTCCGGGGAAACGTACATGGCGAGCATATCCGTGAGAGTGCGGTTGAGGCGCTCTGTAAGACCGTTAGTTTGGGGATGATAGGCGGTGGTCAGCTTATGTTTTGTTGAGCAGGAACGGAGAATGTAGTCGACAACCTTAGAGAGAAAGCAACGGCCGCGGTCGGTGAGAAGTTGGCGGGGTGCACCATGACGGAGGATGAGGTCGTAGAGGAGAGAATCGGCCACGTCGGTAGCAGTACTGGTGGGGAGGGCCCGCGTGATGGCATAGCGAGTAGCATAATCTGTCGCAACGGCAATCCATTTGTTTCCAGAGGTGGACTCCGGAAACAGGCCCAAAAGATCCAAGCCAACACGATAGAATGGTTCAGGGGGCACATCAACAGGCTGGAGCAAACCCGCGGAGAGCGTGGCGGGACGTTTCCGGCGCTGGCACTGGTCGCAGGCACGAACATAGCGGCGGACGGACTGGTAGAGACGGGGCCAAAAGACGCGACGACGCACGCGGGCGTAAGTACGCGAGACACCCAGATGTCCAGCAGTGGGGAGGTCATGGAGCTCGTGGAGGACATCGTTGCGCAGATGCTTCGGGACAACGAGCAGTATGTCTGGGCCGGCCGGGTTCAGGCTTCTGCGGTAGAGTGTGTCATGATGAAGTACAAACCGGCGCAGGGCAGGGTCAGATGGAGAAGTTCTGAGGCGGGAAATAATAGAGCGGAGCTCGATATCTCGTCGCTGCTCATCGCCAAGGTGAGTAAGAGCAGAGAGCGAGAAGAGGTCAGCGGCGGTGTCACTGCCAGAATGATCAGACGAGTCAACGGGATATCGGGAGAGGCAGTCAGCATCAGTGTGTAGCCTACCGGACTTATATACCACGGTATAGTCGTAGTCTTGGAGGTGTAAAGCCCGGCGACCTAGGCGGCCAGTAGGATCTTTCAGTGATGAGAGCCAGCAGAGCGCATGGTGGTCGGTGACAACCGTAAAAGGGCGGCCGTACAAATATGGGCGGAATTTCCCAACCGCCCAGACAAGGGCTAAGCACTCACGTTCGGTAATTGAGTAATTGCGCTCCGGGGCGGAGAGGAGGCGGCTGGCGTAGGCGATGACACGGTGCTGTTCGGATTGCCTCTGAGAGAGAATAGCGCCGATGCCATAGCCGCTGGCGTCTGTGCGGACTTCAGTGGGAGCTGTCACATCGAAGTGGGCCAGAACTGGCGTGGTAGTAAGCTTCAATATCAAGGTGGAAAACGCGTGCGCTTGGTTGGGTCCCCAGATGAAGGTGGCTTTCTTTTTCAGCAGGTCGGTGAGGAGGCGGGCGATGTCGGCGAAGCCTTCAACAAATCGACGAAAGTAGGAGCACAGCCCTAAGAAGCTGCGGACGTCGTTACAGGAACGTGGCTGAGGAAAGTCTTTAACGCCTCGGATCTTATCAGGGTCAGGGTGCACCCCCGTGTCGTCGACGACATGACCCAAGATGGCGAGTTGACGGTGCGCGAAACGGCATTTAGACGATTTGAGCTGCAGGCCAGCATGACGAAAGAGGGAAAGGATCTGAGAAAGGTCTGTGAGGTGAGAGGAAAACGAGGGCGAAAAGACAATGACGTCATCGAGATAGCACAGGCAGGTGGACCACTTAAAGCATTGCAAAAGAGCATCCATCATGCGTTCAAATGTGGTTGGTGCGTTGCATAATCCGAAAGGCATAACTTTGAATTGATAAAGGCCATCAGGAGTCACAAAAGCGGTTTTCTCACGGTCCTGTTCATCTACAGCAATTTGCCAGTAGCCGGAGCGAAGATCTATGGACGAGAAGAATTTGTCACCATGGAGACAGTCAAGCGCGTCATCGATACGCGGCAGGAGGTACACGTCCTTTTTAGTGATCTTATTCAGGTGGCGATAATCAATGAAAAAACGCCATGAGCCATCATTTTTCCTGACAAGGACGACGGGTGAGGCCCAGGGACTGTGTGAGGGTTCGATAATGTTTTTTTTGAGCATTTTAGTAACTTCCGCATTGATTACTTGACGCTCGGCGTGAGAGACCCGGTAAGGGCGGCGGCGGATGGGAGGGGCATCGCCTGTTTCAATGCGGTGCCTGACGGCGAGAGTTTGACCCAGCGCGGTGTTGTTCACGTCAAAAATATCCGAAAAAGATTCGAGAAGGGCACGAAGCTTGGCAGTTTGATCGGGATGGAGGTCGGTAGCCATCATGGTTTTGAAGGTGTCGGTCGACAGAAGAGACTGCCGGCGCGGTGCGGCGGTTTCTGGAACTGGGGTAGCGGGCAACGTAGCCACGTGGCAAGGAGCGAGAGGGGATAGCGTAGCGACGCATATGCCGGACGGTAGCACTTGAGAAGTGAGGCCGAAGTTGAGGAAAGGCAGAGAGAGGGCGTTGGCTTGGACGGTGGCAATGGTATGAGGTAGGGCAACGTTACGGGTCAGGAGGAGGTCAAGATTGGGAGTAACGAGATAGTCGCCATCGGGAACTGGGTGAGATGGGGTCAATGGAACAAAAGAGGCGGTTCGGGATGACAGGCGAGCATATGCGGTACTGAATAGTCGCAGTGATACATCAAGTGGGTCTGAATCCAGCATTGGAAGGGCGAGGTGTAGAACACCCTCCGAGCAGTCAATGAGGGCGGAATGGTCAGTCAAAAAATCTAAGCCGAGGATAAGGTCATGGGCACAGGTGGTCAGCACGGTGAACTGGACTGGTATACTCTGGCCGGCAATAGTAACGCGCGCGGTACACATACCGTCCACAGCAGGCGTGCCACCATCCGCGACACACACACGGGACGTTGCAGGCGTTAGGACTTTGCGGAGGCGACGGCGGAGGGCAGCACTCATCACTGATACATGAGCACCGGTGTCAATCAGGGCGCGCACAGGAACACGGTCGATAGTGACGTTCAGAAGATTAGGTCGAGTGGTCGAGAGAGGATTTGTAGTCCGGGTCGTTGATGCAGCGTCACCTCTGGGAGCTGCATCACTTAGTTTTCCAATTGGGAGCGGCTGCGAGAAGGCAACTGGGGGGAACGAGAGCGGCGGCCCTGCGGGGACGGAGAGCGGGAGAATCGGCGTGGAGTGGGTACGGCTGGTGCAGACGGTTCGGACGGGGCACGGGTCGAGAAGTTGTGGGATGAGGCGGGACTGTAGAAGGAGGGGAAGACGTTGCGGGGCGTTGAAGACCATGGACTACGGCAATGACGGGCGATGTGGCCAATGCGAGAGCACCGGAAGCAAATGGGACGGTCGTCCGCCGTGCGCCAGTCATTGGGATTGCGGGAACGGCGCAGAGAATAATAGGTGCGACGAAAAGCACAGAGAGGAGGCTGGGGGGTTTCCGGGCTTCTGATGGCGCACACTGCTGGAGCGAGGTTCAGATGAGCGAGTTCCTGCCGCACGACGGCCTGAATCAGCGACACAGCGGGCAGGGTTGTATCAGGGACGGAGGGCGGGGATATCACAGGTGCGAGGGCCTCCAGTTCACGTCGGACGATCCAGGTGACTGAATCGGTGACGGCAGGGGCGTCCGAGGGCGTGCGGGATGGTGATCGGTGGTCCTCACAGGAAGATGTCGCGGCCGTGTTGGGAAGGCGAGGAAACGACGGCGAAATGTGGCGGCCTTTGACTTGCTCAAATCGACGGCACTCGTTTATGATGGAGTCAACTGAGGTACAGTCTTTGCAAACAAGCAAGTGGAACGCATCGTGGGCAATGCCTTTGAGCACGTGGCCCACTTTATCGGTCTCACTCATTGCGGCGTCGACCTTGTGACAAAGCGCCAAGATGTCCTGAATGTAGGCCACGTAGCTCTGGTAGAAGACTGTGCTCGAGTAGCCAGCTGTTTCTGGCGGCGAGCTGGCGGTCATCAGGTCTACCGAATAGCGTCTTCAACTTTTCCTTAAAGGTATCCCAACTTGTTAGCTCTTCCTCGTGGGTCTCGTACCATACGCGCGCCGTGCCATTGAAGTAAAAGATGACGTTCGCGAGCATTAGCATAGGGTCCTACCTGTTGTAGTTGCTGACACGCTCGTAAAGGTTAATCCAGTCTTCGACGTCGGAGCCATCTGTGCCGGAAAACGTGCCGGGGTCGCGAGGTGGAGCCATGATGACGAAAGGAGGGGTAGTGGGGGTAGTGGGGCTCCTTGACCGGCCGGGTGGAGCCATGGTGGTAGTCCCGGCCTGACGAGTACTACGAAGCTGCGTGGTGTGCGCAGCGTAAATTCCGCACCTCCACCAAAAATGTTACGTGGTCCAGGCGGGAACGACGCGAGAACGCCCGGGCACAGCACACAGGTCAAGAGCACAAGGCGGCCCGCACAGAGCACCAGGCACAGAGGAAGGAAGGAAGGCCTCAGACGTTGCTGGCACATACCCACTACGGGGGAGTGGCCAAGACACAGGCGGTTAATTACTGGATACAGGAAATTTTTGACGGGAAAAGCAGTGGAAATAGTATGTAGTCTGATAGATTGGAAGAGGGAAGGAAAGGGGTCCAGTTAACTTGGAGATCGAAGACGGGACAATTGCTTAATGTGCATAATAGTACACAATGCCTGTAATGTTGCAATGTCTTACTGACAGAGATCAGGAAAAAAAAATTAGAATGGGAGTCGCTGCGTTTCTTGAAGAAAATTTTGCACAGCAGAGCGCACACTCCTGTCGCTTCGTCCAAGCAAAGAAGCGCCAATGGAAAGAACAACCGCGGAAGACACAGGCAAGCCCAGTTGATGAAATGGAATTTGCAAAAGACGCTTCCTCAAATGAGAAAAGCGACGGCAGAACAGCAGGAAGTGATCTATTGTCTCAGGTTCGGCACAAAAAGGGCACAGTGGGGAAGCTGCCAGGCCAGATCTGTGAAGGTAGAAATTTAGAAGAGGAACCCGGCAACGCAAGCGCGTGAAAGAGACCTCTAGTCTGCGTGAGCGCCAGTCTTTGCTACTCCAAAAATGCAGAAGATGCTGATATTCGGGAGACGATGTAAGAGCCGAGGCAGCAAATTCCTGAAATATTGTGTAGCTGCGAAACCTCACCGCAGCTGTATATGCACACGATGGTAGGACAGCAACAATTGGGCCGCTGAGAGAGGCTCTTGCTAAGGAATCTGCAACCTCATTTAAGTGAAAGCCCATGTGACCT
Source organism: Amblyomma americanum (assembly GCF_052857255.1). Classification (NCBI taxonomy): domain Eukaryota; kingdom Metazoa; phylum Arthropoda; class Arachnida; order Ixodida; family Ixodidae; genus Amblyomma; species Amblyomma americanum. The sequence continues at coordinate 154,743,491 of NC_135498.1, forward strand.
GGTACCCAAAGCAACCTTACCGAATTTAGATGCAGCGGAATCAGGAACTTAAAGAGGCGTAATGGCCGAGAGTCAGTAGGCGAGGATAAGGAAGAGCAAATGGACAGAGAGTCTGTCATAACCACGACCTGGGAAACGGTAGATTCTAATTTTCGTAAGGCTATGATTACTGCTAATAATTCAGCCAGAAAAATTGGAGTGAAGTCAGGAAGACGGAGAGAAAAAGACCAATCCAGTGAAGGTGAAAAAATTCCCACACCTGCCTTTTCGCGATCCTGCGAGGCATCGGTAGCAATAAGAACATGAGAGGGAAAGGACCTTAGGTGGTCCTGCAATAGACCCTGAAGAAGCGGGAAGGGCTGCAGCTTTGCATTCGATGGGAAAATGTCATCGAATTCAATCTGGACAGATGAGGAGTTGTTATATATTTGGCGGACATCAGTGAAATGGATATTTATGCGATCAAGGAGGGACTGCACGTAACATATCTGCGGGGTATGAAATCGAGACCAGGCAGCACTAAAAAAGGCGGAAGGTTGACTAAGAAATATTGTACTGGAAGCGTGAAGAGGGGAGTCGCACAATTTTAAAAATGTTTGAACTGTTAAAAGGCGAAACCTAGCTGATAACGAAGGCATTCGCGCCTCAAGGTGCAGAACAGCATTGGCGACATATTTTGGAAGCCCCAGACAAAGGCGCAACGCCTCACGCTCCAAAAGCACAAGAGGGCGAAGTTTATAGGCAGGAGCTCCTGAGAATAAAACACACCCGAACTCCAAAATTGGGCGGACGTACATTTTATAAATCATCAGAAGCGTATGCCTTCTCATGCCTGACCTAGCACTACAAAGCCTGCGCAGGATGCCAATGGCCCGAACTCCTTTTGCAGAAACTTGCTCAATGTGTGGCCGCCAGGAGAGAGTAGAGTCGTATATTACACCGAGATACTTCACCGTCTGAACTTGAGGTATTATGTTATTTCTATAGACCAGGCAGATGTTTACAGGAACAGAAACTGGAAATACTAACAATGCGCATTTCTTCACATTAAGGGACAGATGAATTCTTCCTAGCCAGTTGTCAAGAACATTGAGGTAATTTTGCAGGGTTCGATAAAGAGTGTGAATGTCACCTGCTGATGCAAAAAATGCAATATCGTCGGCGTACACATAAGTTTTCACATTTGGAATGCATGGAATTGAGCTTAGAAAAATGTTAAAAAGAACAGGGGAGAGAACTGATCCTTGCGGAACACCTCTTGTCTGTGGAAATCTCCTTGAGGAAATACCATTTTGGCAGCAGTAAAATTCTCTATTTTCTAAAAAGACAGAAATCTAGGCTACAAAATAGCTTGGGAAGTTGAGTTCCTGTAATCTTAGTAATAGAGTCGAGTGCTCCACGCTGTCGTATGCTTTACTGATATCCAAGGTGACAAGCGCAGCAAACTGTTTTCTATTGCGAGCTAATTTAATACGACTCTCAAGATCAGTATGAGCACACCAAATTGAACAACCCGGCCTGAAACCAATTTGACATGGATTCAATACAGCATTTTCTGAAATGAATGACATGACACGGTCGAGAAGGACCCTTTCCACCAATTTCACTAGGTTCGATGTTAACGAAATAGGGCGTATATTGTCTAAAGTTAAGCCCTCCCCTTGCTTTTTAAGCAATGGAACTATTTCAGCAAGACGCCACTCATGCGGTATCCAAGGACCTTTAATAGAATGGTTAATTAGAGCCAACAGGTCTGCAGGAGATTCATTGAACAAAATTTTGATCATAGATGAAGTGACCTTATCGGGGCCAGGAGCCGCTGGGGATAAGCGCAGAACAATTTGCGACAGCTCAGGCATAGAGACCTCAGTGAAATCACTTGAGGTACATGTGAATATAGGAGGAGAAGGTAAAGCAGATGTAAAGCGAAGCTCTAGGCCACACGCAATACCTTCTAAGGCCTTTGCGATGTCAGCAGGGGACTGAACGAGGGATTCAATGTTGGCAGTCGGAGGAATCACCTTGTTGCGCCTCATGAAACTAAACAAGGCTCGTTTACTTCCCGATTGGGAAAGGAAATCATAATGATTTGTATTATACTCCTCCTTTGCACGGGCGACAGTGCGCTTAAATGTTGCTGCAACATACTTATAATCCAGCCAATTTTTTGGACATTGATTGATGAGAAGTTTCTTCCAAGCTGCTTTCCGTCGTCTATATGCACGCGTGCACTCAGAATTCCACCAACTGTTCGCGATTGCACCCTTTGTTCTCTTAACCAAAAATTCAGACTTTTGCCTTGCATGGTCCAGTACTGAACATAGATGTGCAGCCTTGCTTTCGGCACTTATCTGAGCGCGAGTGTCTGAAGTGATTTGGAGGGCTGATTTTAGAGTATCTTTAAAGCAATTGTAATTTATTAACGTGCGCTGATGTCGCTCAGGAAGAGTTAATTTACACGCAAACTTGAAACTAATCGGTAGATGATCACGGTTTGTTGCACAGTCAACAGGCGCCCAAGACATAACGGAGACTCCTGGGGAGGAAAAAGTTAAATCCAGGGCAGAGCGGCATTGACTGCGAACAAACGTAGGCAATCCGGAATTGTTGCAGATCAAGTTGTTGCCAGAAGCCCAATCAAATAGCCTAGAACCAAAGCTGTCTGTTTTAAACCCCCAAGTCACATGGTGCGAATTGAAGTCGCCAAGTAATAGAACCTGAGATCGGCTACTAGACATGAGAGAGTCAAGGGGCCGAGTGTCACGCACACCAGACGGGAAATATGCATTAGCTACCGTAAACGGCTGTTGACCTGGGACACTGAGGTCAACCGCAAGGATTTCACATTCATTGTCCGCATATTGAAAAGAAATGCATGCCCTGTGGCAAAACTTTTTAGATATGAGCAATAACAACCCTCCCCCTCGTGATGACCGGTCAAGCCGGAACGGATGGTAATCCTTGAGATGATAATTGAAATTTGGAGTTAGCCATGTTTCCTGTAAAGCAACTAAATCTGGTAGAAGCTGATTGCATAGGCAGTTTAAATCTATTGAAGCTGAGAATATTGATCGACAATTCCACTGGAGGACACTTAAGAACCCTATCTTGGCGGAAGTGCCGCAGCCGCGACTGCCTTTTCTAGAATACTGGTCTTAGCGTTTTGACTTGCGTTATTTTTCTTTGTCTTTGACTGGGGGCAAGATGGACCTGCAATATTCAGAGGAGACCCACTTCGTTTCTGGGCGCGGAGATCACACTCCATATCAATACAATCCATAGAGGATGCGTCCATAACGCTATTCGAAGGAGAGGGCTGAGAGGTCTTTTGTTGCTCACATTGTTTTTGGCCCTGTGGAGCGGAATCGATTACTACAGAAGGAGGGGTAGCTTCCAAAGCCAAAGAAGACAAGAGCGGAGTGGTGGACGCCTGCAGAAGATTGGTCATCTGAGCAGCTATGACCTGCGAAATGCACGTGGACACGGTTTCCATAATGCGATCCATTGCATTTGCCACAGCTTTCTCAACTGCCGCTGTAATAGCCTGGGACAAACTAGAATCCATTATGGGTGGGCATTTGGCGGCCACACTAGAGTAGGCTGAGGCTCTCTCCTTGACTGCGGCAAAAGCCTCTCTCCGCGTGCATCTGCGCTTGTCTATAAGCTCGAGCACCTGAACTTCTTGTGCTCGTGCAGGACAGTCAGGCGAATCAGCAGGATGAGCACCGCTACACAAACAACACTTCTCTTGCTGTTCAGGACATTCCTCTCTGCAATGACGTTCCCCACAGGCACAGCAGCGTAAGGCCGATTTGCAGGCTTTGCCGCTGTGGCCAAATCGCCAGCAGTTTTGACATTGAAGGGGCCGAGAGTTAAAGGCATCTACTCGAAAAACCAATGGCCACACCTTATTCTCTGAAGGGCAAAATAATCCTGCAAATGTGGCAATGACGGACTCCGTAGGAATTTTTACTCCGTCAACCATCCTGCTGCATCGATGGACAGCAATCACTCCCGCAGGCGAGAGGTTCTCAAGCGTTTCCGCAGGGCTCAATCGAGAGTCGACCCCTCGGACCAAGCCCTTGGAACATGCGAGATGAGGCGGAATGAATGCGCTCACCGGGTGGCTGGCGAAGGTCGTGCACTTTAGAAGATCTTCAATACAGTCTTTATCCGACGACCGGCACAAAACACCACCCCTGCCGAACTGCCGGACATCGGTAATGTGCATAAAGTGCTTCGATGTGGACTGAAGGGCTGCCTGCACTGCCTCCGGGTTGTTCAGTCGGATAGCGCCTCCATCGGAAGGCACTAATGCGACTGGAATGCTTGAAACACCGCTGCGGAAAAAGAGATCAAGTGGGAGCTGGTCTTTAGGAAGAGATGCCGACCAAGGGGAAAACCCCTGGCCAGGAGAAGAAGTCGACATTAAGCTCTCGTCCCGCACCCAATCACCCCAGAACAGGAGCAAACAGGCACAGACAAAAAGAAGGAGAAATTTAGCAAGCTAACGCAACACCGCCAGGTACTTAGCCACTGCCCCGCAGCCTGGGTAGCTGAGCCACGTCAACAGAACAGCAGGCCAGCGCTAGCGAAGTGCGGAAGTGCGAAGGCACAGAGCACCGAATCCCAGAGCACGCGCGCCTCCAAGAGTCTTCATTTAGCTCTTCTTCTATCCGTTGCAATATCTTTGAAATCTGGCAATGGAATTGCAGAGGGTATAAGAAGAAGAAGGGGCTATTACAACAATATATAAACACGCATTTAACACCACCCGACGTAGTAGCGCTACAAGAAACAAACATCACACCGTAACTCCAGGGCTACACATGCTATATAAACCCGGAGGGCAACAAAACAGCAACACTCATTGCCAAACACCTTGACGCTATAGCACACGACAGCATAGCCGACACGGACGTAGAAAACGTCATTACCGAAATGATTCCAAAGAAGAAAAGTCAGGGTAGCAGCACCTTCGTGGTCAACATCTATAGCTCCCCGAAGCAGAAAGCTGCAAAATTCCAAGAACTCTTTCACGGTGTTTGCAGACTAGTGCGAGGAAACAAACTAGTTGTTGTGGGAGATTTCAATGCCAAGGACCCAAGCTGGGGGTACGAGGTATTTGACAAAAAGGGCAAACACATAAAGGAAGCGGCGGAGGTATAGGGATGTCAGCTAGTGACAGACCCCAGCACCCCCACCAGAACCGGGAACAGCGTCAGCATGGACACCTGCCCAGACTTAACCTACGTCAAAAGAACAGGACGGGCGACATGGGAAAACCTCTTTGAAAATTTAGGGAGCGATCACTACATCATTCGCACGCAAATCACATCGGCAAAACTACAACGCCGAATTGGAACCACGAAAATTACGGATTGGAACGCGTTCAGAGAGGCATGCAAAGAGAGCCAGCGCGAGAGCATAGATTCAATTGAGGCATGGGGGAGCATGCTCAAAGAGAAGCAACGCAAATGCACCAAAGAAATAGACAAAACAGAGCAGACACCCGAGGTAGACTCCAGGCTCCTCAAATTGTAGGTAGCACGCAGAGGCCTAACCAAACGGTGGAAAAGACAGAGGTGCAATCGGAAACTCAAAATCAAAATAGCAGAAATAACAAAGAAAGCGGAGGCCTACGCGGAACAGTTGGCTAGCACAAATTGGCAGCAGTTCAGCAATTCCCTTAGCGGAACACTTAGTACAGCCAAAACATGGCGCATACTGAATGCTCTCCTGGACCCAACGAAAACGAAAAGCGAAAACAACTAGGCCATACATAGACTGGTCCATCAGTTCCAGGGACCGGACTCGGAGCTCATAAAACAGGTCAAGTATAAATGTTTCGGAGACGACAACCCAGCAGCCTACACGGGCCATTACCAAGGACAAGAAAATCTTGAGTTAGACAGGCCAATAACAAGGGAGGAAGTCTACGCGGCCATAAGAAGCTCAACCAGAAACACGGCTGCGGGAGCAGACAAAATCAATAACGCAATCATACGCAACCTAAGCGACGGGATGGTCGAGGAATTAACACAATACCTAAATAAGCTGTGGGACAATGAGACTGTCCCGGATGACTGGAAACACGCGGAGATAGTAATGATGCCAAAACCAGGGAAAAAGTTGCAGGTCGAAAATCTCAGGCCGATATCCCTTACATCGTGCCTTGGCAAACTATATGAAAGGATAATAACGAGACGCCTACAAGACCATATGGAAGACAACGAGCTATACCCACATAGCATGTTTGGCTTTAAAAGCAAGTTATCAACGCAAGACGTACTACTCCAAATTAGAGACGAGGTTTTAACCGACTTCCCGAGACGAGGAGAGCACGTAATCATGGCGCTAGACATTAAAGGGGCGTTCGACAACGTCAGCCATAAGGCAATACTAACAGGCCTCAGCAACTTGGATTGCGGCAAGAAAATATACGGGTATGTCAAGGCATTTCTAACAAACCGCACAGCAACGATAGGACTGGGTGAAATTCGCTCCGAGCGTTTCCACACGCCCAATAAAGGAACGCCGCAGGGATCAGTAATATCCCCAATCCTCTTCAACATCTCGATGATTGGCTTAGCAAAACAGTTGGAAAATGTAGAAGGCGTACGACACGCAATATATGCCGACGACGTCACAGTGTGGGTCACGAAGGGCTCGCTCGGTGAGAAAGAGGGAAAGTTACAGGAAGCAGCCACTGCGTAGAGAACTATGTCAGAGATAGAGGCCTTGCCTGCTCAACAGAAAAATCAGAGCTCTTCAGAATTTGGAGAAGCAGACAAAATCACACAGTACCAGAGGAGGAGGAACTCAGGATAAACGTCTATCTAGAAGGACAACCGATTCCGGAAAAAACGATCATTAGAATGCTGGGAATGTGGATTCAATCGAACCAAAGATGCACACACACCCTTAAATTAATCAAAGCCTCGGCGACGCAAGTGGCGCGCATGATAACCAGGGTCTCCAGAAGGAGGCACGGCCTGCGTAAGTAATAACACTTTAACACTCGTCAGAAGCCTCGTAGTAAGCAGAATAACATACAGCCTCGCATACTAGAACTGCACTAAGGGAGAAATACTTCAGGCAGACACAATAATAAGGAAAGCATATATGTTAGCGCTCCACCTACCGCAAGCAACCTCAACGGAGAAACTCCTGGCCCTGGGTTTGCACAACACCTTTGAAGAGCTGAGAGAAGCCCAACTTGCGGCGCAGCTACAAAGGCTAAAACAAACCAAAGCTGAGATAGCGCTCCTAAATAGCTGTGGCTACGAAGGTGCACTGCAAGAAACAAGAACAGAGCGGATACCTGACGAATATCGCAACACACTCAGGATAGCCCTGATACCGAAAAACATGGATCTAAACCTGCATAAAGAACGCAGGGAAGCTAGGGAAAAATACGTTCAACAAATACTAGCCGAAAAAGAAAACACACTGTACACAGACGCGGCTGCGTACCCGAGAGATTCTCGAGAAATCAGAAACAGAATGGTAGCAACCCCAATAAACTCTGCACACAGGGAAATAGCCAGCGCAGCATTCAAGAACTGTGCGGCCGAGGAAGCCGAAGAGGCTGCCATCGCCCTGGCGGCGGCGGAGGGCTACCGTATCCGAAGGTCTCTAACAATATTAAGACTCGCAAGCAGCATGCCGAAATTACATGAATGGCAAAATAGGACGGAAAGCTCTACATATCCTTAAATCGGACAAAATGCCGCAAACCGAGGAACAACAACTGCAACACGTAATCATGTGGGTACCAGGACACACCGGGATCGCCGGGAACGTAGAGGCAGATAGGATTGCTCAAGAGCACACAAACCGAGCCTCCACTCAAACTGACCTCGACAACCCAGCAGCAGACCCGGTACCCCTGAGCTACTCAGACATTCTAAACTATCACAGGGGAACGCGACTTAAATATCCGCCACCCCATAACAGCCTACACCAACAAGATGCAGTAGGCTGGAGGCTGCTGCAAACGGGGACTTTCCAAATCTAAATACCTTAAATAAAATCTACCCCACGCAATACAGCAGCAAATGTCCGTGGTGTGGAGAAAAACCCACGTTAATGCACATAACGTGGGTGTGTCAGAAAAACAAGGATCTAGCTGCAGTAAACAAAAACCCGAGTGCGGAACAGTGGGAGGGGATGCTCTCCAGCCAGGACCCGGCCGTCCAGCGCGGATTGGTGTGGAGAGCCTACCTGACGGCATACCTCAGTGGAGCCCTGGACCAGGGGCCCCAACCCTGTTAAGACGGGCTGCAATATCTCTGCGGAAGATGAAGAAGTCAGCCCGCGACCGCTAATAAAACCTTTTAATATCAAATATAAATAAAGTTGTTCCTCCTCCTCCTTGTATGGGCTAGTTGGTACATCAGATTTACAACAGAAGACTGCGCGTCAGACGAAGACAAAGGAGGCACACAAAACGGCAGGACCCGCACTTTGCACAAGCTGCCAAGTTTGTTTATGTGGAGGGCTTCTAGGCTAACCCGTGCCCTCCTGTCCACACTCTAGCCGAGAACCTTTGTCTCTTCAAACCGGGCCACACATGCTTCATATTTACTTACGTGTGCAAAAAGGTGGCTGTATTTATTATATTTCTTTTCTAATTTTAAGGCGTCTTCTTCCTACGGCCATTGTCAGAATTTTCAGTGTGGCCAATATAAAACGTTCCACAAAACATGAGAATAGAATAAACCACTCTAGTGGAACCACTTAAGAACGACTTCTCACTCTTTTCGAGGCACTCACGTTTTTCTACATTAAAAATGCATGAGCTGAGCTTCCCCAACTTGGGAGTCAAGAACAAAACGGGTACATCGTGCCTGCTAGCGACCTTTTGAGGTTGTGCGAGAATTCGTAAATGTAGGGCACAACCTCAGGCCTAGGGATCTTTCGGTCAGCATCAGCCGTTTTTTTTTCTTCTGACCCCCGTTAGAAATTCTGAAGGATGGCCTCGGAGGTGGCTGCCAAAACCGAACAGGGGAACCCTACAGCCGAAATCCGCTTATCTGATAACTAAAGCTCTGAAACTTCTGATGTGGGCACGATTCTCGGAGAGAATATTCCAAGCACAGCGAAGCTATTCCTCTTTTCGTGGTCTTGGAGTGCGCAGAGTTATAGTGCAACAGTTACTTTTTTGCTCATGTCCTTGCCAGAACGTTAATTTAAGGTCTAGAATTGAAAACCCGAACATCGGGCAGTTCACAGTGAAAAGTGAAACCAAAACCATGTTTGTTAAAAGTATCTAAAATTTTACCTACTGCAGAAGGGTAGGTTATTGTGTCCTGCTTTCTTAGAAGTGCTGAAAAACGATCTAAATACCTAAAAACGTTTAAAACTGCGCCCCCCCCCCACCCATAAAATTCTGCTCCAGCCGCTTGTCTGCCCTAGCTTCAAGGTGTCGCAAAGTATGGAAGCTATACATGACCCCATCCAAATACCGTTCTGCTGGAAAAAAGACTGGTCGTTGAAAAAAATAAAAGAAGCATTCAAGTAAAACTGCAACAAAGCTGCAAAATTATCTGCAGAGATTTGTGCTGATTCTAGAATGACACATCCCCGTTTTCTTCAATGCATTGCTTAACAGACAGTAAAATTTGATCTTTGTTCACGGAACAAAAAAGGCCTTAATTATCTATTTCATAACAAAAGCCAATGTCGTCATTAGACTTAATAAGCTGTGCCACATTCATTTACTGTTTTAGGAAAAAGCATCGTGCAAGACAAGGATTCTAAGCTTCTTTCACTAGGACTGACTGGCGTTTATCTGCCACGATCGCTGCTCACTGACAATGGTCCTAAACAGAATTTCCGGTTTTTGTATCTTAGCTGTGAAAAAGACGCTTAGGCTGTTACCTTTGCTCTTAATGATGTCAGTGGCGGGCGCGTTCAGGTTTAATCTCTTACAAAATTCAATGAACCTCACCATAATCCTCACTTCTCTTTTCTTGACAGGGACCAAATTCCTTTGCACAGCTGCCTGCGCTTTCTGAGTAGAAATCGGAATGAGTACCAGCGCTTTCTGAGCAAAAACATTTATTTTTGTAAAAAAAAAACAGCGCGAAAGAAGAACGGGACGGAAGCAAGGAAACACAGACAAGCGCTGTCTCAAAACTGAATTTATTATCATGAAGACTAGAGATTAAATATCAAGGAACAGAAGCAAACATGCATCCCCTAAAGCTTTCCCAGTTACGCATCCTTGTACAAACCTTCGCTTTGTATGTCTTTTTTAGCTTAAATGCACTACCTGCCACCCTCTCGTTAATGCTACAGAATTCACGTATGTCCCTAGATATTTATTTTGATTCATGAGGAATCCCACACCTAGTTTTTGTCTCTCCATCAAATCTACGATAGCATATCACAGTCATCCACACACCTTTGTAGAGCGCTCCGGTGGCTCGCTCGATTTTGCATTTGTGACAGTCGCTGCTCACTTGCGGGACCAGTATAGTGTTTAAAAGCATGAGGAGTTAAAAACGATCCATGCCGTTGCTGATGCACGATGTGGTCTTGTTTCGAGCCGTACTACAATCGAAAATCACGCCAGTATACTCCCGGGTGCGTCATTCGAGCGCTGCAGACAGATCTGCGGACGACTGTACGTGCCCACCTTTTAGCACTGTATACGCCTCGTGGCAGATACGTGGAGGCTAACAAAAAGAGTTCAGCTTAAATTAAGAACAACGCAGCGAGCCATGGAAAGAAAAATGATAGGCTTAACGCTAAAAGACCGGAAGCGGGCAGAGTGGGTGAGGGAACAAACGCGGGTTAATGACATCCTAGTCGAAATCAAGAAGAAGAAACGGGCTTGGACAGGGCATGCAATGTGAAGACAAGATAACCGCTGGTCCTTAAGGGTAACGGAGTGGATTCCAAGAGAAGGTAACCGTAGTAGGGGGCGACAGAAGGTTAGGTGGGCGTATGAGATTAAGAAGTTTGCAGGCAGAGGGTGGTTGCAGCTGGCAAAGGACAGGGCTGATTGGAGAGACATGGGAGAGGCCTTCGCCCTGCAGTAGGTGTAGTAAGGCTTATGATGATGATGTTGATGACGCCTCACCTGTCCGCCTAACCTCATTAAGAGTTATGAGCTCCCATTTAATACCCGCTAGGTCGTCGAAGATCACTGACAGGCTATTCTCACGGGGCGCAACGTAACCAAGACGAGGGAGTTAATATGAAAAGAATCGAACTTCCTGTAAAGAAGGGGGATGCCTAAAAGCCGGGAACATGAAACTAGGGATAAGCAAAAGTCAAACATAGGCAGCTTAAGTAGCTGTGAGAATTCCACACAAATATATACACTATCCAATGTAGCCAGTACGTTATAGACAGATGCAGTAATGCGCCGCATGGTACATCACGCTAGCTAAACCGCAGGAGCGTTAAATCTAGTAAACGTGCGAAAGCACGTTTATAGCTTGTTTAGCTCATGGTTTTGATTTTTTGGATCGTCGGTGCGTCTGGCAATGACATTCTCCTCAAATTAAGGTGATGTGATCTGTGCGCGCCGCAGATGGAAGTTTTGAGTAAGACAGCAATGTGGCAATGAAAAGCGCGAGAGTGTGCTGCACTCTAATACAAAACGTGATCGGCTGCTGCAATAACGTAGTGCTCTCGCGCGGCTGCGGTGAAGCTGATCTGTTCGCGCCGCTGCATGTTCGAAAGCCGCCAGTGGCAGTATTTATTTCATTTCTGCAGGGGCTGTCACTATGCTAGGTATTGGCCAAGGTCACCATCAGGGTGACTTCCCGTTGGATACACCTTGTGCGACGCTCCGTCATGCTTGCCCGAAACTGCTCCCAATGGCTGGAGCTTGCGTGACGCTCCTCGGAACTAACCCCCGCTAGCCAACGTTACTCCGAGGTTTCGCACAAGATTCTTGGTTGGGACCGCGTTAAGCAGTGCTTTCGCACTAAGAGTCTTAGGAGCAATGCAAAGAGGAAAATAAGCTGGGGATCAGGTACAGGCAAGCAGATGTGTTCAAGGATGGTGGGTAGGTTGTGCTAGAACAGCTAGCCACCCTGCACACGCAATGCCTTATCACTTCGAGCATGCCGGAGCATGGAAGAACGCTAACTTCATCTTAATCCATGAGAAAGGCGGCGTCAGGGATTTTGGAAAATTACAGAGCGATCAGATTGCTCTCCGCTACCTATAAAGTATTCATTTAGGTAATAGCTAATACAGTAAAAAGAACTTTAGACCTAAATAAAACAATTGATCCGGCAGGTTTTCGTAAAGGCTACTCGCTAATAGACCGTATTCCATTCATAGAACGAATCAAGTGAAAGAAAAATGGGCAGAATGCAACTAGCCGATGTATGTAGCAATTATAGATTTCGAGAAAGCATTTGAGTATTTCGAAACCTAAGCAGCAATGCAGACATTGCGAAAACATTGTGTAGACGAGCCTTACGTAAAACGAGTGGAAGATATCTATAGCGCCTGCAGAGAATGTATAGTCCGCCTCAAAGTCCCCAATAAAACTCCAATAAAAAAGGGTGTCGGGCAGAGAGACACCATCTCGCCAATGCTATTTTCCTCCTGTTCGCAGGAGGTACTGAGAGCCCTGGATTGGGAAGAGTTGGGACTAACAGCTAATGGAGATTACCTTAGTATTCTTGAGTTTGCTGAAGATGTTTCTTGCTAAGTACTTGAGTGGTGAATTTCAAACTATATTCAATGGCTTAAACGGGCTGTGCAGAACGGTGGGTCTAAAAATGTTATGCAGAAGGACTTAGGTATGGTTGAAAATCTCTAAAGGAACCAGTAATTGAAAATTGTTAGAAAAGAGCTGGACTGGTCAGGGAATACACCTGCTTACGGAAGATATTCGCAGCAGATTTAGACCACGAAAATAAAATAACTAAAAGAGTAAGAATGAGGCAGAGCGCATATGACAGGATCTCAAAGACAACGGATAGCAGTTTAACAACATCCCAAAATGGAAAACTACATCAGAGCTTTATCTTCCGGTACTCACGGGTGGCGCATAAAAACAGAAGCTAAAAAAAGGGTTCAACTTAAATTTAGGACAACGCTGAGAGCTATGGAAACGGAAATGATAGGTGTTGCGATAAAAGACCCGAAGAGGTAACAAACGCTTGTTCTTGACAAACTAGTCAAAGTAAAGAAAAATAAATTGGCTTCAGCAGGGCATGTAATGCGAAGGCAAGATAACCGATTATGAGCAACAGCACCTCTAAAGGTTGCTTTCTTTAGTATCTCCTGCGGCGGCTGGCGGACCCTCAGCGAAAATCCACCGCGCAGCTGCCGCGAGGCAATAGGAAGGCCAGGCTGACGGCGATAGTGAGCGGGAATTGTAGATAAACGCATGCTCCTCTCGACGCAGGTAGTCGTCCATTTCTTGCGGGCGTTGGCCGAAGCGTGGTCGGGGTGCGTCCATGGCAAAACCACGAAGACCGATACATCCGCACTGGCCGTGACGAAGAATATGGCCGGCTTCACCGCAATGGAAGCACTGCGGGCGGTTGTCGGAAGTCCTCCAGGCTTCACATTTCCTGGAACTTGAGCGTCTTTCGTTGGCTGGGCGGGTGGGGGCAGGGGCGGCGTTCGAAAACAGTTGGTTTAACGTCGAAGAGGAAGACTTAGGGTCTGTCTTTGGGGCTGAGGCCTGCATGCTGCAGGGATGTAGGTCATGGATTGAGCTTCAGCTGTAGGCGTCGATGACTGGGAGCGAAGTGCATGCTGCACTTCTTTGCGGGCGATTTTTCTAAGGGTCGTTTCTAGAGGATGGGCGGAAGGTATTAACAGGCATCGCAGCTCTCACCGTACGACTTAGCGGATCACATCCCGCAGGTTGCCTCGGAAGGCTGCACCCTATGAGAGGGTTGTCGAGGTCACTTGGGCCTACCGTTGAAAATAGCCGGCTCGTGTTTCCAACGTTTTTTTCAATGGGGCGGCTTAACTACTGATTTCAGCGACTCTCTCTGAACCATTGCGGGTGAGACCACCGAAGAGTGCCCATTTACCACTGCCAATCAAAAGCTCTGCCTTCTTCTATTCCGTGATGTTAAAAATCAGCACGCCAAAAACTGTGCTTCAAGTCTTCTACATAGGAGGTCATCGTTTCATTCGGGTACTGGAAGCGTGACTGTACAAGCAGCTGCGCTCTTTCTTGATGATGCTTATGAAGGCCTTGAGGAACTCACGCTTGAATGATACACACGCCCTCAGAGAAGCTTCGTGGTTTTGAAACCATATCTTGGCTGGGCCTTCCATAGCGACGAAAACGTGGCTCACTTAAGTCTTGTCTTCCCAATTGTTAAATATGTCGACACGCTCAAACTGGTCTAGACGTTCTTCAGGACCCTCCCCAGTGAACGGTTGAACATGGGCGGCTGTCGGGGCTGGGGAAAAATAATGGGGGATGGTGTCGTATTCATGGTTGACTTCGGAACTGAACAATGGTTATTCTCTCACATCCTCGTTTTTTTGCGCTAAATGCTTTGCCATTATGAGTTTCGGAACTGAGGCTGAGGAGACATTTTTCCCTCGCGTGCGGTCCGCTAGTAGTCTGCATTCAGGTGAGCGCCTTTGGAGACGACAGCTGCTTACACTTGTTCTTCGCTTGGGACGGCTTCTGTGGCTTTCTCGTGATCTACTTCTCCGGTATGTTGGTTGAAATCGTCACGGCTCGAACACCCATTAGCACCTCCACCAGAAGTCAAGCAATGGTGACGGCAGTGCCCGCGAAGTTAAGACTGCGAAATGTTCGTCTTAAAGGAAACAGTTTATCTGGCTGACATGCGCCAAAAATGACTGAATGACTCGGCGGCGAAAGCAAAAAGCATGCTCATGATAGTTGAATGGAATGCCTGGCGCTCTCACATGTACACATTTTTATTCTGGTAGCGATACTTCAAGATACGCGTGAAAAGTTGCCACAACATTCTTAAAATCAAAAATAATTGAAGTTAAAAAATAATAATACATGTGTGTGGAAAACGCGAAAGGTCTGCGGCCAGTGGAGTTGTCGCGAGGTCCCAGTGGACTAGGTGATAGAGAGATTACAGGTGCCTATTTCAGATACAACATAGATACTGGCTTTTGGCTGGACAAAGGAGATTACTGAGAGAAAAAGCAGCGAGATTACCATTGATTTCAGAGCGTGGTTGAAATCGTCAAGTACAGTTTCCTTTGTATTCCGGTTTATAATGCTGTCCAAAGCCTACGACAGCTGAAATTTCCTACGTTGGCTCCTTCAAGCAAGAGAATTTCCCGGAAGTAGCGTTCATGCCATGGGCGAACGTGCCAAACTTGTGAATGAACTATTATTCCCTTTGTTCCCTGTTATAGGTGCTAGGGAACCTGGACTGGAGAAGGATGACACCGATGTTTTCGAAACAGTGCAGTGGCAGAAGTAGGTGCATAGAAATTGGAAAGCTGGTTAAGGATGACACATGGGCTTGGTGGATGTTAAAGCGGAATATAATCTTGCCCACACACCTCGCAATGAAGTTATCAAATCACATTCCTTTAGTCGCAGTCAAGGTGTTTAATGTGAAGCACAATATTATCGAACTTGTATTTGGCCAGTTTAGTATCTAAAATGTGCAGACAAATTTTGTAAAGGAGTTTTCCGCATGGGTGACATGAACCTGCGAAGAGTGCTTCCTTATTTTCTCATTAACAAGCAAGTCTCAAGTTCTTATCCCGGTGGTACACCACTCGGGGATGTTCATTGAATATTAGGGACAACCAATTACTCCGTCTGATTATATTGAAATGACGTTTTAGTATGTTGCTTGCACTGGGAGCCGTCTAGGAGCAGGTAAGGATTAGGTTTGTTATGCTGTCCTCTTTCACCTTGTTCTCTGCTAGGATGGAAATGCGGCCTAGGTTCTGAGCGCATTCAATCGCGTCATCGACTGTTTCATGGGCGGGGGTGGGGGGGGGGGGGGTCATTTTTGTCGTGACCGAGAGGCTTTGAGAGTCCTCCTATGTTGGTCAAATTCCTCTAAGGTAGAACACATTCTTCGGCACGTGTGCGCCTGAGAATATGGAATACTTGTTTTGCAGTGTTTCGGGTGGCTGATCTGGAAATGAAGATATTTCTGTCTATCGGTGGGTTTTTGTATACGGTAGTCGAAAGGCAGTTACCGTCTACCGATATCTCCACGTCGAAAAAAATTAATCCTTGACTCCGTGATACTGTAGGTAAATCTCACCGATGGATGCAGGGTAATAAACTGCGCAATGAAGTCCAACAGGCTTGCTTCATCATGTTCGCATTCAAAAACATATTGCCTAGGGAACTTTTCCAGAAAAGAGTTTTTTGTGGCTGTTCCCCAAGGAAAGGAATTTCTACTGACGCCGTGAAGATTCTGGCGCAGTTGGGTGCCATTTTCGTGGCCATCGGAGTACCACATTTTCGTGCCCATCGAAGGTAGCGCTCACCATGAAACTCAAATTTGTTGGAATTCAGGACGAGTTGAAGAAGGACGGAAAGAGTTGCATTATTCTAATCTACTGAAGAGTCTGACCTTTCAAAAGCTGCCAGAGTGGCTGCTATGCCGCCTGCTTATGGGATATTTGTATACAGGGAGTAAACAATCACGGTCGCCTGTAGGCCTCCTGTGGGGAGGGTCAAGTTGGAAATCTCCCAAAGGAAATGGCCTGTGTACTTGATGTAAGAAGGAAAACTGGGAGCGATAAGTAATTAATAAAATTAGATATGTACGCCTTCACAACCCCACTGGTGGACATGATTGGACGGCCAGGATGGTTAGCTATATGTATTTTATGGAGGAGATGAAACCGGCCTGGAGCTCGAATAATTAACAACATTGATTTGAACATTGCCTCAGTTATCTGCCTTGCTTAGTGAGTGCAGCAAGAGTGTCCTCTATTTCTGTCACTAATTTACGTGTGGGGTCGTTCGGAAGTTTTCTGTAAAACTTAGTATCA
This sequence comes from Amblyomma americanum, assembly GCF_052857255.1. Classification (NCBI taxonomy): domain Eukaryota; kingdom Metazoa; phylum Arthropoda; class Arachnida; order Ixodida; family Ixodidae; genus Amblyomma; species Amblyomma americanum. Next base: position 154,760,456 of record NC_135498.1, read on the forward strand.
TTAAGCCGGCGGTGGCCTTCTTTTAAGTATTCTGATTTGTCCAGGGTAATTATAGCTCCATACTTGTCAGTCAATTTTATTACAATGTTTTTGTCTTTACGCAACGTTTACAAAGCCTGCCGTTCTTCATTCGAAAGATATTTGCGGACAGGACGTTGTTTTCCATACGCCTTGATTATATCCTTCTGCACAGCAGATATATACATATCAAGGTGTCTATCTGGGTTTTTCGTTAAGTTTCCAAAACTTATCTGACACAGTGGGTATCATTTCTTGTCTGTGCGCAGCTTGACACTTCCTGCTAAAAAAATGTGGTCATTGCGAGTGCCTATAGGATGGAAAAAACTCAACTGCTTCCGCCTTCATCTTCATTTATTTCTGTACTTTAGCTGTTCCCAATTCCATCCAGAAAAATTATCTAGTAGGAGCGAGGCAATACAATGCAAGGTCTAGTTCTGATGTGTATTGCCGCTGTATCGTGTTACACCCCATATGTGGCGAAACGGCGATAACTTAGAGCTCTCCTTTGTCCACAAAAATACAGCAAGCTCCATAGCTGCTGTTCCTTGTCGTCATTCTTTCAGATGCGGCGCCGTTTCCTAACTTCACTTGCATTCTGGCTCCGACAGCTCAAAGAGGACACTCTTGGCTGTCTGTGCATGGAAAAAATTTTCTGGTCGATGGCGCGCCTCGCCTTTGAACTTCTCAACGCGCGCGCCATTCCCCAGGACTGGCAGCCAAATGAGCGAAATAGAGGATTCCCGCTCGTTTCTTCAGATCAGTTGCCCGAGCATGCGCCGCCTTTATGCCTGCGGGGAAGAATGGTTTTCTCTTAGACGTCTGCGCGTAATGAAAGTCCTTTTTTCGCTTTTGCGGCTCGTCCGGTGCATATAGACGATCGTTTCTTTGCCACCGCTCTCTCAATACCGTCATTCGCTCCATTCGAGATTCAGCGTTTCGTCCAGGGAAGAAAACAACCCAAGCTCGCACCGCTACTCTTGACACAGTATACCGTGTTTTCCTTGTTGTAAACACCAGACTGGGGCAATTATATATTCCGTCCTCAAAATTTAACGTTCATCCTATTAGATGAGAACAAAAAAAATTGGCAGTGGCTTAGCTCCGCTATGCCAGGATATACGCAGCGGGAGGTACGTTTCCCTGACAGAGCTTGTTGTTAGCACTGTATGTTTAGCAATGATAGATATGTCCACTTGAAATGTCCGGGACGCAGATGCACTTTCGGAAACTCGAATGGTGTGATCAGTCACACGACGGCCTTTCACATCCTCTTCGGTTGGTTGCCGTTGACTGGCGCCTTCCGTAGAGTCCATCTCGGCGGCTATGCGGCGTCTATTACGCTCAGCAATCTGCCGTCTGTGTTTGGAAAGGCGTACCTCTCTCTGTTCGGGCGTCTCCGCTGCTCTCTTCGCCTTCTGACTCTCATTCTCTCTTTTTTGACTTCCCATCTGCCGGCGACAACCTTAGGACCGGAAGAGTTAATGCTCTCTTGTCTATACCGCCGTTTAGCAGCGGCTGGACTCTCCTTCTGTGCATCCATATGCGTATCGATAGTGCCGCCGATTACATCTCTGCTTTTTATACGCAATGCTGCGCATGCGACAACGCGCGGTTCGGGTGATGAACGCGGTGTGACGTCATACCAAACGGCGGCGCGGGCGAGCCGCGCGGTGTGACCTCATGCCAGGTCGCACCGCGAAATGCTCGACAGGTAGCCTAGTGTAGCTCCCGTTACAATAATTCTTAAGTTCCCTCTTGTACAGAAAGTGTGCAGATATATCATTGGCAGCACATTAAAATAGAGTAAGTGGCAAATATTAAATCCGGCAATAAGAAATTCTGGCACAAACTCGTATGCCCTGCTATTTTTTGAAGATATTTTACCCTCGTTTTCAAGCGAGTACAGTCCACGAAGGAGCTTTGTATCAGAGTTAAAAATTTACGCAATCTAATATATTCTCGTTTTAACACCAAGATGAATCTTGCTAACAATGGTCCCGACGTTGTCTAAGAAGCGTTTGTTCAAATCGATTGCCTTGTTTTGTCTTAGAGTGTAACGCCATGAAATTCAGAGACGATAGGAATCGCATTTTTATGACGAACGTTTTCTCGCTGAAACCGTCTTCTTGGAGCGCCCACTTCCTAGGCTCTAAATAAGCTAAACAGAACGCAACGCCAATGCTTCAAAAGGCGAGTAAACGCGATAAGTCAACGTGCATTCTAAGGCAAGCGGAAAGCCTACGGACACACGCTTTGAGAAATAAGGGGTGCTTCGTGATCTCGCCGTAGTCATGCGGCCGACTCCCTCTCTAGATTCGTTTTATACGTTTTCTCCCTCTTTCCATGACATCATGGTATCTTGGGCAGGTAGGTTCCCGGGACACCTTTGCCTCATTTTTTTCCGATTTTTGCGAGTGGAGTTTTCCACGGTGTGAACCAGCGAGTTTACTAATTTTCATAAGGAGGTGGGCGCGGGATATTTCAGTTTCTCTTCCGCGAGGGCGGCTGCTTCTCAGGTCACCCTTTTCCTCACACATTTGCGGGTTTTCTGCCTCTATTGGCGATTTTCACTAAATCGATGCCAAGCTGCGGCGGCGATGCAAACTAATCCGCGAGGATACGCGCGCGAGAGCACATCACTTGCAGCATTCTGTGAGGTGTGTGCAGCAGAATCATGTGGTGTTCTGGGACTTTTCTTAAGAAAATATATCTTAGGAACGACGTTACATAGATGCTCGCACACAAACGGCATACAACGGCCATTGATGGTGAATGCGTGAGTTCACTGGTACATGTACTACAGTGCAGAGCTTGCCGACAGATTTAAAAGCTCTAGTAGAACAATTCCAGGACCATAAAATCGAAATCCTTATCAGACACCGACTACATCGGAGTTGAAACACAACTTGGTTACACCTGTAGAGGACATACGTGAATACTAGGCGCAATATATAAGCATATGTCCCTTAGAACACATGTCTACAGGGGACAACTCAAGCACGAGCAGTTTCGTGCCTTATTGCATCTCAAAATAACCTGTCTTACGACGGCATGTTTGTACGGGGATACGGGATTTGTGATCCGTGAGATGAAACATCATAGTGATTTAGCGATTTATTTCGAATCGCATTTGATTCTGATTATTTTTGCACTTGTCCTTGGCCATATGCCCTCACTGTCACTGAAATCACTCAGACAGACATGCAGGCTGGAAGATTCGAGCACAGTATAACGGCTTGGTTTTATGGGGCTTAACATTCCAAAGGTACTCAGACTTTGCGGGATGCTGTAGTGCTGGAGTATGGACAATTTCGAACACCTTGGGTGCTTTAACCTACACTGACATAACACAGTATACGGGCCTCTAGCATTTCACCTCCATCGAAATGCGACCGCCGCGGCCGGAATTGAACCCGCGTCCTTCCGATCAGCGGCTGAGCACCATAACAATTGATCCACAGCGGAGATGGAATCGAAGAGAAAAATGTTTCTATCTTATCGCTTTTACACTATTAAAGTCTTCCAGCCACATCTGAAAAACGTTGTGCGCAAGCTGCGGTACCTAAAAGACAACAAAGCGTGT